>NC_060891.1:13101878-13416878 GCF_014805685.1 Silurus meridionalis | reverse complement strand
TACCAGTTTGATACACACTTCTGAAATAAAAAATTTGCTCAATTTACCTTTAATTATATGTTATTATCAGTAATTAATGATATTCATTAATTCATGTGTCAGGGGTATCAAACTCAATTGCACAGGTGGCCAAAACTCAAAGCGCACTTTAGGTCGCGGGCTGAACAGGATAAACATTTATTGAAAACTCTAAAACAATGTTTTTTGAACATACATACGAATAAAAACAGACAGGAATATTATTCCAGAATAAATAAACTTAAACTTTAAATAACATAAAATATTTTGCTCTCCATAAAAATATCTCCTGTCAAACACAAGAGGTCTCACAGCTTCATCATGCAGCTCTTCAGAAACTCTCCCTCAGTAAATAACTGGCTCTGATTTCTCCTCTGCCACAATAAAACTTGCCTTCACACCAGCTTCACTTTGTGATTTTGCTCTGGTGAAAAACGTCTGCTGAAATGTCAGATTCTTCTTTAACTCTTTTACTTTCTGTATCTTATGCTCTGCATTCAGGTTTTTCAGGTTCTCCTGATGTTTGGTCTCGTAGTTCCGTCTTAGATACAATTCCTCAATTACAGCCACATTCACTAATAAGACACACGTGTTTACCGGCAGTGTCAGTAAACATATCGGTTTTGAAGGCTCTGTTTTCAGAATCAACTTTTCTCTTCGCCATTGTGAGGGGCTTCACAATAACTGTACAATAGGGTTAAATACATCAACAGAAGCTCGACTTGATTGACACTGGAATGTTCCCAGGTGGTCTAGCGTTCGGTAATGCAGCTGAAGCACTGCATTATGTATCTGTAGTTTGTGTTATCAGCACTTCATATCGCCAGGCCATTAATGACAATAATAATAATAGATCTATATAATTTCATCTCGTGGGCCGGATATAATTGTATGTCGGGCGGGATTTGGCCCGCGGGCCTGAGTCTGACACACCTGATCTTTGTGAAGACACTGATCATGTTAATGATTTCTCACAATAATTATCAAAAATGATTTAACAAGGTAGGAAACAGCGGGTGACTCATGGGGTCCTTGCGGGTGCCTGGTGCCCCCTGACATACAGGAATGCTACTGTAATGGAAATCACAACATGGGCTCAGAAATACTTTCTGAAAACATTGTCGGTGAACACAATCCACCGTGCTATTCGCCGTTGCCGGCTAAAACTCTATAGGTCAAAAAAGAAGCCATATCTAAACATGTGATGTCAACATCCAGATATCGTCTCTTTCAGGGAAGACCTTACATTTTTCAACATGACAATGCCAGACCACATACTGCATCAATTACATCATGGCTGCGTAGAAGAAGGATCCAGGTACTGAAATGGCCAGCCTGCAGTCCAGATTTTTCACCCATAGAAAACATCATAAAGAGGAAGATGCGACAAAAAAGACCTAAGACAGTTGAACAACTAGAAGCATGTATTAGAGAAGAATGGGACAACATTCCTATTCATAAACTTGAGCAATTTGTCTCCTCAGTCCCCAGACGTTTGCAGACTGTTAAAAAAAAAAAGAGGGGACGCCACACAGTGGTAAACATGGCCTTGTCACAACTTTTTTGAGATGTGTTGATGTGATGTAATTTAAAATCAACTTATTTTTACCTTAAAATTATCCATTTTCTCAGTTCAAACATTTGATATGCCATCTATGCCATCTTGTTTTCTGAATAAAATATTGAAATTTGAAACTTATTACCACATTACTGCATTCTGTTTTTATTCATAATTTGTACAGTTTTTTTGGATTTGGGTTTGTATGTACGTATACTGTGTATATATATATATATATATATATATATATATATATATATATATATATATATATATATATATAATATGTATACTGAACAAAATTAAATGCCTGTAAAAATAAATAAATAAATATATATATATATATATATATATATATATATATATATATATATATATATATATATATATATATAATATAAATATGTGTGTGTGTGTGTCTGTATGTGTATATATGTGCTATATAAACTAGAATATGTAGCTGTATGTGTATATATGTGCTATATGTATGTGCTATATAAACTTGATTATTTGTCTGCATTTGCATTTGCATTGCAGTGTTTAGCAGATGCCCTTGTCTAGAGCGACATACAGAAGTGCTTTTAGTCTCTATCAGTGAATAAAGCTACACTGGTACGCTAGATTACAAACATAAGATAAATCAGCCTTCAACTCTGTTGAGGTTTTTTTTGTTTTAAATATAAACAAAGTAAACTTGTCAATTGTTAGTTTAAGTGTTTCAGGAAGAGGTAGGTCTTTACCCGTTGCTTGAAGATAGCCAGGGACTCCGCTGTTTGGCCATTTAGGGAAAGTTTATTTCACCACCTCGGTGCCAGAACAGAGAAGAGAGTTGAAGTAAATGTACCTTTTATATGTAGCCTGAGAGAAGGTGGTACCAGTCGAGCAGTGCTGGAGAATCTCAGACAGTGTGGTGCAGTGCAGGGAGTAATGAGGTCTCTGAGGTAAGAGGGAGCTGGTCCATTTTTGGCATTGCAAACATCAGTGATTTGAGTCTGATATGTGCAGCTACTGGAAGCCAGCAGAGGGAACACAGCAGTGGGGTGGTGTGGGAGAACTTGGGCAGGTTGAACACAAGTCACACAGCTGCGTTTTGGATCATTTGCAGTGGATGAATAGGGTTCAGCCAGCAGAGAGTTGCAGTAGTCTAATCTCGAAATGGCAAGAGACTGGACAAGCACCTGGGCAGCCTGTGTGGACAGAAATGGTTGAATACTTGGGATGTTGTAGAAAATAAGTCGACAGGAACGATCCACATTAGCAACATGTGAGGAGCAGGACAGTTGATTGTTCATAGTTACCCCAAGATTGCAGGCAGTGGCTGAAGGGTAGAGCAGAGAGTTAGATGCAATTTATCCACACTGTCTACGATACCATTAGCATGTCAGCATTACTGCTTTTCTTAGATTAGTTCAGTTAGTGGAGTTGTGTGTTTATGTTCATGGACAAAATATCCTTAAAAGTGGGATGACTAAATGTGGCTCATTGGTAGTTTTTTATATATATAAAATTATATATATATTTTATTTTTATAATTTGTTTTCATATAAAAGTCTGGAGCCCTGCATGTAGTTATAATTAGAAGAATTGAGTTGTTGTTTTTTCCTTTTTTTTTTTTTTTTTTAATTTAACTTTCAGCTGATAAGTAATTACTTTTGTATGTGGAAGGGAGCCTTCACTATGCATGACCCCAATAACATTTGCTTTGCCAAAAATAAAATCTAAAGCATTTCACTAAGACATAAAACATGTTTTATTTTAAAAGAAAATCATTTAGGATTTTAAAACTCCCAAACCTCCCTCTGTTATTTAAAATAGCTTTCCAATAAAATACTTTAAGGTTCTAATTCGTTCCTCAAGGACAAATTCATTATCTTTAAATAGATTAGTTGTGATCTGTTTAATTTCAGAAGCAGTGGTTAAAATGTATGGGCATCATTTTAAATTAAAATAAAGGCTTTCAATAGGCTTTTTTCTGTGTATAATCAGTGTATCTAACTGAGAAAGCTGAAGCTGAATCAACAATGTGATGTAAATCAGCACTGATTAATCATATTGTGATTATTTGATTGCACCATTACTTTATTCAGCCCTTAAACTGACATTTATACACACAGTTTGGTTGTCTGATTTGGATACACAATTACACATACTGGGCTGTTACATCCAATTCTAACATTTGCACATTAGTTTGCTATTTTAGCATCAATCTAATGGTGGTTCAATTCAACCTACCAAATGAGATCAACAGAATCAGAATCAGAATGGGCTTTAGGGATATCAAAGAGTTTGTCTGTGTGACAGAAACTTCTAGATACAACAAATGATAATAATAATAATAATAATAATAATAATAATAATAATAAAAGGATTTACACACAAGTACAGGCAGCATAAAATACAGAATTTACATGTTCAAGTGGGAAGTAATGCATATAAACTGTAGGATTGTAGTAAATAATAAATATACATTAAATAAAATTGTTGCTAACAATGACACATTTCCTAATATTAATGTTTTTGCTACAGTTAAATCATTCTGCCTATACAAAGCTAATTTTAAAACACAGCATATTTTAGTGTGAGTAAGAATTGTTTTTATTGTAATAAATATTAAGATGCAGGTATGACTGCTTGTCCTATTTATTTTAAAATAACCCACCAAGGCTCAAAGTATTGCATTTATATTTATATTAGCGATTGTTGTGTTATTCCTTTTTACGGTCGGTTATGAGATAAAGATGTAAAAAGCTACAATTATCTCTTTGTGTTGAAAGCCAGTATTTTAATGAAATTGTCTCTCAGTAAGCTTCTTGCTATGCCAGTCATGGCAGGCTTCCAGATTTGGTACGGCATTAGCATTCAACTCGAAATGAGAGTGGCACTCGGATGCCACATTATATTTATCTCTTCAAAAGGCAGATACATAAAACCTAATAATGCCTGACGCATCCACAGGTACACCTCGGTCTGATGAAATATGAAAATGTGGCTTGTTGTTCACGGAAGTCTGCAGTTGGAACTGACATTTTCACACGTTAAGCATGTGTAAGCCTATTAAAAGTGTTTTGACTACTATTATTATTTTTTTTTTGCTTACTGAACATATGACAGTCATTCTTGAAATGAAAATCTGAATTTGATGCATAAAGAGAACTCATGAAAGGAATTATAAGCTGTGACAGTAAATTAACTGATGACGTTTCATCAGTTCATTTGACCCAGATTGAACTCAAAATTCATGTATGTAATTTGTAAAATAATTATTCAACACTATAAAATAACCTTACAGATTGTTTAACATTTCTATGGTTTGTCTTTTGCTCCTAGTTTAACACAAAAGGATCTGTCCATATCTTAATTACATGCAATGTCAGTTATGTAATTGCAGAAAAAAAAAAAAAAAAAAATGAAAGGTCTTGCACTCGATCAGTCTCAGTGCTGTAATTGTCTTGTCACCTCACTAAGACGGGAGGTCTGGGTGAGAGGCAAAAGAAATTGCTTTGGACATTTACACTTTGCCATATTCTCATCTGGGAATAATGGATACAATTGTAGAAAATTACTACATCACACTTGTTCTCAGCAGCACTTTTACAAAGACAGAGCAAGGCTGAATCTATCCATAAATATGTATAATAAGTGATGTAGGAATCGACTGTGTGAACAAAGAGACCAGCAGATGGAGATGCAGTCTACAGAATGACGGTTTGACATGCTTTTAGTGAAGTGACTGAAATATAGCAAAAGTGTAATAGACAATGTAGAATTAAAATTTTATGTCCACGTAACACATGTGCAGTCCAATTCGGAAGGTAGAGCATTTCCTAAGCAATTAAGGATTAAGTAGTGCATTAGAAAAGAATTAAATGTAAAAAAATGTATTTCGACTTTTTGAGATCAAAGTTGAATATGAGATGATAGACCTTTGGTAGTAGACCACCAATTTTGGGTGAGAAAAGTATTGAAAGAAATAGGAAAGAATTGTCAAAGTAAATTAAAATACTGGATAATTTTCCACCTCAGGCTCCTCTTCAGGACATGAACTACTGTTCAGTTGGGATCAAGCTACTACTATTGGGCTACACACTATTACTAAATTGAGATAAATGTATGCTTTGGATAGGAGTAATAAAATAATAAATGTCTAGTGACTTGGCCAGACAAAAACCTTTTCAGGACATTTAAAACAGTTTTATGCTGAATGCCTGTGCAATGGATCTGAGATCTCTGTTCCCTCTGTTTCCAGCTTTGTTTTTCTCCCACAGACAGCTCTCTAATCTTCAAGTTGGTTTATCAGTCTAACACCTGTCGAATGTTTCAGTATTTCTAATGACTTTAAAATGGGTAATTAAAGAAATAGTCCTGCCATTCGAATACATTCGTAGAGACCTGTATTTGAATAGATATATGTTATGTCTTATGATACATACATTAAAATAGTTTTAAAAATATTCATGAAAAATTTATATTTTATCAGTGCAAAATCCAATATTACAATGCTGTACTAACAGATGTGCTGTAAGACTGCAGCTTTAGTTTCTCTGAAAGAAGCAAACAAGAGAAGTACACATTAGACTACTTAGCAGTATTTACTTAGAAATACTTAGAAGTATTCCTGGATCCACCACAACATTAAACCAAGATTAAGCAGTTACTAAGCATGAGTGAGTGAGTGAGTCAGTGAATGAGTGAGTGAATGATTGAGTGAGTGAGTAAAATCTAGCTTGAAGAGAACTATGGCCAATTTTTTTTATTCCAGTTGAATTGTGGACAATTTACACCCTCCTATATCGCATGACAGCTAGCATGTGTCTGTCAGCCATCACATCTTTTCAAACTATTGCTCATGCAGTGTTAGTGGACAGCTAGAAAAGAAGCTCTAACTACATCTGTATACATATGCTAACAGATGGCACAGACTGACTAGTGTTGTTCTGATCGACAAAGGATGGAGAAATGGCATCCATTTTTATGAGATAGGCCAGTTTTACTCTTTTGGCCTTCGCACTACAGATGGCTGTGGCATCGTCAGGATTCGAATATGCAATCTTCCAAATACAGGGTGAATACTCAGCCAATGCCCCCGATATGAAGCTTTAAAGGGATCCATATGTCTGATGTAAATTCACTTCATATGGTGGTGACACAAGAAACCACAGGGGGAGATTTACCAGTTTTAATAATAAGGAAACAGTTTCCTGATTCCTGTTTCTTATCTTCCATGTAAAATTTGATTCTTCAAAACCAGGTCTTTTTCTTTTCCTTCTTATAGACATTAATCCCCATTTTAATGCATTTAGGTCTTTTCTTGTGGAACAGCTTGTAACTTTAATTTTCATATATTTGTATTTGCCACACCAGATATTCTACATGTTTGTATTTTGTTTAATTGGTTATCTTGATGGTTCTCACAGAATGTTAAAAACCCTTGATCATAACTTAAACAAATAAATCAACTAATTTAAATGGATAAAAAAAAAGACAGAATAAATAAGAAACAAATACACAAAGGAATTTTGGAATACATGATACAAAAATAAACAGATTAAAAAAATTATTAATTAAAAAGAAATTAAAAACAGAACTTATAAATAAGTCGAAAAGAACACATAAAAAAGTGAATCTACCAATTTATCATACCTTCAGCATACATGTGTCAAATAACCAATATTCCCACTCAAATTTCCCCCTTGAATATGTGGGGCAGTTGGGGCTCAATGTCTGCTATAAAAACACCATTACCTGAGATGAATTGAAGTATTGCCAGGTAAATAGCTCCAGTGTTTTTATTTTTTTTCATTGCAGACATCGTTAACGTGGGGGCTTTGTTGCCCTCTGTTGAACTCCTTAACACGAGAGATGATTTCACAACGGAAGGATATTTGTTTTCTGACATTGTTGTGGGCTTTCTGAGAATCACTGCAATATATTCTATTGACATGAATCCACAGAGAATATTTTTCAACTATGTCACTTCCACAATTGCCTGTCCACATGCAAGATGAATGTGCTACGCCTTGTCTGAGTTTCTTAACATTATATACAAATAAACAATACAAATAAATACAGTCAGACTTTGTACAGTCCATGTATTCAAATAACTAATTCAGTAATCTACTCTTGACTAGTGTGTTTATAAAGTTTTTCTTGTTGAAACCAGAGTGTCTTTAATATATGCATTGTGCACACAAGCTACAATGTGTGACACAGTAACACAAACGTGTTTTACTGAGAAATCCCTAAAAATAACATGACACAGTTATCAGTTTTCTTATTTATACCCTCTGGGCTGTTATGTTCGGATAACACTATATAATATATTATATAGTGTTATCCGAACATAGATAGATAGATAGATAGATAGATAGATAGATAGATAGATAGATAGATAGATAGATAGATAGATAGATAGATAGATAGATAGATAGAAATAGTAGCAATTGTAAAAATTGACAGTGCAGATAAATATGTAGTATATGTACAGCATGTAATATATATATATATATATATATATATATATATATATATATATATATATATATATTCTACATTTTACTAAAGCAAGCTCCAAAACTCTACACTACAACTGCAACTGTGCCACCTACATCATCTAGAGCAGTTCAGAATCAATATTTGTCTAATAACATGACGACAACAACATTAAAAAATTAAATAAATACAACCTACTCACCAGAGATGCATACTCACATAATTTGCAACGATCCTTAGAAGCTTTAAGCCAGTGGTACAGCTCGTAGGCACTGGTCTGGAAGTGGCGAACAAATCCTTTCCCGGGCTGAGACAAGCTAGCCAGCTTCGGAGTTGGCCGACCTCTCCTTACAATGTCTAGCTTTTCTTGAAAATATATTTTTAAGTATGTCTGAGACCAAATAAATGTATCTTCCTCCCTCAGCCATTGTGGGCATAAAAAGTCTAACTCTGATGTATTAATATGTGCATATCTCTACAGACGTGTTTTGCTAGTCAAAATTATCTGTAACAGTTTCGCTCTGACCATCCAATCAGAGGATGGAAAAATGCTGACACTATTTTGGGCCAGCTAGCTGCCGTTGTTAGGCGAAGTTGAAATCTGATTGGTTAAAGAAACAGACTTATTGCTAATATAGTCTAAGGTACATTGGCCAGCGCTACTAAATCTGAAGGCCCTGGGCAGATTAGATTGACATGGCAGCAAATAGAGGCTGAAATCTGATTGGACAAAAAATCTACCATCCACATACACGTACTGGAAGCAGTGCAGCCAAGAGAAACGTTATGAAATGAACTAAATAAACTATTGGGAATAAATTAATACAACTTCATGAAACAAATATTAGAATTTAAGCTGTAAATGTAGGTCAGTGCTTTAGATAGTGTTTGGGCCAGCAGAGAAGGCCTTGCTGGCCCAAAGAGTTCATCCATGGCTTCTGATTAGGAAAACATTTCACGTGTTTGACAGTAGTGACATTGTCAATGCACATGATGATATGTTCCAAAAAAAGCCAATGTGTAGATGTTCATGTATGTGTGTGAGTCCAGTGTGGCCTGTGAGGCAAATATGTTCCAGTCAGTACACTGAAACTGTTGCTGTGGAGAAGAAATGGCTCCCTCTGGCCATACCTTCACTGTCCTCCTAGCTGGTTTCACCTGTTTGATCAGTGGAGTGTATTTGGGTAGCATGAACAAAGAGAGGTGAGCAGACTGACTGAAATGGGGGAGGGGAATGGCTGTGTGTGAATCAGATATGTTAGTAAATACCTGATCCAGTATGTTGTTCCCTCTGGTAGAGCAGGAGACATTATGGTGAATCTTTGGTAGTACAGATCTCAGGTTGGAGTGGTTGGAGTCTCAATGAGCAGATGTGCAGACTGTTTCTTGCCTATAGCTGCATGCAGTTCCTCCATAGTTAGCTTATTGTTAGCATCCGGAGGAATGTACACTGCAATCACAACAATGGCTGATAATTCTCTCTGTAAATAAAAGGGCCTGCACTTCTCAAAAACATTCATGCCACTACTATACTGTTCTGGCATCTTTCACTTCATTTCTCATAAACAAGAAACACCATTTCACCTTCTTTGCAACTCTGCACATTTTAAACCTTTTAAAACTGCTGCTAAAGATGCTAAAATATGGCTATCAAACATATACAGTATTTATTATTATATAGTAAACTCTTTGCACTGTACTTCACACAAGCTTTAAATAATGGGGGTCATTCACTGTGCATATTGTAATGTGTTGCTCTGTTTGAACATGTGCACTTTATGTAGCCCCGGTGTAGTTCTGTGTAGTCTTAATTAGTTCTGTATTGTTTTATGAATCACCTTGGTCCTAGGGAAACCTTGATTGGTTTCAATGTGTACTGTACCAACTGCATATAGTTGAAATGACAATAAAGAGACTTGGCTTTACAGCTCTAGGGGTCCAGGGTAACTGTTTTGAAGTTGGAGTTTTACAAGTTTTTTTTATGTTAGGACAGAGGGAGGCAAAATAAAATTTCTCACCTTTGTCCAGTGTTCTTAGTGGATTAACCCTTCAGACCGATCAACTGCTTATTAAATGCAACATGTAATGATTTACATGAATTAATTAAAAAGGAGGAAACATGCTCCAGCAAAAAATATAAATCCAGATATTACATTCTGAATACTGTCAATTTACGTTTAATTTTAATAGGATATAAAGCTAGTAAGAGAAACGTGGAATTAATATTTTTTTTATTTTCTGATGTTTTAAACTGAATGCATTATTTACTATCTTGTAACATCTACATAGACAGCTTAAACCTCACACTTCATCCATAAATAATATACCCTCCAGGCAAATCAGCACTCAGCAAAATACAAAGAAACAGGAAAACAATAGATTCTTCACCAAATGCATTTTCATCAAAGGTATTACTGAAGTGTAAATCATTTTCCAGTGCATTTTTCATTAGTGAGCTGCAGTACAGCCCAGCACAAAAGGCACCCGATTCTTTTGACACAAGAAACGTCAAATTTCTATTGTGAATGCTGTCATAAAAAAACTCTTACTGGAGACATGGGAATTGGAGTTCTCCTGCGCTTTCCTTTTCAGATCAATCATTTGCAATAAAGCCACTTTTGCAGAGCGGAGTAAATGAGCCGGACACTTTTACTGACGTGCCCTTTCAGCCCACCTGCTCCAACACAGCCAAGGCCATCACTGTCCTCCTCCAAAGCCTCCACACTCAAGTCAGGAGAGATGACGCATGAACATATGTACATACACACCTAGAAAAAAAAATCACAATTAAATATGTAGAATTTTCAGCATATGAATGGCATTATTACAAGGCAATTAGATGGACTAAAGCAGATACGCACAAAGACACACTGCTCCAAAATTAACTATGGTATACAAGGTAAAACATTTCCTTCCTCTGTCAGTAGTGTGATTTACCATGATGGTAAATCGAAACATCTCGAAGCCACAGCTTTGCTGTGACTTTACTTAGTCAGGGAAAGCAAGCTTTCTCTAAATAATCTGACATTCAGCCTTGAATTTTTTCTCTTTTGCATCACTGGTGTTGTCATCATTTTTGCATTCTTGATGCCTAGCAATAAAGATTACTAAAAGCCTCCTCTGGAGGGTATTCATCTAAGGGGTAGTCTAATTTATGCACTATGGCTGGCCTTATGTTTGAGATATAAAAATATATGGCCTCTTTTGAGTTGTGGGAGAGAAAAAAGAAGGGAGATTATACTAAAGGTCATTCGCTCTCTGTTAGCCGTGTTTGTTTTAACTGGATAGATAGGCAAGCAGAGAAAGACTGAGTGAAAGAGAGAGAGAGAGAGAATGTGTGAGAGAGAGAGAGATAGAGACAGAGACAGAGACAGAGAGAGAGAGAGAGAGAGAGAGAGAGAGAGAGAGAGAGAGAGATAGAACTGTTACATTTTAAATTAGCTGTTATATTTGCTTCCTTCTTCATTTTGCTGTCTATTTGATCCTATTCACACAATAATACGTTTTGAATAAATCCGCAACCTTTTTTGTGGTTCGCATAAATAAATAAATTATTTATAATGTTTAGAATAATGAAAATATTTGTACTTGTATGATGGCATGCTCTGGTTAAGAGACATGGTCTGAAATATTATTAGGGGCTGCATTCATAAAAGCTCTACCTGCTCCAGATCTATGTGCAAAAACATGAGCAAAGCAAAATTGGATGTAGTTTAAATTTCTAGCCTTTTACATACAATATTTCAGTGTAATCATTTGTTTATGTAATGTTGTGTAGTAAAGAATTAAGAATTATCTGCTACATTATGACTGGGTTAAATGCCATCTAACAATTGTTAATAAGAGGTAGACAATGTGTATTGGTTTGAGAAACTTATCCAAAAATCATTGTGTAAACTTGAGGACAAGAGAATATCTGACTATACGTTCTCATTTTCGATAAAATTTTACAATAAAATAAATAAATAAATAAATAAATAAATAAATAAATCCAAAAAAACATAACTGACCTTGTTGAGCTTCACTGGCAAAACCCACAATCATAAATTATTAATAAGATAGTTGCCTCTGCATGACAACAGACAGTTAAATAAAGGAAGAGTAAAGCTAATTTGAAAATGTTTTAATTATGCCAGACAGAATATGACCACTTCTGAATATTTTACCATCATGTTCTGCTGATCAGAGTAGCTTTTTAAACTAGATGAATCACAGAGAAGAGTACACAAAAATCACAGTCTTTTAGCCATTCCACACATCATCTCATTTGCAGCTTTATGTGAGTGACATGCTGCTTCTGTACAAACTGTGTACACAACAGACAATGCTGGCAACCTTGTGTAGAAGCAAAAGACATTGTGAAAGCTCTTCTCTGTCATTTCTACAAGCTTTTCCAACACCAACAGTGCTCCAGAGTTGTTTATTTTGCTCAGGAGACACTACTGTCAATCAGTATGTGATCTGACATGCCATTGCAGTTCTGATCAGGAGTTCATAGTTATAACTACAATATTATAATACATTTTGGTCACACATTGCAAATTAAATATTGATTGGATATGGTCTAATACAATGCATCTACCTTTAACCCAGAGCAAGAAACTCCTATTTCCTTCATGTTAATCCTCCCATGAGAAATGCACTGACACACACCTTTCACTTCTCAACACCTGCCTGATCAAAGTCTTTAATCCAGTGTGGTGCACGTGGGCTATATATCAGTAGCTGCAGTACAATTTTAATGGTATACAGCTGAAGCAATGACAGTGCTACAGCTGCAGCTGACAGAAAAAAAATACGCTAACACAAATGCCAAGTCAAGCTCAAAAAGATCCAGAGATATATATTACCCTGTTTCAAACGTGTCCTTGATTCATGTTCTGTTTGTTTTTCATGACTTGCAAAGTATTTTAATTTATGAGGTAATAAAGTTTTCAAGTTGTGAAGTTAAATATGGAGGCTAAACTAACTTTAAGTGTGCACATATGAAAGCTACTGACGGATGTTACGCTTTATAAACGCAATTGTGTTTAAATAATTCAAAAAAGAAAAACTAAATCAGTGTAAATTCAATTTTATAATCACCTTACTTGTCTCTTTCCATTCTTTTTCAACTGTTTTCCTCTCTCCCAAATGTTTAAAAAGGATTTTAGTCTGAGGGGCAGTAGAGGATTTTTCTGTATGTGTTCTGTGTACTGTGAAGGCAGAGGCACATGCCAGGGATATCAAACAGCTTTGAAACAGTGGGGAATCTCGCCGGTTGTCTGTCTGCCAGGACGGTTGAGCTTCTAATATCATGGTAGCCGAGGAAAGGTTTTAGAATGTTGCAAGACAAAATGCAAAGCCTCTGTCTAAAGAAAGCTCTAAATTACAGTTCATCTCATTTACGCTCGAAAAATGAAGGAACAATTTGCATGGATCTTTTTCAATACTTTATCATTAGCATTGTCAGACCAACACAAATACATTATGCTTTTCTTCAGTCATTGAATATTACATTAATTTAAAGCAACTTACTTTTTTTTAGTAATAATATATAAACGCATTGTTGAAACTCGAACTCTAAAGACCTTCAGTAAGGTAAAGATGGGCAAACTGCACCACTAAACAACCGTTTTTTTTATTCTGGTTTCACCTAGAAATGATCAGTTTACTTATTATACATTACTTGTGTTTTGACCATATCTGTAGCTGCACCAAGCAGAGGACTGCTACAGGGCGTCAGGCTGATATGATTTGTAGATAATAGTTTTAAAGATAATGTTCAGTCTTAAAACCTGGCGATGTGAAGGAAGTGGTACACCTAGCTAAAATGCTGTTTACTGCCAATTACGCTTCAAATAGACCAAAACACAGTACAGTAAGATAGAATGGTACAAAATGGCTCCCAATCATGATGGAAAAAACAAAGGTGAAGGAATCTGCATGCAGTGCACATGACAGCAATAAGTTGTTTGTATGGGGAGCTAAAAGATTAGTGTCACACTGAGCTAGCATTTTCCTCGCTGTGGGACAGATTTGCATATTTCCTCATCTATCTCCGAGCCATCCAACCTGCAGGTCTGGGGCCAATCCTATAACCCCCCTCCTCTCTCTGCAATCATGCATAGCAGGGGAATCCATGGTATGCGGTTCAGAGGGCAGCACAAATTGCCTGCAGGGTCTTTCTCTGCATGTCTTTGTTGTCGGTTCATTTGACCGAGGTCAGTGTCTATCAATGTCAGAGCCAATCATTGTTATGGTACAAACATAATCTTACTAGCACTGGGCATCCCAGTGAGCCCTGTGGAGTGTATGAAGTCACATTAGTGGGGGTATATGAGCACTGGGAAGTGGGACATTATGTTTGTTGGGTGCCAAGCACTAGGGATGCCAAAGCAAAGGAGGCTGTTAAATTCCTGCTGTTCTTTACTGAAATGTCAATCTTACTCTTTCCCATTCCCAAACACACCAACTCCCACTGCGTGTTGAAGGAGTGTGTTATTTCATCTCTTCTTGTCACCTCAGGGCTTGACTGGAGACTTCAGATGAAGACACCAGCTATGGTGAACTTCAGGGAGGTATTTATGATGCCTTCAGTTTTAGATGGAAGGCTTTTCAGTCTACTATTCCCTTTGCATTTTTTATTGATTGTAGCTGAAAGCAAAATAGTTTGGATAACTGACATCATAAATACAATATACTGCTTAGTTTTAAATTGAGACAGTTTAATGGCACAATGAACAGCAGCTCCATCTTAGATGAAACCAGAGAGGATAGCTGAATATAGGGTGGTACTTTCCTCAGATTAAAACAAAATAGGGTTAAATGGACCATCATTTGTGCAGGCATTTTCAGAAATAGATATTGAGTAATTGTAGCATAAAAAACCTTTCAACCTTCTGCCTGTATTTTTTGTTTGCTAGAGATGGTCTCTTGTGTGCAGACATGAAAAGTACTTGAGTAAATATACTTTCTTTCTATTCCTAAGTATCATTGTAATTGAAAATGAATCCATGTACTCTTTCTCAGTTTCATTTGCATAAAAACATGCTTTTTTATTCCTTACACTTGCACCGAGGCATCATTTAAGATAATAATTTTTTATTGCCCACCACAAATTCAATACATTTAACCTCTAGTCAATAATTATATTAACAATGTCTATATGGTTAGTAAGTATTAAATAATCGTGTGTGCATAGACAGAGCGAATGTCTAATTTTTTAATCTTACATCATGATTAGAGTGAGATCCATGTGGCTGTTTATTTTCATACAAATTAATTTATATTATCATTTTTAAATGCTTACTTTCTTATAAATATACATTTCTTATAAATTACATCTTCATTTGTTACACTTCAAAAATAAGATTTTGAATACTTGGGCACATTTAAGTGTGAACTACAGTATAAAGCGTAAACCTTAAATTAGTATAATTGTATAAGTATAAGTTTCACTAGCTACCTGCACTTTTTGGAGTAAATGTTTGGCACAGTATCCATTCTTTCACCTATTGTACTGTATTACTTCCACTGCTGCTGGTGTGTAAGTAGGAAGAATGCCAAGCAAACACCCCCAATCTTCTTTCACTCTAACACACACACAAAGAGACACTGAAACCATTTACATCTACAGTTCACACTTTCAATACATTAGAGAGAGGAGAGACATGGGATAGGCACAGAGACTGCACCTACTTCAAGAAGCATCTAATCTTCTCCTGATCTCTCTCTGCTCCCTACAGACTTCAATACCCTCAAGTCCTTACCCAGACAGCATGCCAATGAGCTGTCAGTGTCATAAAACCTGACACTCATTCTGCATCTGCAGTGTATACAGTATGTACTGCAGCAGGCACAAGGAGAAGGCACTGTGCTTTATCGAGCCTCAACATGATGTAAACTGGCCTTTAAATATACTCCTTTACACTGTGAAATTATTTAAAGGATGGTTGCGCAGTGGCCACTTTACTCAAGGGGAAGCATGCATAAATCATAACTAAATGGTCTGATAAAGAGGAGGTGCTTTGGCCTTTCCATTTATTAATGCGATCTAAAGCGTGTGCATGTATGTTGGTTGAATATCAAGCTTTGTGAATTGCCCATGTCACGTCAATCTCTTCATGACAGTTAAATCAATGGGGCCAAGGAAATAGCTCCTTAAATTATTCCCCACTTCTCTCTTCTCATTCTCTTTCTCTCCCCTTCCTATAGCCCTAATGTATACATGTTTATTCAACAGGGTCATTTGAAAATCACTCCCTGACTTCATATATAACCTAATTAAATGTTATACATGGAAATATACGCAAAGAAGTAATCCAAATCCTGGCTTTTACATTTAAAATGCTCCAAAGGCTCCTTTCTGCTCTATCTGCTTTGCTTGTCAAGATAATAACTTGCACACCACAACAGCTTTACAGCTACCTTTCTTCACTTAATCCCTCTGGCTGTGTGGAATCATGCCAGATATGCAATTGTCCTATAGTTTTATAACAGGCTGTAATCTTTTTTTTTGTAATAAAGATTAAGAAGTAAAGAATCAAATGGATACAGCCATAGTGTACATTGAGCTGATTAGTTTATTTAAATGTAGTTTTTCCCTGTTACCATTATACTTCAAGTTTGATTTGTAGTGCAATCCACGTCCAATACACTTCATTCTCAAATGAAATTGTCCTTTAAAAACTGCAGGTATCTGTCATTAATTC
Organism: Silurus meridionalis; assembly: GCF_014805685.1. NCBI lineage: Eukaryota > Metazoa > Chordata > Actinopteri > Siluriformes > Siluridae > Silurus > Silurus meridionalis. The sequence goes on along the minus strand of NC_060891.1, from coordinate 13,400,120 downwards.
ATAATGATGTAGAATGTAACAGCTCTGATTTTGAATGCCACACAGCAGCTATATGAACATGTATGTATGTATATGTATTTTCAAGTATTTGTTTTCTCCTCTGATTCATTAATAATTTCGTTAATAAACAGAATGTAACTTTAATTGTAAAACACGTTTGTCATCCAGAGCCTGTCCCTGAAACTCAGGGTGTGAAATCACAGGGGTGAGATCGTAGGTCTACTATTTGCTCAGTTCACCATTTTTGGCCTTGCTAAGTGAAATGGAAAGAAGGTTTTTTAAACTAAAACTGAAACTGAAAGAGGCAGCTAAACAGGAGATATTTCACATTTTAGGAATGCATGTCACTGATGGCCTGTCTGAATCTTGAAAGTGCTTTGCTTAGGTTTTCACTCCTATCACAGTCTGCATTTCTCCCTCTTTCTCTCCTCTTGGACCGATCAGTCTCCTTCCGAGAAGCTGATAACGCCATGATTTGCTTGATCCAATCTTTCAAGTCCAGAGCTTTTTCCAGCTAGGAGACTTTGGGTTGGAATGACACATCATCCAGCCAACTATGTGATCCTTATTGCTTGTTTGAATGAGTAAGTGAAAGAAATATAAAAAGACAAAGAGAGATATTGTAAAAAAACGATGTACGAGTGATGTTCAGCCATCTCCAGCTACGGCCGCCTTCATAGGATATGCTTAAAAGCTAGTCAGCTTGCACAGTGTATTTTAAGAATACACAGCTCTGGTGTGTTTCTTTTATCTGTAATTTCATATATTGGTAAACAGACAGTGCAGTCTCAGGAATGCAAATAAATCCTTAGCTGTATGCCGTGGCATCATGCCTGGAGAATCTTTGTGGATGTGCATGTAGCAGAAGGGAGACTTTAAGGCCATGCCCAAGCAGGTGATACTGAAGTAAGGGGGTGGTGTGACTACAGGTGTTTGTGTGGTCAAGGATAACTGCTCTGTTTGTTACTCAATAACTGCCAACACTTCCTTCCCATCACTTAACTCTGTGGAAACATTTTTGGCCATAATGATTTTTGAAACTCTTTTTGTGTTTAAGCTTGTAGCTCCAGCAGGGTGAATTACAGCAGCTCCATTTTTAGAGGACTGTAATTTGACGTCTACAAACTGATTGCACAAGCTCTAGGGGCTGAAAATGGAGAGGTAAATGTGCATGTGAAGTGAAAAATAAAAGGCCTGCTGTAACAGAGCACAGCAGTGAGGACACAGCATGAGTCTTTCATCCAGCTCCCTGGCTACCCTTAATGCAGAGGAACCTGCCGTTCATCTTTTCTATGCTTAATTTCACAGTCTAAATGTAGCACAAGCACTTCTTATACTTCAAAAAAGTGAAGTAATTACACCCTTCATTAAAACTCCTATAACAGCTGCTAATTGCCCCCACTCTGCCAAACAAACAATCTTCTAGTCCTCTAGCTCGCCACTGCCACTGCTTGATACCAGCCAGCTCTTCAACTGCAATGAAAATTGCAAAGAGCCCTTCATTTCAATAGTGAACTAATTTTAAAATGCTTTTGCTTCTTGTAATTTTTCATTCTATATTTTCTTCCTACATTTTGGAATAGGTGGTCTTGCTGGAAAATTGTGCTTAAACCGAAAACTACTTAGAGAATTGCTTGAGCAGAGCAAATGATGATAATTAGTGTCTCTGAGTGCTTCTGATTAATATTACTGGCTGATGAACACATAAATTGTCTGAACCCCAGGAATGATTATTAAAATGACACACAGCAAAATCTTGGCAAAAGCCTTTTAAATGTGCAAAATTGGGGGCGGACTAATGTCAAACAATATTGCATATTGATAAAATATTTTTCTTTACAAATGGACTTTATTTACAGTCATTATTATCTGTTACTTGGTGTTCTTTGTTTGTATTATTTATTTATGTTTGCACTTTAAATATAAAGTATATCTGCACACGCATTCGATCCCTGCTCATTAGATGACAACATACTGTATATTATTTAAAAACATCTATAAACCTCTCATACTCCCTGCTTATACATAATATTAAAACCACATGTAAGGTTTTGTGTTACTCCCACTTGCACAAACGAAACAGCTTTGACCCATAAAAGCATGGAATCCACAAGACCTCTGAAGCTGTACTGTGCTATCTAGTACCAAGATGTTAACAAGCTCTTTAAGTTTGCATCTTAGAAATGTTCCTCAATCTGTTCCTGAACTTTGTTTTCACAAATATTCATAGCCTTTGCATAATACTTTGTTGAAGCATGGTTGGCACTAATTAGAGCCTCAAATCTTTTTGAAGATGATGCTACAAGCTTGGCACACTTCTTTTCTCATTCGTCTTTGCAGAACCTCTTAAGCTCCATCATATTGGATGGGTAATGTCTGTGCACAGTCATATACAGATCACTCCAGAGATAGAGACAGTGATTGTTCCTTTCCCACTCCCTTGTTATCTTGGCTATGTGCTTAGGGTTGTTGTCCTGTTGGAAGATGGACCGCCGCCCCAATCTGAGATCCAGAGCAAACTGGAGAATGTTTTTATCAAGGATGTCTCTGTTCACTGCTGCATTCATCTTTCCCTCAGTCTTGACAAGTCTCCTGGTTTCTGTCACTGAAAAACATCCCCACAGCATGATGCTGCCACCACCATGCTTTACTGTAGAAATGGTATTGGCCAGGTGATGAGCGGTTCCTGGTTTCCTCAAGACATAATGCTTGGCATTCGGGCCACAGAGTTAAATATTTGTTTCATCAGACCAAAGAATTTTGTTTCTTATTGTCCAAGTCCTTCAGGTGCCTTTTGACAAACTACAGGTAGGCCATCACGTACTTTTTACTAAGAAGTGGCTTCCGTCTGGCCACTCTACCATACAGGCATGATTGGTGAAGTGCTGCAAAGATGGTTGTTTTTCTGGAAGGTTCTCTCTCACCACAGAGAAACAGTAAAGCTCTTTTAGAGTGACCATCGGGTTCTTGGTCACCTCCTTGACTAAGGCCCTGTTGACCCACTCTAGGAAGTGTCCCGGTGGTTCCGAACTTCTTCCATTTACGGATAATGAAAGCCACTGTGCACATCTGGACCTTCAATGCTGCAAAAATGTTTTTGTAACCTTCCACAGATCTGTTCCTCAATACAATTATTTGGACTTCATGGCTTGGTTTGTGCTCTGACATGAACTGTTAACTGTGTGAACTTATATAGACAGGTGTGTGTTTTTCCAAATCATGTCCAGTCAACTGAATTTACCACAGGTGGACTCCAATCAAGTTGTAGAAACATCTTAAGGATGATCAGTGAAAACAGGATGCACCTGAGCTCAATTTTGAGAGTTTTGATACTAATTTTTTTGCTTTTTATTTTTAATAAATGTGCAAAGATTCCAAACAAACTTCTTTCACATTGTCATTATGGTGTATTGTTTGTAAAATCTTGTGAAAAATAATTAATATAATCTATTTTGAAATAAGGCTGTAACATAACACCATGTGGAAAAAGTAAAGGGATGTGAATACTTTCTGGATGCACTGTAAATGTCTATGAGAACTATTAATGAAAACAAGCTAATGGTGCTTTAAAAACGTGCAGATTTTGTATAATTATATTATACAGTGTTCTTGAATACAGGATTATACTAGCTTCTGGGACCTGTGCATCCATTGATATTCTAATGTTATAGGCAATTACAAGTGAAGATCACTTTACGCTTGAACAGTGCAGTGACAGATATTCTGCCCTTCTCATCTGCTAAAGAAATAACTTTCCAAATGTTTATAAGTAATGTTACCCTGCTGTTGAACAATTCTGTTAATAAAATGTAATGTCAAAACAATTGCATCACTCACTCTTTTTTTTAAACCAAACGTCTTTAAACCAAGAATTAAAATCCTTTACTCAGATGAACCAGCTCTTGAATCTTCACTCATGGGTTTGTTTTGGAGAGTACAAATCTTGTCCTGGAGCATTTATTCTGTAGAGCTCACACCCCACTAAACACAAAAGATGGGTCTGTGGACATTTCATACAAACCTACCAGATGCATGATGGCCCTTAATTTTACTACAGCAGACTACTGAGAATGATAGGAAAAGAGATGCCACAGCATTAAACAAGGACAAGAAATGAATAAAGTTAGAGTGGGTGGGTGTAAAAAAAAAAAAGCAAGCAAGCACATAAATTTGAAAGAAGGACTTAGGAAGGAAGAAAAAGATGAAGTGTTGTTCTTTACAGCTTCCTTTCCTGCATCGGCACACTGCCCCTGAGTGGCTTTCTACATCCCACTCAAGAGAGGAGGAGCAGTCAGGAGGAAGAACTGCTCAAAACGGGTCATTAGGCTCCAATCCACCACAACACCCCAGCCACTAAGCAGCTCAGTTTGAGACCAGCAAAGTGCCATTCATCCATACAAAGTACTATATAGAAAGGTTTATATGGTATTTTTATTGTTCTTTAGCCTGATACTATTATTATTGTTGTTGTACTCATTTTTTGTCTCTTATCAGATGTATGTACATTTTCCAATCATTTCTAATCACTTCCTTCTAACTCCCAATCTCTTCAACTCTGCCAGCTCCAGCGACACTTCCTGTTTTTTATTTGTTAAAAGGTTTAACATCTGTACATTTATATATTTATTGGTCGAAATACATCTTAAACATGCATATAAACATAAAACAAAGATTAGGAGTTTCCAAGGCTTTGACAGGCGCTATATAATTTGATAAAAATTCCTGAAAGAGTAAGGTCATGGTGGAAATTACAACTGATACAATCATGATATAAACTAGATGGTCTGTGCCACGAACCAGATGAAAAAACTGAGATAAAACAAGATAACCAAAATCATAACTAGTATGATTATTGCTATTACAATATGAAATTGTTTAACAGTGGCAATTAAATAAAATATAGTCAGTGAACAGTCTGTTCAGTTGGGTAGATGTGAAAGAGCAAACATCAGAATTTATTTAAAAGATATGAATTGTTCATGTGAACATGGAACCATGCTAAGATAAAGACTGCAAAAAAACTGTCAATTTTTACTCTTGACAGTTTTGTTTGTCTTTAGCTGCTCCTTCTGAAATAAAATGACAGATGTTGCTCAGATCAAAGATTAGCGTGAAATTCTGAATAGCACGCTAAGTTTGAGTAATTATGCATAATACATGCAGGGAGTATCTTGCATGTTCCTTATTTAACTCACTGATGATAATTATCTCTGCACAACTAAATGAATGGGTTCAAATATTACATGATTTAATGATTTCATTCAGACAAATGGCATTTCGTTTGCTAATCCATATGGAGTTTTCCATTGCATAATTCGTTCAGGTAGCACATTCCAGAGTCTCGACCATGGGGCCAATGATATATGGATGTGCATTTGCAAGTGTATATAATAAATTGGATGTAGCTGAACATAAATATTCTGTCACCAGCTTGATTCTAGTTGTTGGACTATTTGATTTAGTAGGAGTAGCTCCTCTGACTGACTGAGAGAGGCCAAAAGCAGTACTAGAGCTCCTTCTCAAGAGGCCAGATTGCTGTAATGAGCTCATTAAAGTCATGAAATCTGGTTATGAAGCATGACCAAGATGAAATTGCAGAGCATCTCTCTCTCTCTCACTTTCACTCTCTATCACTTTCTCATTTTCTCTATCTCAGAATCATGGTGAATGTCAGTAACAGGAACATTCATATGTTGTTTCTTCAGTGACCCTGACAAAGTATTATGGATGATGTTTGCCTAGAAGCTGTTATGATGCGGAACATAAAAAAGCTTTTCATGATATCTGGTGTTTTCCAGGCATCAGGCTTCAATAATCTGTTTGAAGAAGATGGCCTATTTTCAATAACTTTACTTTTAAAAAACTAAAGTATTTACTGTGCATTTTAGTTGAAAAACAGCTCATACATGTTTGTTCACAAAAACAACACATTAACAGGAAGTTTTGTTATTCCAATATTAATACTACAAAGAGATGGCCCTGATTCATATTTATATTCATATTAGCATATTAGCAAAAATTCATATTAACAATAATTAATATTAATGCAAAATGTATTAATTGGTTGTTGTTTGCAAAGTAAGCAGAATTGTATTTAAGGTAAAAACAACCTGTAAATCAGTGTTCAGGAGAGTTCTGGGATCAATTCCATTTGCAGTTTTGTGGAAAAGAAATGCATGTGTGGTACTTATAGACTGTGACAGGAACTGAGAGAAATCTGTTAATAAATGCAGGGACTTTCATTTAAACAGTAATGAGAGAATATATGTTTTCCAAATTCAGCAACTTTTATTTTCAGATCCACAGAATAAATTCTGAGGTAGAGGAATTCTGAGGTGGCCAAGACCTTCACTGCCTTTGCCTCTTGATGTGTTTTAAAGGAATACATTTATAATCAATTAACAGTTAATTCTGTAATAATACATTTTCTTATCATCAAAACCTAAAGGCACCCTACATTCCTGTTTTAAATAAACTAGTAGTCTGTCATATAAAAATGTGTTTCATAAAAATTAATCTTTGGCAATGATTGGTTTCTGAGGTTCAAAGCTTACCTATTTACAGAGGAGAGTGTTTAGACTTCCAAGCCAAGGGGCAGAGGTATATTAAGCATTGTAAAAATATTTTATACAATGTCAAATTTGTAATATTTACAGTAATAACATTAAAACCACTGACAGGTTAAGTGAAAGCAATGATTATTTGGGTAAAATTATATGTCAAGGGCTGAGATGCATTGGACAGAAAAGTAAACAGTCAGTTTCTTACTATTAACTCAAGTATCTGAAAAGCAACTGAAATAATATGTCATTTCATTGTTAAAAAATTAAAAGACTTTTGGACTAAAGATAAATTGAATTTACATCAGATTATGCTCTTTCCGCATCCACAGCAATTGAACGGATTCACATCACACTGATTCAGCAACTTCATTCATGAACTACATTGAGTGACACGCTAGAATCCGTCACGCTCCCTGAGATCTCAAAACTCCAGGCTTCTAGTAGTTCCTAGGATAGCAAAGTCCAGTAAAGGCAGTGGATCAATCTCACATTTAGCTCCTAAACTTTGGAATAGTCTTCCTGATAGTGTTCGTGGCTCAGACACACTCTCCCAGTTTAAGTGCAGATTAAAAACATATCTTTTTAGCAAAGCCTACACATAACATACTTCACATATCATAAACTTGTGCTCCAGAACATCTGATCACATGCACATTATCAACTTGTGCTGTTAATTTCTCTTCACTGCTTCTCTTTCTCCCCCCCTTATCCCGAGGTTTGGTCAGCTCCTGTCACGTCCCACCTCATGAAGATTATGGACCTTTAAAGGAATAGATGCGAACTTGCAAACTTCCCGTACCACCCAGAGACGTACCAGTACCAGCTGGATCCCACTTTATGTGTGGAGTTTTGACATTGGACCTCCTGGAGTGTTTAAAGGCTCTGGCATGGAGAAGCTGGTGTTGGATTTGTGATGATCACAAATGTTGAGCTATTTTATGAGTTGCTCAGTAGCTCCTAGTTTTATAACCATAATGACTGTATAATACTGTAGAAAGAACATTACTCATAATCTTACAGTCCAGTGCTTATGTTAGTTCTCACTCTCCAGTGTTCTGTATTGTTTAAAGATTTATAATCACACTCTTGATGCCACCCAAATGAGGATGGGTTCCCCTTTTGAGTCTGGTTCCTCTCAAGGTTTCTTCCTTGAGATGCATACCGTTCACCTTGACTGTTGATTTCTGTAAAGCTGCTTTGAGACAATGTCTGTTGTGAAAAGCACTATAGAAATAAACTTGACTTGACTTGACTTGACTTGGCTTGAGTGAGACCCCATCTATCTACAAGTTCCACCATTTCATTCATATCATTGTAGTGCAGCGATGCATGCGTGGTCATGGCCAGTACAGGAACAAGAATTCACCAAATTGCTGACCTATGGCAAAATTTTCAGCAGTTGCCTCAGATGTCTATGTCTATAATTTATATTGGTAGCAAAGGCCTCTCAATAACCTGTATTTTTTCCTTCATTAATCTTCCTTCATCTTTCCCTCATTCATTCATAACCAATGCTCCCATATTTACATATTTTTAGGAAGTTGAAAAACAGGCTGGTGGACCATAAAAAAGGTCAATTACTATTGAAAATGGTGTACTTTTCTACTTTCCTTTTTCACCATGCTTTATGTTTCCTCTTTTCTTGCATCTTAGTAATAGCAAGTTCCTTTAAACAACCACAAGCACTTTTTGCTGTGCACAGTTAAATGCAATAATCAGCGCCTTGGGAAGGCAGTGTATTTGACTTTCTAACCTACAGTAATTCCTGCTCTGCTATTAGTGCAGGTGCATTGTTTAATTACCTCACTTCAGTCACATGAAAGAGCCTCGTTGAACATTTAAAGTTGTTTCAATAAAGAGACATCCAGCCATTTTTATAAATGTTACTGACAGACATTTTACCTTAATGTCATCTATACATTGTGTATCCTGTCCAGATGGTGTTTTTACAGTAGTAAAGGTGCTCTGAAGAGGTCCCATTATGAATAACCACTTGCTGTAAACCTTTCAGTCTGTGTATGTTTTATGGCTCTTCAAATATGGCTAGCCAATTCCCATACTAACAGTGCAATGAGGCTGTAATCACTGTCTTTGTGTTCTATGCTTATGACATTGATGCTGGCACATTTTTGTGCCTGCATTGGTGCTTCATTTGCCACCTCATAAAGCAGGCAGCCTGCTGTACTCCAAAGGCGTTGCATCTTACACCTGGGACCAAAGGAAATAGGCATGTCAAGCTTGTGGGAAAGAGTTGTATAGCTGTATAGTTGTATACCTCATGTAAATATTTTGCTCATTTAAAAAAATATGTATATTAAAATAATTTTTGTGTTTTGTCTTTTCATTAGTTGTCACATAGTTCCTTAAAAATAGAATGAGCCTAATAAAAAGCTCAGTTTTGTATTCCAGCACTGCATGGTCACTGTAAAAGCTTCAGTTAGAATATAGATTAGACCATTTCTTAGCCACCTGAAGGCATTTCTTTCTGTGTGCCAATCTTGCAGATCAGTCAGTCAGAAGTTGCTGTCACCAATCATAACAATCATGAGCATCGTCAATCATGCATCGCCCAAAGCACTCCACTTGACTTCATCTTTGCCATCTTGGCATCCACAGGATTGGAGCCCAATTATGCGGAACATGATTTGAGCTCATGCAAGAAAGAAATGTGTGTAACCCATGAATCTGGATTGTAATAGCACAGCCACATTGTAAATACATACTATGTGTTCACTAGGTATATAATTTGGGACAACTTCCATACAGATGCACATTGTAGGTATGTTATTATCGACTATGGTCCATCTTTTTGTACAATTTCATCACCATTATCCACTCTGTCCATCAAGCAGGGGACCAATGGACCACTTCTAAACAGACATTCATTTTCATGATGCTGATACCCCCTTAATGGTTTTACATAGGTAAATCATAAAGGAATTAAAGATTACGTTAAGAGTGGAAACTATTCTTGGTGCTGATTCTTGAAAATGAACATCTACCTTAATGTCATAGTTTCTAATTAATTAACACTATGACCTTTTGGAACCTAATGCAATAAAAAATACAAGGAAAATATGTCCTGCTAGGTTTCTTGGTGACCATGCATTGACACTGCAAATTAGATGCTTCTGTTTAGAGCTAAAAAAGTGGGTTTTGGTTCATTGGAATCTGGAGCCCCTTACACCAGCTCCATTAATCAGAGTCCATGCCCACTGAAGCAAGGCAAAGACATTGTCACACCACCTTATGGTGTACCAGCTGTGAGCAGATGAACCTTTCACCATCTTAATTTGGGAGTGCATACATGCATGAAAAACAAACTGCAGCCCACATACTTCAGCTAGTACTCCTGATTAGAATATAAAACATGGCAAAATCACTGAAACTGCTGTGTATGCATAAAATGCAAGCATAGAAGAGTTAAGTACGGACATAATTATCTGTCAGTTTTTTTTGATGAACTTCATTAAAAACACAGCTCCTCTGAACTAATGCCTAACTAAATTAATTGTTAAATATAATAATCTACAGATAATCTTGTTCATATTACTCCAGTAGACTGTGTTAATTTTCATTTGTTGTTAGAAGTTCTTTAATAACTAGGCTACTTCAAACCAAGGTAAGAAGAGCATTTCTGACTATCCCGACTATTTCAAGCTATATACATTTAAATTTATAAAATAAAATATTATTTAAATATTTAAACTGCATTTAATAGACCTACATGTATGCCAAAACAATAACTTATGGTAGCAAAGAGCAATCTGCAAGTTGTAATTACATCATTCCCCACATTGGCATGTAAAAGTACAAATAAAAGAAAATGGGTATAGTTTTAATTTAGTACTTTGGTATATTAAATCGTTGATGGCCAGTATTGCTATTAACTCATTTAAAAACAAAAAAGGGTACATTACAATGGTTAATGTGTGTGCACTCATGTTTGTTTGACATAGGGGAAGGAACTGATTAGACTAACTCTACCAATTAAAGAAAGACAGTTTTTTGTAATTGAAGATGAGGACATACAATTTGAAAAAACTCAAAATCTAAATATGTGCACCACAGGACATTTTTAAATGGGGGATTATGTCTTAATTTGAGGGTTTGGAGGCCTGTATCACAATAGTAATTTATAGACGACTACAAAGATTTTTTGTATTATATTAATTGAAAGCTTAAACACCTTCTATTGTTCAAATGTAAAAACAGTGGAAGTTGTTTAAGCTTTCAATAAATATAGTACTGAATTCAATGACAGTCATCTATGAATCACTATTTTTGCTGTTTACAAAAAAAAAAAAAATATATATATATATATATATATATATATATATATAGATATAGATATATATATATATATATATAGATATAGATATAGATATATAGATATATATATATATCTTAAATCTTAAATAAGCTTAACAACTTCTAAAGCTTAAACAACTTCTACTGTTTTTCCATTTCAACAATAACCTTATTAAGACCTGGTCCATCAGCTGTGTCAGTCTCCAGATTCTTTCACTCCCTTACTACGCCTGGGTGAAGATGTTATCTTAATTGACAAGAGATCTGTCTGTTCAATTTTTTCGTTTGAACTGACAGCATCTCTTCAGGCTTGCTTTCAGCAAAGCCACTGCCTCTATTTCACAATTCTTCCCTAATTTAGTCTTGATTCCCACCCACCATTTAGGTTTCCACATCATATCACAGCTTCCGAAAGAGAGGGGGAAGGCTTATATATGTTTCCTCTCAGATATGTGAAGCTGGACAATAGAGGCTTTTTGAACTGTTGCTTGTACTGTGTTATAGAGTGGTATAACAAATTCAGGTGAAACAGGTGAAAGAGCTATGCAATAGTGTTTGCATGCATAAGCTCACAGACATGTATGCTAGGATCCCAATTTTGCGTCTTACAATATCCCAATGATAGGGTAACTGTGTGAGGACTGGAGCTTCTCCTAATTGTGTATAACTATCTATAGGTATTGAAATAAAGGAATTGAGGCATATAAAATTGCATCATGTCACTATGTGACACTTTCACTGGAATTAAATTATTGTGAACAATATTACATTGTCATTTAAACAAATATATACTGTATATATCTTTTATGACTTCTTAACCATCCCTTCTTAAGCGAAATACTTCTCAAATTTAAGTAGCGAGGGGCATTACTGGGTAAAAAGTCAGTAGCTTTATGGACTATAGTTTAGTATGTCAAACTGTACATTGGATATTTTGGATAAAACCTAACCCATCAAATGGTCTAGTAATACCCTGGTTGTGTCCTCAGCATTTCACTACACAGTTAGTAAGCTGCATACCGATGATAATCAGCAAAAATCACTATGCACTGGCTAAGACTGGCTAAGCTTTTTATGCCTTTCACCTGTAATTAATTTAATTAGAACCCAGATTTGACCATGTTTGCAGCTTGCCATTCAGTTCTCAAGCACTAAGAATCATACATGAAAACTTGGTCCAGGCACTAAGGGGAAGAATCACTGAATCATTTACACATTTAACATAACACTAAGCTAAAAATACTGCACAGCAGGGGTGGATCTACCACAGTTCAGCTGGGCCACTCGCACTGGGGCTTGCAGGTGGGCCCGAATACTGATGCCACTGTGTGGTTAATTGCTTGCTCCGAACTGTGGAAGCATGCATAACAGCAGTATATGGAGTTTAATTCCTCTGTTCTTTTTACCTCTCCAACTTCTTTCTGTTTTATCTAATACCTTTACATAATATTTTGAAATTTTTTAAAATTTGAATGATAATCCATGATATTCTAGATTTTATATCTGTAAATTTATTTGGGACCAACAGTTTAAAGCAAAGCAAGAGAATACTGCAAAGCTCTCTTGATTAAATCAACATCTATCTCTTATGGTCCCTCATCTCTCATCATTATCAACAAACTAGCTGGAAATCTACCATAATCATGTTAGCATTGGCTAATGGTTTGACACTTTTAATGCAACTACTACCTACTTAGTTTATAATATATTGATTTGTTTACTTTTATAGCATAAATAAATGCCACTAGTTGCTTCTTCAGGACTGGCATTATAGCAGAGATCATTTTACAACTGTATTGAAAGTTATATCTCTATTGAGACCTCAGACATAGTATCTACAGATTTAAGATTTATAAGATGCATTGGAGTTGAGCCTGCATCTTAGTTCTGACCTTGGATTTAATCCTAATTTTCTTAAAAATATATATTTTTCTTTTACCCTAAGGAGATCAAAGAAGGCAAAATAATCAGAGAACAGAATTTTTATTTGAAAAGGTTATAAATAAAATCAATGTGTGCTGTAACAACACAAAAAGAATTGTCTTGTAAAGACAATTCTTATTTAAACCATTGGTACTTTTAAAAAAATAAGAATTACATTGTTGTTATTTTATTATTTCGACAACTCCCTGCACTCGTACACTCACTGAGTACTGTGTTAAGAACACTATGATAAATTGCTTACCGTAGAGCACTTTCCAATGGTTTATAGAGCTGAAGCTGTCTTTCAGGGAGGCTGAGCCGCTCTCGAGTCTAAGAAAAACCTATGATCTGAAATTTATCATGGCTGAGGACTAAATAAATAGTGATTATGAAAAATAGCAACTAAGCTAAGTAAAGATCTGCGAGTGTGGACTAAGAGATCATGATGTAAACAAAGAGAAATTTAAAATTACAGAATATAGCAAATTCTATTAAAAAAGATTAATGCAAAATAATAGGGCATGCAGATAAAGTGCTATTTTTATATTGTGGAGAATAATGAGAGAAAGACATACTAAATTAACCTAAATTCGTGACTATCCATGCATATATTGGCAATATAATTCTGTTTAAATGCATACCATCTAATTCATATAATAATCATAACTCATATTTTTATGTTTTCTATCACTATTGTTTAATGTTAGATCTGGAAAGGAGCAGTTTGAGCATTAGGTTAGATGATTTGCATAATCTTAATGGATGTCATGAGACCACAGCATTCAACTACACTGCCCAAAGTACAATGCGGACTACAAACTTGGCTGGTGTGGATTACAACACCTAGTATCAGTATAATCACATTCATGTTTACCATCATATTAGTCACATCACACACACCTGTTCACAATGACAGCATACAGTACAAAGACTTTCAAACCACACTCACATTGTGCAGTTCTCTCCAATGGATAACAAGCCTTACTATTGTCTATTGTCTTTCTGGTTTCTGATCTTGTTTATATTTTATTTTTGGCCTTAGTATTGGCCAGTTCATGCATTTCAGTCTTTTGGACTACTCTCTCACTCTCATGTTTTCAAATTGTCTGCATGTGTGTTCGATAAAGCTGCTTTTTACCTGTGTTTGTGTTCACTCAGAATACACCCAGAATTAATAGTAATAATATTGTGCTCTTTGAAATTAATTAATATTCACTATCAAAATTGTGCAGTGGTTGCAGATGTCATTATTTGTGCATGTTGACTAGTTGAATGACTTGTTGCTTATAACCCAAGCTTGTTTTCCATTTCACTAGGACAGTGTTAGGCCATGTAAAGCAGATGCAGACAATATACATTCTCAGTATATAAATGGTACCATCCTAACATGGTTTTTCATTACCACTGCTGAACTGTCACTCAAACCATAATATCGTTTCCTTCATCAGATGCAGGTTTTTATATATATATATATATATATATATATATATATATATATATATATATATATATATATAAAATAAAATTGCATCCATAAAGCTGAACTGTTTGATGAATTGTGATGACGTGACAGCACAACAGCAAAGAAGTTATGAAAGAAAAAACACTCATAAATATAGAAGCAATATAGGAGACTCTTCGGTAATTTGAGTTTTGAGGTATTATTAAGATTCATTTGTACAAATATGCTTTTAAAATATGCCATACTTATTAAAATCAGTACAACATATGCTAATGGTAAACAGGGTTGTAAGATAATATAAGATAAGATAAGATATACCTATATATAAATATATATATATATATATATATATATATATATATATATATATATATATATATATATATATATATATATATATATATATTATTATTATTATTATTATAATAATATAATACAGTGGAACCCGGTTAATTAGCCCTCGGTTACCTCGACAACCCTATTAAGTCGACGTTTTTAAAGTGGAACCGCCAAATTCTTTTGCATAACATTTAACAAAAGGTGGGCAAATCAGCTGTGTCCCCCTGCTCAACGTGGGATGAGCAGCAAAAGCATAGAATGAACAACGGCAGGATCGGGGAATCCGCGGTGCGCTTTGGGAAGAAAAGCGCAGCCGCTGAGAGAGTGCCGTGGAAGGCACGCATCGGGATACGCATGCGCGATAACAACGACCGCCATGAACCAACATATACCAACAATAACGGACAGTGAGAGTGTGGAAGTTTAAATAGGAGCTGGTGATGATGCTAAACGAGCACCATATGTGCGCGTTTAAAGCCGGGAGCTTCAGAGAAAGCGGCCGAGAAAGCACCTGACACGCTGAAGGGGGCCGAAGGGGGCATGGCAGGTGGATTCCTGACAGATAAACATGTACTATATGTATTTTTATAGCATGCCTTCATCAAACAAATCGCAGCAACGCTGTTGTGTAAAAAAAACCTTCAAAAACATGTGCATGCACATTCTCATTTATTAACGCACATCATGTACATAAAGAAATTTCAAGCACGTTAATATATTGCCGCCATTTTGATTTTCGTTTATCTCGATCATCGGTTACCTCGATGCTTTTTGGCGACCCCCTAGGACATCGACATAACCGGGTTCCACAATATAAATATTGTGAAATACATAACACACATATATATATATATATATATATATATATATATATATATATATATATATATATATATATATATATATATACACACAAACATACATGTCATAATTCATAATTCCAAGTATTTATATGAATGGAAATTACAATTCAATTTGCAAGTAGATATTAGTATTTCTGTTAGCAATTGCAAAGCCCATCAACAGCACCTAAACAAAATTAATTCATACAGAGTATTCGATTAGATTCCAATTTATTCACCTTAGTGACTCATTTAAAAACACAAGATTTCTGCTTATTACCTGCAGGTACTTACACACTGCACCATTCCTGCACCCATGCAAAGCATACAACACACAGAAATGATTTACTATTAAATAATACTATGGGCAATTTGCTGTTCCATATTCCAAATTGCTAAATGTCATTGTTTAGAAAATGTACCCAGCTGCAAAATAGTTAACTGGTTTTAAGTTCACATTTTGGCATCTGCCAAATGCCGCAAATGTAAATGTAAACTAAAAACCATGGATCTATATGCGACATATGTAGCATTTTTGTCAGCTAAACTTTTGTCAATAGCTAGTGAGCGTTCAACTTTTTAATCTGACATAGACTATGTCCGTCAATGTTTAGGACTTACAATCAGAGAAGCAGAGGATAATTCAAAGGTATGGTTTGCAATGGTCTTTGTGTAATATAATGACACTGAGTTCAGCTGTTCAAAGATAGAATATAGAATTATAGATAGAATTTTGAATTCCCAGCACATGCTTAGTGTAATAAATTCAGAGAAAAATAACATCATTGATAATACTTAGCATAAAATTTTAATCAGGAGACTGTGTAGCCTAGTGTGGTAAAGCAGAACAGCTTGGAGGATGAACTTTAATGGATTACACTAACATTAGATTTGTCTGTCAATGCTGCAAGGAAAGCAGCATAAATGTGAGGGAGCTGTAGAGGCTGAAAACCTGAGCAGCATGTAAAAGCGCAGTGACTGATTTATGAAGTCCAATCCTTTTGCAAAGTGTGAATCTCAGAGAAGAGAAGGGGCCTAATCTTTATGAAAGGTAACTGACAGTGTTCGAAACAGTCCATTAAACTTATTATGAACACTACAGTGCATTTATCATGTTGGTTCCTGGCACATCCACGCTATTACTTTTGCATCATGGCTTTTACGATCATCTGCTGCACAGTGAAAATTTCAGTTTAAAATGATATTCTGCTGCTGTAATGTGCTATTATATGGAAATGTTTTGAAACGTCTCTCACATTTAACAATGAAAACTGAACTAATCAGTAATCCAACTAATCTATCGGTGTGCAGTAACTTCAAGTTGCCAGTTTAAAGACACATTCAGCAAGCAAACAACAACCAATAAAGAACAAGATACAGAACATATTTTATTCTGATGAAGCTGCTGTACCACAGAGATAAAGCAGCGCATTACTGATAGACCTGGAAAATGCCAGTTTTATAACATAAGGAGGATGCTGCCAGATAGCAAACAGTTTGCACAAAAGAAATGGAAACAACTTATCATGTTCAAATATGTGCATTTATAATCTTCTGGAGATATGTATTGTAATGTTTGGATGTGTAAAGTATGCAGTCAGAAAGAGAAAATGACAAGGATACCTTATGCAGCATTCAGTATGTCTCAGAGTGAAAGTTGGCCTAGGCAAACGTGACAGACAATAGTCAGTGTTGATCTGTAATATTCTGACTCCTAGAAGTGGGAGAACACAGAATAGAGTTATTACTAAGTTAGAGCTGGGTGACCTCGACTCTCATATGACAACTCGGACTGAAAGAACGGAGTGTTCTGATGCTGCGGCAGTGAGAAAAATCCATCTCACTCTTCAACACGCCAGGATAAAGAATGAGGGCGATATAAAAAAAAACGTTGATAATTACATTGAACGTGACAAAATATAAGTTTGTACCATATCTGATTTTGTGTATATGCACAGTATATTTTAGATGATGAAGCTGATGAGGCTCTTGAGTCTTTAACTATAGAAGGAATAACAAAAGGGGCTTGAAATCAGGGTAAGTAAATTATGTTAGGTGTTCAGTGAATTATAGTAGCTCACAGCAGTGCCTTCACAACGGGATAGTGCGCCATTTAAAAGACTTCAAGCAATCTTCCTCAACAGCACATGTGCACACACACACACACACACACACACACACACACACACACACACACACACACACACACACAATGTTAACACCTACATCTTTACACACTGACCCACACACACTCACACCCACAAGCACACGCATACTTAGATCTCACATACACACAGACCCACACAACACAATCTCTATTTCCGGACAACATGACTTTACTAATGTGTGGTACAAGTAGACGGTAAAAAAAAAAAAAAAAAGACTTTTTATACACATACTGGGTATTCTTGACATTTATGCTGTCCCAAAGATTTCTGTGGCATTCTTGGGAGTAGCTAAATGCTTATGATACAGTGACAATGTTAAAGAAAAAAGACTAAATCTTAATTAGTCCTTCTTAAGAATGTGTTTCGCTGTATGTCCTTTCGTCAAAATATCACAGTGAACTTCTGAAATATTAGTGCTCTCTAAATTATGTATTAATGTAAAAAATTAATTCAATTATTATAATTGACTCATTTATTAAGTTATCAACAGTAAACGTTACACACAAGATAAGCTTTACAGAGTGGCAAAATGATGAATAAAGAATTTGGACACATGCAAAATTTTTATTAACCTAGATATTTAGGGCTCTGAAAAAAGCATTTTGATCCTTAGGCAACCTGAGAAATGTTAAATGAAGTGTTTTAAAATTTTGTGTTAGATGTCGAGAAGAATTTGATCATGCTATAGTGAAATGCTTGGCACAAATATAGGGTATGAAATACTAACATGGAGCAGATTTGCTGATTGGCTACATTGGGATCCCTACCAAGATCTGGCCACTTGGTCATTACACTAGATTACTGTGAATATTTAGTTATGACATTTGGCTTGGCCGATGCCCATCCTTGTGCCAGTTCATCAACATTGTTCATCTTTTATGACATGGTCCACAGATTTGTTTTAGTTTCCATAAATGATATCCTGGCCTGGAGGAACATGTTGATCAAATGCGTGTATTTTGACATGGTTGCCGAAGCCCGAGTTATCCTGGTGCCCAGTTGTTAAACAGACATTAATTTACCACGATAATATTTCAGCTCCCATCATGCATTATCTTGACTTATCACTTAATATTTGTTGCCAAGGTAGATGCTTCAAAGCAGGAAGTCAAAGATGTGCTTTAAAAAAAACAAGACACAATCAATGAAACTCCTCCTGATTGCCTTTAACTACAAGTAGCTGACTACAAAGGGGAAGAATTACAGTGTGAGCAAACAAGAGGTTCTTGTACTGAAAGATTACTGGGCTGGCTGTGGTGTCTCATCATTTTGCTGTGTTTTCCACCCATTAAAATAACATCAGCTTACCGTATATGATATAAAATAGCCTGAAGCTGTATTCACACTAGACTTTCCACATATGAAATTCATTTGGATACCTGAAAATGTGAAAATGGCTGAAAACTTAATATGACAGTGTTAAAATAAACCATATGTACATGTACGCAGCAATGCCACAGACCAGGCAGCTGATAAATATATTTATTTTCAATCTCTGTTGTATGAAAATTTGATGCAGCACCACTATAGTGTTTCTTCAACTTGTGTTTTCTGAAGACTTCTCAAGACTTTATCAATCTCCTATCGGTCACTTGTCTTCACATGATAATGTTAACCACACTTGAACTTGTGACATGTGAAGCATGGAAATGTTTAGGAGAGATGGCAGTGGAGTTTTTAACAAGGTTGTTCAACAAGATTTTGGAAGGTGAGAGGATGCCTGAGGAATGGAGAAGGAGTGTGCTGGTACCGATCTTAAAGAATAAGGGAGATGTGCAGGCCTGAACTACAGGGAAATAAAGTTGATCCGTCACACCATGAAGTTATGGGAAAGAGTAGTGGAAGCCAGGCTGAGAGAAGAGGTGACCATCTGTGAGCCAACAGTATGGTTTCATGCCGAGGAAGAGTACCACAGACGCATCATTTGCTTTGAGAATATTGATCGAGAAGTATATAGAAGGTCAGAAGGAGTTGCATTGTGTGTTGGTGGATTTAGAGATAGCATACAACAGAGTGCCGAGAGAGGAGTTGTGGTATTGTATGAGGAAGGCAGGTGTGTCAGAGAACTATGGGAGAGTGGTGCAGGACATGTATGAGGACAGTGTGACAGCAGTGAAGTGTGCAGTAGGAACGACAGACTGGTTCAAGGTAAAGGTTAGACTGCATCAAGGATTGGCTCTGAGCCCTTTAATGTTTACAGTGGTGATGGACAGGTTGACAGACGAGGTCAGACAGGAGTCTTCGTGGACTATGATGTTTGCGGATGATATTGTGATTTGTGGTGAGAGTAGAAAACAGGTTGAGAAGAGCCTAGAGAGGTGGAAGTATGTGCTGGAAAAGGGATATAAAAGTCAGTAGGAGTAAGACAGAGTACATGTGTGTGAATGAGAGGGAGGGCAGTGGAGTGGTGTGGTTGCAGGGAGAAGAGGTGGAGAAGGTGGAGTTTAAGTACCTGCGGTCAACAGTGCAAAGTAATAGAGAGTGTGTTAGAAAAGTGAAGAATAGAGTGCAGGCAGGGTGGAGTGGATGAAAAGAGTGGCAGGAGTGATTTGTGATAAAAGAGTGTCTGCAAGAGTGAAAGGGAAAGTTTATAGGACTGTAGTGAGAACTGTGATGTTGTATGGCTTAGAGACAGTGGCATTAAAGACTAAAAGACAGGAGATGGAGCTGGAGGTTGCAGAGCTGAAGATGCTGAGGTTTTCATTGGGAGTGACGAAGATAGACAGGATTAGAAATAAGTTTATTAGAGTGACAGCGCATGTAGGACATTTTGAAAACAAAGTGAGAGAGGTGTGATTGAGATGGTTTGGACATGTGCATGGAGTAAATCGGTAGGAGAATACTGAGGATGGAGCTGCCAGGAAGAAGGAACAGAGGAAGGCCAAGAAGGAAGTTTATAGATGTGGTGAGGGAAGACATGCAGGTGGGAGAAGACATGCAGGTTGTATGTTTCTAAACCATACAACATTGTATTTTATTTACATTTTTTATGTTTTTGTCATGTTATTAGACAAACATTTATTCTGAACTGCTCCAGATAATGTAGGTGGCACAGTTGTGGTGGTAGTGTAGAGGTTTGGAGTTGTCTTTATTGGGTTTCTTGCTTTAGTAAAATGGTATTTACCTTCCATATGTGAAATGCCTCTGTCTGTAATGGCACACGTTGTTATATTGCGTTTTTGTATTGTATTGATAGTTTCTATAATTGTGACGTGATAGTGGTGGTATTAAGAGGCGGATTAAGTCAAGTAAGTCCCCACTGAAGGCCCAGGTACCAAATACATGGCCCACCACTGTGTAGAGGACGGGGGGTAAGGAGAAGGATGATCCGCTGTGACGACCACTAATGGAAGAAGCCAAAAGAAGAAGAAGACTTAAACTTGTGACATGTAAAACTTTGGTGTGCTGAGCACATCAGTGTCCTGAATGAAGCAAAAACTGTTTAGGGTGAATGTCCAGCATGTATCTAGTCTAAACTAGATCTCATAGCAAAAGTCATCAACAACAAATTAGGAAGGTGATAAGTCTGCTGAATCAGTGCTTTTATAAATATATTTTTTTCAAAGGGTGACAGCAGTCAGTATCTGATGTAGACTTTTTGTGGCTTGTGTTTTAATGCCATAGGTGTACTGATTGTCTTGTATTTACATACATTCCAGATTTTTACTGTACTGCATTCTGCATTTGTTTTTGTTATACTGTGTTCCAGTAAACCTCTATCCTCTAAATGGTATCTGATGTGTTGTGTTATAATGTTTACATAATTATCCTTAGCTTACTTTTCAAAACATTTTGTCCGTTGTGCTTTTGTTCATAATCCTGTAACAACCTTAGCAGAGCGCAGCTCAGAGGTCCAGGTTAAGAGTACATATGGGCTTTTTTCTAATTGTGGTTATGCCCTTGACACAGTAATCAAAGACAAATTTAAAACTGTTTTATTAGCTTAGGTTATGCCTAACTAATGGCCACACACACACACACACACACACACACACACACACACACACACACACACACACACATACATGCCCAGCTTATTATCTGGAGAGAGAAGATAACATAAATACAGTAAAAAAAACATTATAATTACATAAATGAAAACATTATTGTACATTTAAGAATAACAAGTCCCCAAACTGCTCCTTTCCACTGCAGATCCATACTAAATATTGCTCTTTTCTGCTACAGAAATAGAGTTAAACATTAAAAAAACCCTGATTTTTACAATGGGTTTGCATGGCTGATAAGTTTGTTGTCTGTTTAATTTTTTTTAGGTGTGTGCTTAGAATTTCAAGAGTATAATGAAAGACGATGCTTGGGTGCCTGATACACATGCTTCCTCATAGAAAGTAGATAGAGACTGAGATACCATAGTGATTACATATTGTTTGTTATGACTTTAAAACTACATGAAAATTCGTTAGAGGCACAGTCCTTAACTAATCAATATTGTTGCACAATTAGTATAATTGGTAACTAATGTAAATAAATTGAAAGTATGTTCTTATTTTTGATTACAGTATTTGCATGTGTTTTGTAATTTCCTTAGAATCTGACATTACCTTCTTCAGTGAAATTGAATTTGAAAATATTCAGCACAGCTGCTTTATAGAGTAACGTGGCAAATATTGTTAAATTATAAGTTGTCGATTTTAGAAGTCCTCTGATGCTGTTATATATGAGGAAAGAACAGCACCTAACAAAAACAGAGCAACTGATGAAAACAATAAAAGAAAACTCACAGATATGTAGTAAAACCCCAGTGCTTGCCCTTAAAAAAATAAAGCACCAGTCACCACAGCATCATGTATTATTTGCTGCAGTTGATTGTAAAGTTGATAAACTACTGCACATATACAGTGCAGTGACCCTGATGTTAGAGAAGGTGACGATTGAGAACACCAAAGCCATGAGTCTGCAACGCTTCCCCAGAGCATGGACACACCACGAGAGGCAAGATTTGTAGAATGTGGCCCTGACCTTTCCAGGGTCAGGATAATTGCTATGGGTCATCCACCCCTTCATAATTTAGTGCGGCAAAAAAAAATTATTATTTGATATACATTTCTTAAAAATAATGGGTGTACACAGGTTTTATTCTCTTAGGTACAGTAGGTGTGAGTGCAATACTATAAAACATCTAAGGAAGAAAATGATCCCCCAGCAGGGCACACACAGTGAGCTGTACACTGCGTATGTGATAAAGGATGAAGTTTGCACCTATGTACAGTCCGAGTTTATTTATGTCCTCGATTATTACATGGCCTGTGAGGACAAGAAAATTATGGAGCATGTGCCCAGCCTCGTGTTTCAGATGAGAAGAGTGGCAGACACATTCTTGACATGTCTGCCTATAAATTGCTCCCTTTGCTGTTTTTGTAAAGGTGAGGCAAATTGATAAAGCTTACAGCACATACAAGGCTTAACCATTTATCCCTGACTGCCGTTAATGCCCCCTCTGCTGCTTCTGTTACCTACATTCCATTAATCTCAACTCCACAGCCAGCCTTAGCCTTTCCAGCACATTTTTGTGATTGTCTCCATGTTTCATTCTTCCACCCGCAGCAGACATTCGGTGTCTGTAAAAATATCTTCTTACTGCATTCCACAACATGCGATCCTGTATGTACAAGCTATGCTGGCAAGGGATTTCACTTTGTCTGTATATGAGGGAGTAATGTCTTGGAGCAAACGAGTACAACAGACAGACAGTGTTAAATGATACACAATAGTACGTTTTGGCTGAAGTGATTTGTTCAGGCTCTAGGCTATTGATTCCCCAAGCTGCCCAATACTAAACAAGACAAACGGCCAGACTTATTGGGCATAAACTGTGGCAGAATGGGAAAGATGGCGAAACTACTTACTGTGTGCATACTGTGTAGGAAGTACTGAATATGTTTACACAAGCTTGGCGCTAAATGCTAGCATACCTACACCAGCAAAGCTGATAAAGTAATTCTGCACATGGATTTCCTACACACACTTTTTAATGGATAGAACTAAAATTTGATTTCTCCCTGATTTTTTAACTTAACACAGGATCAAAGAAGCATGGTAACATTTAAGCCTTACACTTTAGCTATAAAAGTAACCCAATTTGTTTTTTTTACAAAGCTTAATATATACTGCTTTTTCTATGTTAAGAAAAAAAAAAAAAACACCAGCAATTACATACAGTCAATGCCAATTACAAAGTGCTTATAGGCTGTCACCCTGTAATGAGCTATCAGGAATGATGAGATGCTACTTCAGAAGTACTATGAAAACAAACCAGACTGCTGGCAGAGATATCGTATCTAGCAAAGTGCATGCACACACACACACTCACTCACTCATTCACTCACTCTCTCTCTCTCTCTCTCTCTCTCTCTCTCTCCAAATACTTCTGTGTATCTGAGAGACTTTCTGTCTATTTGTCTATCTATTTAACTATTTATCTAAATGTCAAATGTTAACCTCAATCACCCAGAAGTAAATTTCCATTTGGCATTTACATTTCTTCTACTTTAACACTGAGAGAGAACTTTATTGCTAAATTTACATCAACAAAGAATAATTTTTTTAGGGCAAATTGTTAACAAAAGAATCCACTATTACATTGTGAATCATATATATATATATATATATATATATATATATATATATATATATATATATATATATATATATATATATATATATATATATATATATTATTATTACTTTGCCATTAAGTTATATAATAAAGCCAAATTCTGTGTGTAAAACAGCTTAGCAGTATTCAGTTAAAAAAAAATAAAAATATATATATATATATATATATATACACACAGAATTTGGCTTTATTATATAACTTAATGGCAAAGTAATAATAATAATTATGTATAATTAATAATAATATTAATAATAATGGAAAGCAATCTATTTAACCATCAAGTTCATGTTTCATTTGAAGCTGATAATCCAAGTTAATGTTAAGTGCATTAAAACATGGCTCATGTAATACAGGGCATCTTTTTGCAATGACATTGTCATTGCTTCTTTTTATTTTATTTATTGTATTGTTTATTGTACACTGTCATTTTGTCTCCCTAAATCTTTCCACTGCATGTTATTATCTGTGTACATTGCTGTCTATGTAGTCTTAGCAATGCCTCAGAGAACCTCTGTGTACTTGTATATGGCTAGAATAACAAAAACTCTAATCTAATTTAGTCTAATTTGAATTTATGTAATATAATCTAATCTAATCAACAACAACTCTCTTGCCATGAGAGTTTTCAAAAGAAGTCCACTACACATCCATCTGACTTAAACTGTAAACTGCTGATGCCCTTTCAACCCTCTGCTTGATGTGCATTGACAGCTTTAGCCTTTTTGAGTGTAAGGTGTTGGATGAAGGAAAATGCTCATGGAGGCCAGTCACAGCCAGCAGGCGCTGAAGCCTCACCTCTCTTCAGTACTTGACACTTTGGCCACCCACTGATTCCGGATTTGTAGGTGTGCATCTGGACTTGTATCTAACTAGACCAATAAAAGTCATAGCAGCTGCCTTTTTAAAAAGTATGTTGGCAGTCAAAGAATTGGCAAATATTATTAACACTTACCGATCATTGGACAAAACACCTGTCATTCAAGATATACAGGTATGAAATCTTATAACTTTCTTTCTTGTACATGTTTAAAGTTCTTCGTTTACTTTGAACTATTTTTAATTTTGATTAGTGCACCTTTAAATATAAGAAAATAACAGAAGTTAACATTGGCAAGCAAGGAGAAACTGTAGGTATAGGTAGGTATAGTTTGTGAATGGAACACTTACCGATCATTGGACAAGACACCTGTCTTTCAAGATATACAGAAAGTACAGTCTTTATAAAACTATATAAAAAGTTATAAAGTATAAATTATTATAAAAAGTTTTATTAAGCAATTAGCCATATACAAACAACGTGGCAATAACAATTAAAATTTACATTACAATACACGGAACAGGTGCATGAAAATACAAATATATACAGATATATTTAGGGGAAAGAGGAAAAAAATAAATAAATAAAATTATTAATAATAAAACTTTCTTTCGGCTTCTCCCGTTAGGGGTCGCCACAGCGGATCCTACTCATGTTTGATTTGGCAAATTTTTTTACGCTGGATGCCCTTCCTAATGCAACCCTCCCCAATTTATCCGGGCTTGGAACCGGCACTGAAAGTGGCTGGGGTTGGTTACCTGACCGGGGATCGAACCCGGCCGCAGCGGTGAGCGTGCCGCAACCTAACCACTAGACCACCAGGGGACCTAAATAAAATTATTATTAATAATAATAATAATAATAATAATAATAAATAAAAATAAAAATGTAATTAAAAAAGAATAAAAATAAACAGGGCTATGGTTTCTTCTGTAAATCATTTTTCTATAAAGGACGAAAGATTCATTGCATTTTAAACTCATTATAAAATGCAAAGATTTTGGTTTCACTCTCAAGTATTTCGATTTGTGTATATAAAATTTCCCCATCAGAAGTATATTATTAACAAGAAAGTCGTCTTTGTTATTGTTCATTATAAGTCCAAAGATAATGTCCTTCACAGTGAAATTTCTTAGATGGGGAACCTTTGGGTAAAGCCAGTTATGGATGTCAGACCATAAAGCATCTGAAGTACAACAGTCTGCGGCAGGAGAAAGCCTCAAAGCACTTTTGTACGTCGCTCTGGATAAGGGCATCTGCTAAATGCCGCAAATGTAAATGTAAATGTAAATGAGAAAGTTGGAACGTATGTGTAAAGGTGTACAAACTAATCTTTATGTCATGATAAACTGCAGCATCGTCTCTAGGTTATGAACGTACCCCTAGTTCCCAGAGGGAACGAGATGCTGCGTTGAAACTCTTTGGGAACGCCCCTGCGTTGTCCACGCTCTGAACCACGTGTGAAATCTAGCCAATAGGCAAGACGTCACGTCAGACAGGTAAAGTCGTAAACCAGGAAGCTACAAGATGGCCTTGCGGTGGTAGCGACATTAGCTTCTGCAAAGAGAGAAGGTAAGCGCCGCAGGGATGCAGGGAGTGTGGCACGGAGACGCAGTGTCTTGTTCCCTTGAGGAACTAGGGTTACGTTTGTAACCAAGAGATGTTCCCTTTCGGGAACTCGAGCTGTGTCAAAACGCTTTGGGAACAAGTGTCCAATCACGCCACACTGACCAGACCCTGCCCAGTGTGTGAGGGCCTAACCCAACAAGGTCAGCGAGGGGGGGTGGGGGTGGGGGGTGGTTTGTTGACGGACCAGCCCACGGCGTTGCAATGTCCAGGAGTGACACTCCAGCAGACCAGGCCACAGAGGCCACCCCAAGTGGAGCGGAGAGACCAGAACTCGTAGCTGAAAGGATGGAATCCACTACCCACCTGCTTAACGTCTGCCCATTGGCTAGGAAACCTTTTCTATTAGGGCCACAGCAGACGAACAGCTGCACCGACCGCCTCCATGGACTCGTCCTGTGGAGACAAGCAGCCAGTGCTCGCACTGGACACGGTTGGGTCTCTAACCCCTGGTTGGGGGCTATAAACGGAGGAGGTCAGAATGACTGTAACACGACACGGCGCGTTGGAGCCGTATGCACTTTATTTACGCACCCAGGTTTTGTGTATAGAAACACTCTGGCCATGCCAGGGGCAAACTCCAGGTGGAACGGGGCAACTGCCAAGTCCCAGACAGACACTTTGGGTCGTGTCCTGGGCCTCAGCCTCCGGGTGCCGCGGAGGAAACGTGTCACCAGAGTGTGCTTACCCAGCGATTGCCCCGCCAGTGCTGGGGGTCAGTGCTGCATTCACGCACTACGTGAAGGTACAAGGTGAGAGTGCTAGGCCGAAAGGGAGGACCAATATTGGTAAGCTTCGCCCCGAAAGCAACTATTAGGAACCTCCCGTGTGTGGGAAAGACCGCCACGTGGTAGCATGCGACCTCCAGATCTAACTTGAAAAAATCAGTCCTTGGACTTGATCTGAGACACGACCAAACCGCTGGAGGGAAGCCGCGCCCTGAACACGTCCTGTGGCAGGGCTGGCAGACAGTCCTCCTGAACCCGAACAGCAGGAGCAGCGTACTGCGGCCATTGAAGCCCCCTGAGAGGCGGCGGATGACTCCCCATCCGCAGTGAACTTTTGGGTGGAATAAGGGAGTTAACCGCTGGAGGGAGGCAGCGTCCTGAACACCCTGTGGCAGGCCCAACAGACCATATAAAAAAACAAACAAAGAGCTAAATAGCAGAACTAAGGACAATGTAAGTTGTCCTAGACACATAAACTGTACAACACAATGTTGTGCAAAAATTGCAAGAGCAGCAATCAAGAGGTGTGCAAAACAACGTGTAAACAGTACAATATGATTATAATGTAATATGGGTGGTGCTAAAGACACGGATGTGTATAAATCAAAATTGATTGAGTATTGAGTGTTTGAGTTCAGGTTGTAACAGTTCAGTAACACACCGTTGAGTTAATGTGTGTGAGTTTGTATACAGTTCATTTCTGTGTGTTGAGGGGTGTGATGGCTTGAGGAAATTTTACAGTCTGGATGAAAGGCCTGAATGCTTTGGAACCTCTTTCCTGATGGTAGGAGAGTGAAGAGTGTTTGTGAGGGCTGGGTGAAGTAATTCACAATGCTGTTGGTTTTGTGTGTGGTTTGGTGTAAGGTCTGTGATATAGGGGAGAGAGATATTGAAAGATATTGCAGCTGCTCAGGATGCTCTAGGTGGTCTCTCTGTAGAACATGTTTAGGATGGGGGAGGAAGATGGACTTTCCTCAGCCTTCTCAGAAAGTAGAGACGCTGCTAGGGTTTTTTGCTAAAGGAATTGGTGTTAAGTAACCAGGTGAAGAGCACAGCCCTGCGGGGCCCCAGTGCTCAGTGTGGTGGTTCTGGAGATGCTGTTCCTGATCCAGACTGACTAAGGTCTCCCGATCAGGAAGTCCAGGATCCAGTTGCAGAGGGAGGGTTTCAGACCCAGGGTTTCAGCTTCTCAATGAGGTGCTGAGAGATGATTGTGCTGAATGCTGAACTTACATCTATGATCAGCATTCATACGTATGTATCCTTGTTGTCCAGGTGAGTGAGGGTCAGGTGGAGGGTTGTGGCAATGGCATCTTCATGGGGTCCAGTGAGGGTGGTAGCTTGGTCTTGATGTGCCTCATGACAAGCCTCTCGAAGCACTTTATTACGATGGGTGCAAGTGCAACAGAATGATAATCATTGAGGCAGGAGACTGTGGACTTTTTTAGCACCCGGACAATGGCACTGCTCAGGGAGATGCTGAAGATTTTAGTGAAGATATTTGCTAGCTGTACTGCACATTACCTGAGCACTTGGGTATTGGTTGTGTAAGGATATTTCTGTACTTTTCTCTGTTTAGCAACCCTAACCAAGTCCCTGCTGCAGAAAAACACTCCCACAGCATGAGGCTGCCACTGTCATGCATAACTTTTGGGATGGTTTTGGGAAGGTGTTGAGCATCCCTTATTTCCAGATGGGTGGAGGCTGCAGTAATGGTTGTCTTTCTGAAACTTTTTCCCATGGCCACACATGATCCTTGGAGCTCAGATGATCAGGTACTCACTTGTGCCACTCTTCTTCCATTTGAGAATTATGGAGGCCACTGTACTCTTCAGTGGGAGTCTTCATTGAAGCAGCAAGTTTTTGTAGCCTTTCCCAGATCTGTGTCTGGCTCTAAATCCTGGCTCTGAGCTCTGCAGGCAGTTCCTTTAACCTAATGGTTTGGTTTTTGCTGTGATATGCTTTGTCAGCTGTGAGGCCCTCATTAGAGAGGTGTGTGCCTTTCAAAATCATGTCCAATCAATAAAATCTTTCACAGGAAGGCTATAATAAAGGTGTTCAATTAACTCAGCAACAATCAATCAACGATTATGAGGTACCTGACTAATTTTCAAGTGTTGTTGCAAACGGTCTGAACATTTTACATGTGATATTTCAGATTTTTATAAAAAATAAAATAAAAAAAGAAATTAGAGACATTTCTAGAATTATGTTTTCACTTTTGTTATTATGGGGTACTGAGTGTAGATTAATGAAAAACAAAAATCTATTTATTAGGCTGCAAATTAAAAAATGTATAAATATTAAAGGGGGTCTGAATACCTGTCAGGGAACCACCTGCCACGCCCCCTTTGGTGGCTCTCTATGCCGCTGCTCTCCCTAGAGCTCCAGGTTTAATCACGCACACCTGGAGCTCATCATCACTCATGCCTCCACTCTCTCTGGAGCTCCAGGCATAATCACGCTCACCTGGGGTTCATCATCACTCCACCCCGCTTCTATATAAGCTCCTCATTCACTCCCAATCCCCGTTCGTTATTGTATGTGTTGGACTTTACGTGCGGTCTATGTTTCTGTGTCCGGATTCCCACACAGGACTCTATTTATCTTTTTCATCCGGACTCCTCAATCCCATATCGGCTGCGCTTCTCCTCCCCGCGCATCTCGGTTTAGCTACGCTTTCCCAAAATGCACCTTGGACTCTCAGCCGAAGGACTGCCGTGTGCGTGCGTGAATGTGTGTGCTCGTGTGCGCGTCTGTGTGTGTTCGTGTGTATCTCGCTCTCTCATTCTCATCAGTAAACCTGAGTGAGCTTATTCCGGCATCCGCCTCCTGTCTCACTCGCACCCGGACAGAATAACGAACCCCTGAAAAGGAATATACAAAAAAAAAAAAAGAAAGGGAGATTTTAAGAAGGAAAATGATCGGATTACCGCCGTGTTCCCGGCGCGAACCGAACCTCGAAGGTAGGATCCGCTCTGCCACGATAAAGCGGCAGCCAAGCTCTGCCTCGGGGCAAACCCGGAAGTCCGCTGCCGTTTCACGCGGATCATGCTCGGCAGCGCCACGCCCCCGTGATGACATCATGGATTTCCCAGCTCGCTTCTCCGGCGACAGGGCTGAGTGGGGCGGGTTTATACAGAGCGTTGATGATCACATGGATCTTTATTCCTCCTTTTATCCCACTGAAGTACGTAAAATCGCGCTCCACATTTCTCTACTGTCTGGAGAATCTCTCTGGCCCATAAGTTGTGGAGCGCGTCTGGAGGCGAATTCGGTTCGTGCGCCTGGTTTATCCGGGTTCTCACCAGGGAACTAGGGATGGTCACCGCGGATCTCCACCATCTCTCTCCCGCTCCCGAGAGCACGGATCCACCCCAGTGTTTCCCGGAGAGCTCGGTTCTGCACCAGATTATCCCGGAGAGCTCCATCCCAGGTCCTTCAGGGGATCACCACCCTGCTCCAGGCCCTGCTTCAGGCCCTCCAGGATGGCACCGCTTCGCCCCAGGACCTCCAGGAGATCTCCGCCCTGCTCCAGGTCCTGCAGGACGGCTCTGCTCCACCCCCGGGCCTTCAGGAGATCCTCACCCTGATCCAGGACCTCCACGAGAGCACAGCTTTTTCAGTGTGTCCCCGAGAGCACCTCTCCGCTCCAGTGTGTCCCCGAGAGCACCTCTCCACTCCAGTGTGTCCCCGAGAGCACCTCTCCGCTCCAGTGTGTCCCCGAGAGCACCTCTCCGCCTCAGAGTTTCCAGCAGAGCTCAGCTCTGCTCCAGGACCGCCAGGAGGGCTCAGTTCTGCTCCAGGACCACCAGGAGGGCTCAGCTCCGGTCCAGGACCTCCAGGAGAACTCAGCTCCGCTCCAGGACAGCCAGGAGAGCTCAGCTCCGCTCCAGGACAGCCAGGAGAGCTCAGCTCCGCTCCAGAGAGTCCACAAGAGCTCCTCTCCGCTCCAGAGAGTCCACGAGAGCTCCTCTCCGCTCCAGGGAGCCCCCGAGAGCTCCTCTCAGCTCCAGAGAGTCCCCGAGAGCTCCTCTCAGCTCCGGCATGTCCCCAGGCAAGCTCAGTTCCACACCAAGGTCTCCAGGTGAGCTCTGTTCCGCTTCAGGACCTCCAGGACAGCTCTGTTCCGCCCCGGAGCTTCCCAGTGCACTCAGCTCAGCCCCAAGGCTGCGAAAGGACGTCGTGTCGACGCCTGGCCACGAAAGGGAAGTTGCACCGCCGTCTGGCTGCGAAAGGGACATCAAACAGCCGCCTGGTCGTAAGAGGGTCGTCGCACCGCCGCCTGGACACGAAAGGGACGTCGTACCGCCGCCTCACGGTCTCCCCGAAGGCGACGGCTCGCCTCACGGTCTCCCAGAAGGCGACGGCTCGCCTCACTGTCCCCTTGGAGGTGAGGCCACATCAAAGGGTTCCTCTCCAGGTGAGGCCACATCACAGGGTTCCTCTCCAGGCAAAGCCAAGTCACAGAGTGAATGCATGACAACAACATAAATTCCAATTCCCAAAGATATCACACATGAGTGTAAAGGTCAGGTGTCCACATATTTTTAGCCATGTATGGGGACAGTTTTGGAATTTACAAATTGTCTAAACTTTCTTTCCACAATAAATGTAACATGTAATAAACTTCATGTGACATGTGATAAACGCACCTGCCAAATCCAGCACTCTTTCCCAGGATGGGGAAGCACGCCTTTTGGCGGTTTCTTTTCCCTGTGCAGAGGAGGGGGAGGGTATAGATGCCGGCGATCCAATGGAGGACAAGCCCCCACAGCCAGGTCATTTGGCGAGCTGTTGGAGGAGGTGACTCATGCTGTAGCCGGCTTTAGTGGGCAAGGCTTATACGGTGGCAGGTCAGGTCGAAGCTTACCAATATTGACATCAAGATGTCCTTCTTGCCCATATGAAGGAATTGTGATTAAGACTGAATGCCAAGAAAATTGCGCTCTCTCCCATACAGAGAATCACCAATCTAGGCGTAGTGTGGGATTCAGCCGTTTTGCGGGCGCAGCTGTCTCCTGCACGAGTTGAGTCTATCCTCATGGCCATCAAGAGAGTGAGAGAAGGCCAGCTATTTACTGTGAAGCAGTTTCAAAAACTGCTGGGTCAGATGGCAGCTGCATCCAATGTGGTGCTATTTGGCCTACTATACATGCGACCCCTACAATGGTGGCTCAGGGACAGAGTATTCTTCCGAAAGGGCAACCCACTCCGCACAATCAAGGTCATTCAGCGAGCCTTACGAGCCTTAGACATGTGGAGAGATCCAGGGTTCCTGTTACAGGGCCCCATGTTGGTGGCTCCGTGTCATCACAAATGTTAATGACAGATGCCTACCTCACTGTTTGGGGGCGGTCATGAGTGCCCGCTCCACCCAAGGTCTATTGAAAGGGCCCCATCTCTCAAGGCACATAAACTGCCTGGAGATGCTGGCTGCGCTTCTAGCATTAAAGCATTTCCACTCAGACCTAAGGGACCATCTTGTGGTAGTCCGTATGGACAACACATCAGTGGTGCTCTTGCCTCCTTTACAAGCTGGCATAATAAATCCTCCTTTGGGCCCAAAGAAAGCTGCTCTTACTGAGAGCACCATACATCCCGGGGTGGTTGAATAAATGAGCAGACACCCTTTCAGAGGCAAGGGCCGAGGCCCGGGGAATGGATGCTTAACCTGTAAGTAGTGGAACACATATGGAAAAGATTTTACAATGCACAAGTGGACCTGTTTGTGACTCAGGAGATGCACTGTCCTCTCTTGTTCTCCCTTACTCACCCAGCCTCTCTTGGGCTGGATGCCATAGTACAGATGTGGCCAAGGCTCTACTTGTACGCTTTTTCCCCTGTAGCGCTGCTCCCAGGAGTTCTGGAGAGAGATGGAGTCCATATCCTCCTGTTAGCCCTGTGCTGGCCAGGCTGGCCATGGTTCGCTAACTTGGTAAACCTACTTAACCACCCTCCC
The DNA here is from genome assembly GCF_014805685.1 of Silurus meridionalis. NCBI lineage: Eukaryota > Metazoa > Chordata > Actinopteri > Siluriformes > Siluridae > Silurus > Silurus meridionalis. The sequence continues at coordinate 13,366,742 of NC_060891.1, read as the reverse complement.
TTGGAGATTCCTCCCAGGTGGTACATTTTCTCCCAGGCAAGGGGCTGTGCACGGCCCGAGCTGTGGAGTCTGTGGCCCCAAAAGGGGGCACAGCTCTTAGCCACTGGTCTCTCATGCCTAAGTTGTAGAAACCAATCTGTAAAAGGTTGTAGGTTGTAGAAGCCAGTGATGTCGCGTCTTGCCGTTAGTCGGATTACAAAATACAGATTGAAAATTGCGGAAGCGTTTCCAAAGTGTTGTGACGCAGCTCGAGTTCCTAAAAGGGAACCAAATTTTTACCGCTTTTTACAAGATAAACACATTTGTAGGGTCCTGTCAAGCAGACAAAAACATGAACATGATAAATAGGACAAGTGGCTTTGCATGGTTAAATGGTTATCACTTAGGATGTATTCACTTTTGTTGCTATCTATTTTTATAATAATGTTTTAAAAGTTTTTTCTATTGTATATTGTAAAATCTGTACTGATATACAAGCTGCACATTTACTACTCTAAAATATATCCAAGTTCAATTTCTATTGTTCCTTGAAAAGATCTACTAAATGGTTGTTGAATTGTGAGGGGTGTACTCACTTTTGTGAGATACTGTATGTGTCAAGATGTCAGAGTCAGGAACCTGGTTCCCCAAACTGAGAGCAACCTAAAACATGGCCCTGACAGATTACACATTCCTAGACATATGCACCTAACCACGCTTACAATTACCTGACTTCAACACCGTTGTCATGCTGGCCAACATGACGCGTTAGCGGAAGTAACTCAATCATTGTTTATTTAGAACTCAACCAAAACACACACACAGAAAGCGGAGAGTCACAAACAGAAAGATATCCACTCGGGACGAGTAATCCAAAGGAAAGCAAAATCCAGAAACGAAAGTAAACTCCACTGGCTACGAGTAATCCACAAAGAAGACGGAGTCAGGAGACGGAACCAGCGGGGAATGCTGGCGGTCGAGGATCCACGGGATCACCAGCATGACATTCAAGAACCGACAGCCTGTGACTCGAGAACGTGAGTTTATATAGTCATATCCTTAACGAGTCACAGCTGTCGGGAATCAAATCCGGCAGTGGCAGAGCGAAGGCAGCGTGACAGCTACCGAGGGGGGCATGGCAGGTGGATCCCTGACAACCGTGCACACCTGTCACTTTTTATAACCGGCACTATATGTTAGTCTTTCATGCACACTTACACTTACTGAGTAAGTAAACGCTCAGTTTGTTTATTCATGTGACTTTACCAAGCCTTGAAATACTGTGTTCGCTGTTAACTTTTTTTTTCAACAGTTGCTAGATTTTTGACCTTCATGTTGTTGCCTAAGCTCTGGCTATTCTGTGTATGCCCTGTCTGACCTTGTCTGTGTTTTTGACTCTGAATTTGAATTATATTTAGAATTAATTTGCCTGATGTTCCATTAAAATCCTAATCAACTGCAACTGCACCTGTCTCCCGTTTAATTCAAAGATTAAAAAAAAAATCTAAATTATTTTTTTTTAGTCAGTATAGACAAAGGTGTAAGCCAGGTCTCTAAAATATCATATTTAATTTCTCTAAATGTAATTAGCCAACACCTTTAGGATTAAAAAAAATTATAATTTATTAATTGCATGAAAGTTTAGACAAATTGAAAATTTGAAAATAACCTTTGAGATAAGATGGATTGCCAACTTTTGTGATGGCCAGACTTTTAACCATATTTTGTTTGTTTGAACTTACCCTAATATACAGTACCTTATAAATAAATCATTCACACCCATAATGCACTGCAGTGCACTAAATCTTCTGTTTTGCGATGAACAAAAGAAATGTAAAAAAAACACAAGGATACTATAGATGATTCTACCTCTATAGAGGTTCCACAGTAAACATGTTCTGAAAAGTAAAAACGCTCACACACAGAAACTTTTTGCATTCTCCCAGAGTTACAAACTGAAGAACCCTTGATATAAAATCACCCTCTTCTCACTGTTCCTCAGAGACAAACCATGACAGAGAAGAACTGCTGAATTGTAGAATCTAGTTTGATTTGTATTTTCCGGTTGTGAGGCTTGTCTCTGCAATTATAACTTTGAAATTTGCTATTAGATCATGTTTCTGTCTGCAATAGAGATAAAAAAGAAGAAAAAGGGGCTATTTCACTCCTGTCATCTGTACAGAGAGATTAAGGCTGCTGTTGCTCGCAAAAAAAGAAGAGAAAAAACATGACTGCATGGTAAATAAATATGTACTCCCATCCCTCTTTGAATCTCTCTATCATTTCATTTTGAGCTTCTTATGCTGAGTCTACCTGGCAGCCAGATTGAGGCAGTATGTCAATATCTAAACATCTATGAGTCAGTCATGTTAATAATAACAAGTAGCATTTTTGGCATTTCTATTACTTTTACATTCCTTGTTTTTTTTTTATCAGTTAGGTAAAATAAATGTTGTGTACTCCTGTACTGAAGCATGTAATCATATAGCAATTGTTTTGGTTTTCTGTAATGGACAAAACCCTGATTTTATGTTTCTGAATAACAAGAACAAGAGAATGGAGTTTGACCAGCTGTTATACACCAATAATACCAATAATGCTTTGTACAGATTGTTCAACATATTAGGTTAGCTATATAGAACTGTCATTTAATCACCTTAATCATTTTGATCATTTCATAAGTATGTCCATTTTGTGTGTGTGTATATATTCACCTCATGGCAAAGCACTTTATGAGGATGTAGGAATTAAAATTGTTGAACTCCACAAAGATGGCATAGGCTATAAGAAGATCAGTATCACCTGAAACTGAGTTACAGTACAGTGGCCAGGGTCATACAGAGGTTTTCAAAGATGGGTTCCACTGGGAACAGGCCTCACAAGGGTCGATCAAAGATGTTCAGGGGCTCATGCTGTGCATCAGGTGCAGAAGCTGTCTTTAAATAACAGATGCATGATTGCTTCCAGCATTACTTTAGAGGTTGCAGAAGCGGAAGGTCCGGTTATCAGACCATATCCCACACACTGCAACAAATTGGTTTGCATAGTCGTTGTCCCAGAAGGAAATCTCTTCTGAAGCTGACTTACAAAAAAAAGACCGCAAACAGTTTGCTGAAGACAACCTGTCCAAGAGCATGAATTACTGGAACTATGTCCTGTGGTCTGATTGAGACTGAGATAAATGTGTTTGGCTCAGCTGGTGTCCAGCATGTGTGGCGAGACCCTGGTGAGGAGAACCAAGAGAATAGTTTCTTGCCTACATTCAAGCATGGTGGTGGCACCTGTGGGGCATCCTCAAGCGGAAGGTGGAGAAGTGCCATGTGTCTAACTTCCAGCAGCGTTGTGATGTTAATATAAAGGAGTGGAAGAGGATCCCAGCAACAACATTTGCAGCTCTGGTGAATTCCATGCCCAGGAGGATTAAGGCAGTGCTAGATAATAATAGTGCTTACACAAAATATTGACACTTTGGACACAGTTTTGACATTTTCACTTAGGGTGTACTCACTTTAGTTGCCAATTATTTAGACAATAATGGCTGTATGTTGAGTTATTTTAGAAGACAGTAAATCTGCACTGCTATACAAGATTCACACTGACTCCTCTAAAATAAATCAGTTTCATTTCTATAATGTTGTTCCTTGAGAAGATACACTAAAATGGTTGCTGTATCATGAGGGGTGTACAGTATATACTGTATGTATATATCTAACGTTTTTTTATCTGAATGAAGTCGAAAGGTAATAAAATATGCAAGTGCTGTCACGAACACATTTTTTTAGATTAGTGGAAGTCAATTTTGATTAATAATTTTCCTAAAAGTCTTTAATATTTAGATTGGTAAAGTATGTACTGCATACTCCAAAAGCATAAAATATAAATTATATTAACCCAGACAACACAAGTTTCCTAATGAACATCATTCTTACTTCAAGTCTACAATAATAATATTTGTTAGCGCAGTATCAAATCACAGAAAGTTACTCCACTTATATGAAAAAAATACCAAAAATTTACCATTTTAATGTACCACAAACTTGAAATTGATCTTTCCTTGAATGTCAAAATGTAATCAATTGTACTTTTCCAATGTTATTGGCCTCTTAAGCCCATAGCCAAATACTCTGCAATGGACTTAAAAGATGACTTTAAACAACTGCTATATATCCTGCTTTATAGTTTATGTTTAAAAAAATAAAAAAATATAGAAAGTGCATTATCTTATCCACACTTTTTCCACTAATGTGTATGAGTATAATAAGGATTTTGATACTATTAAAAAAAAAATTCTGATTCCTTACATGGATATCTAAGACCATAGACTAAAAATTAAAAAAGTTTGAATGCTATTTGTGGACGATGTCTGAAGAAGAAGTCACAAATTCAGAAATAACTTCCTGTTGCCATTGTACCACAGTTATAACATATGGCCATATTTCTTTTTACTAAACTAGCAAAGTATTTAAAATATATGTTAATGGACAGTCCTACCAGCAAGGACATACAGTAGGTTTCTTTCAGTGGTTTGGTCAGCCTTTAAGCAGCTCAGCGTTACATTTGGCCCTGACCAGTGTTAAAGAATCTGTCCAAAGAATGACAAACAACTGCTGTAGATAGTTGTTTTCTCCCGAGAACATAATATGTGCTAAGATCTTTGGCCTTCCCATCAAGGGTCATGTCAACAGTGGAACAACTCAAACTGCCTACAAAAGACATCTGAACTTCACAGCATTTTGGGTAGGGTTTTTTTCCGCGATGACTCAAGGCCCGAATAGATCATTTTGGACTCATTGCACACACACATATAGATTTGCTGAAGGATAGCGTTTCTTGATTCAGCCTACCGAGACATGATTGTGGTCAGGTCTAGCCTGAGTGAAGTGTCAATCCTTACCATTAGAAAGGGGTCAAAGTCTGCAGATTGAGGGGACTGTTCTGATGCTAGCAGCAAAAAATAGCAAACATATTGCAGGTATGTGCTGAACAAAATACAATATTGTAAATTTGCAGAGAGGGTGGGGATGAACAAAAATCAAGGGTTACTCTTTAAAATATTACATCATTTCTTTCAATAAAGCTGATGATGGTGTGTAACTGTGGGGTTTTTGCAAGTCCTAGGACTCTGAGGTAACAGAAAACTCTGACAGAAAATCCAATTTTTCATGTTCTTAGTAATCTATGTTTGTGTGTATCATGAAAGATTTTCTTGACAGAACTTCTTATTAAATACATCTTGCGTTATTGGATTATTTAAGAATAGTCAAAATGACAATTATATTAAAATGGATGCAGTTTATACTAAAGTTATGTCAAGTTAAAAATCAGCAAACCCATAAATTGATTAGAATCAAAAAGTCCCCTGTAAAAACACAAAATGTCAATGCTAGTTGTTCAGTTACTAAACTATATATGGCCCATAGTTGGGGTCAGAAATGCTAACTGTCATTCCCAGAAACTCCACAACTGAAAACTTCCCACAGATGACTGGCCTCATCAAGAGTCTGACCTGCAGCTTAGTTGTCATTTTATTAGTTGCCACTTGCCCAGCACTGCCAGCTGAACTGTGACCCCTAGAATAATTTCAGCAAAAGAAATACAGTGGCCTTTAAATGCTCCAGTGGGTGCCAACTGACAGAATACTTAAAAGTTTTCAGGGAAAAAAAATTTCTATGGGTTGTAAAATGAAAAATAGCAGAAGTCTAGAAAGTTGTTTGTGAATACTCAAGGGTTGCAATGTATTAGATACAAACATATAAGCAAAATACATACATCCCTAATGACTAAATGCATCTTATACCAGCAATAGAAGAGGTTGCTCTGAGAGCTGGATATAAATAATCTTTAACACAGCAAGTTCCTATTGCTTGGTTTAGTGCTATATCAGGACACACAAGCCTTTGCCCCTGCCAAATTTTTAATTGCACAAAGTAAGCCTCAGACAAACAGAACTTTATTCAGCAGTAACACATGAGACGTTTCAGCCAGTCATCAAGTGCAAGCTGCTTATTACTGATTAAATTGTAAAGCAAATCATGGTCAAGCAGACAGAGGTCAATTGTAAACAAAGCAATTTAGATGAGGTGCAGGTGATTGGAGTGAAGATGATTGAATTTGTCAATGATGCTAGGGTCCAGTATGTGTGTAGCCTATACGTATCTCCACTCCTTCAGGCTTTAGCCCTCATTAATTATTGAAGACTGCCGCTCTACTGCTGTGAGTCCAATAATGAAGACAATCCCATCAATGTTGAGTAGGTTGGTAGATTTTCTGGATGTTACCTTCACTAACAGTCCAGAAACCACTGGTCTATGTTAAGAGACGTGGAAGGAAGGTTACATTTTTTCTTTTTTAGGCACCTGCAAAGTAAACTGATTAGTATTTCACTACACAGACAATTATAAAGATCATCTAACAACATCCCCTTCAAAAGTATGGCAGAAATGGATTTCATTTATGTAGAGGTTGGTTTGGGTTGCTATAAGTTTCAGCACATGTGTATGTATTAATGTGGATCCTCCTGTGCACCTTGCAGATGATTTTGCGAATATATACACTGGGATGCTATAGTGATGGAATAAACAGCACCATAGCCAATTAAAAGGCAATGGGGAGAGATCTGATTCACACGTAGTTTACAGGTATTTGAGAAACAGTCCACATTTGTAAAAACAAGGAAGAATGGAAGGTCTTTCACAACAAAAACTGAGATGGGTGACCAGGGCTGTGGCAGGAGATAACCACTGAAACAGGAACGAATAAAGCAAAGGCTGCCACCACTCTCTCAGTAGCAAAAATAGTCCTGCCACGATATAAGACATACACCTTTTTCAACCTGTAGAATACTTTAGTATTTGTTCCTCTGTGTTTGGCAGTTTTTTAATTCCAGATAATTAGAGGCAATATGCTTAATGCCAGGATGATAGTGCTAGTTTTATTTGTAGAATGTTTCTTTACAGAATTGCTCAATAAAACATCAACCTTAATGTTCCCAAACTTGTTTTGTAAAACTAAATTGGGAAAATAATTAGGTCTCTTTTTGCATTCTAACATATTAAATTGTCTGTTAACACCAAGAAAAGGTGCAGAGCTCCTTCCAGCCAGTGCTTTCAAGGCCAATTTTATGGCTAAAAATAAGTTGGAAGATTCTGTGCGTAAAACACCCAGGGACACAATTTTGCAATGTAAATGAATCCAAATGGTTCCATTTTTTTTATAAGCATGTGTTTGCACAGAGTTCATTGCTTCTTAAGGTTCAGGAGGTTCTGATTACTGAAAGAATTGAGACGCATTAACCAGTCAGTAAGGCCCATGCGAGAATTCATAGTGCCCAATATAGGGGGAACATTTCAGTGAATTTTCTGAATCCAATATGTATTGCTGAGGTTCATCTTGGTATAAGTTGTGTTGCTCAACTGCTCTTTGTTTGATGACACTAAATAGAGAGTATCTATAATTGACAGTGCTTTTGTTTTGGTCTTTAGGTGAAAATTACTGGTAATAGTCAAATTACCCTTACACTTCGGATGCCTCTTAATAATCATCTTCATTCAGTACTGTTTTCCAAGGGCTTGCTTTGCTTAAATGTTCTAAGTTTGTGTGCTTTTTTATGTCCATGCTATAAGAAAGGATTTCTAGATTGGTGATGTATCCAGAAATGACATCTTTTATCATAACCACTAGTCTGTATAATCTAACCACAATCCTGCGTATAATACATTAACTTGTGCATTCATACCATTTTCTATTGAATATACATTATATAGGCAAATGTATGTGGACACGTGATCATCAGACCCATGTTCCCATATCAAACATCCCATACCTTTGCTACTATAAAAGCATTTCCTAGTTTAGAAAGGATTTCTATATGTTTTTCATTTTGACTGTGGGAATTTGGGCTGATTTAGCTATAGGAGAAGAAGATCAGGCAGTGATGTCAAGTGAGTTGGTGGCATAGTCCACATGCCAGGTGGTTCTTGGAAGGCCATTTGAGTTCTTCAACACCAGCCTTGGCAAACCATGTGTCTATGGAACCTATTTTGCACAAAGGCAATTGAATTAATTAATTGATTTATTTACTTATTTATCTATCTATCTATCCATTTTAACTAAGGTATCAAATAGTATTTTATGAAAGAAAGAAAAACTGATTAAAGTCTTAAACAAAAGCAACACTGACACATTTATTAGGTATTTTCACAAAATAGCAAAATAAACAAAACACATAATAAATAATAAGACAAAGTTAATACTTTATTTCTTCCATGTGGATAAATTTGCTCTCTAGGTTGTTTTACAGTTCTGCTGCCAAATTACCAAAGAAGCTTGCCTCCAACAATTTATTTCTTAATCTTTGCAGAAAGAAAAATAACAATATCTTGAATTGAAACATTTCTGTTGTTAGCAGAAAAGAAAGAAGCATTCCTTTTAAATGGAAAACAGCTTTCAAATGATAAGCCCCAGAGGAAAAAAGAAATAAAATTTAATACAATTCATTTATTTCCAGAATCGACTTCAACAATTATACATAATAAAATCTATTGTCTGAAAAAGTTCCTAAATTAACAGATGTTTTAGTGCCTCAAGATCCACAACATACAACAGTTTAAAATGCAAAATGTAAATGCAATATATCGAAATGTATTTAAATGAATGTAATGCTATATAAATACATATGTGATCATTTCTAATAGCTATTAAGCAGTAATTGATAGTGATGTGTTAACATCTCTTTGAGGAACTACAGACAAGCCTGAAACATATCTAGGGAAAATAAAGGGAAGAATTACTGTAGTGGTAACCATCTACCATGTGAAATACAGAGCATGTCTGATGTATGACAGCTGCTGTATTTTCTGCTGCTTTGAAGAGCGGAGCCTGTTTCCGGGAGATAGTCTAATTTAGGCTCTATTTCCTGAGATTTGATTTTTTAAATAGAATCAGCGATTAATCACCACATACTAAAATGACAACATTCTCTACTGCAGGCCAAGAAGCCACTCTGGTAGAAAAAAAATGCATAATGAGACGGCTGGTAATAAAGCTCTAGACTATTGAAATTCCGCCGAGGCCTTTATGCAATGTTTACTGTCTTTTCTCTTATCTTATTTTACATTAAATCATTATGTTCTGCAACCCCCAACATACAAACCCACAAATGCTCCTTCTGTGTGCAGGGAATAGAATAACAGTGCGAAACAGAGAGAAGTGTTTGTCCTTTCAGAGCAAATAATCCCAGATTTAACTTTGCTAATTCTGCCCTTCTGATCTCAACAGGGCAAGCTGCTGACTCTCTCTTTTAGAGAGAGGTGAGTTACAACTTGGTGCCTAACTGTTATTTTAATTAAGAGAAATTAGTAGGATGGGTCATTTCCTTTTGGAGTACAATGTCATGCCATTCATTACAATTTTCAGTGAATATTTAACAATGTTAATACACTGAACAAAACTATATATTTATCATAAATATACAGTATATTCTTCCAAAATAACTAGAGAGAAAACCTATCTTTTGCTAGTTAAACAAAACATTTTGGAAAAACTTATATAAATGCTTATATGTTACGTTTCTGTTCATATTGAATTGAAGGTGGTCATCTTTTAACAAGATGTCATTTCTTGCAGTACTGAATATTCCCAGTAGGTATCTACGGTGTTTAAATTTAATAATTGCATAGCTTTGTACTGATGTGTACTGATCACCATGCATGAAAGGTTTGAAAGTCGTGAAACCATCAGTGACCTTTAATGATTTGAAAAGTATGGCCAGCTTTGGTAAAACTACTTCTGATACATTAAACACATTTGAACACAACAAGGGGAATAAGTACAGGGGATAGAATGGAGATTAATTTGGTCACCTTTTCTATCCATGAATGGAACGCTGTATTGCATATGATCTATGCTGCATGTTCAAACATGTAACATGCAAAACAGTGTATGGTGCTTCCACTTGGAATTTAAAGAGATTATCTCTGAAGGGTTCTATTTTTTATTTTTACATTTTGAAACAGTCAAAATGAGCATGTTATTAGAGATTTATACTGACACCACTGGAAAAGAGATCAATGTTTAAGTGCATTTGTCTCTAGCTTTGCTACATCCACCTACATAGATTTAATTCTTGTACTGCAGTGGCACAGAAGAAGCGCTGTTAGCATCAATGTCCCCATATTTAACAGTCAAACTGATGCAGCACAGCGATTACTCAGTCTACCATTTATGGCATTACACAAAGTCTAAAGGTGACTGCTGAAGATTGTGTTTATCTTGTCATAGTACATCCACCCTGCTAATTCCCATTTCTTTCGCTCTATTAAAGGAAAAGTGCAAGGCTGAGCTGTTTGTCACAAACACATTAACTACTTTGCTTAAATAGTACTTCCTACATTGTCCAAAAAATAGGAATGGAGTAACTTGAATTTATTTTGTTGGGTTGAAGCAGGTTGGTGACATCCAATGGGGGAAATTAATATTTAGCATGTCCAAATGTTTGTGCTAAACACAGTTCTAATGCAATACAAATTTGACTATATATCTATTACATTAGCGGCTTCAAGCTTTTTTCAATACATTTTAAGAAACTATAATATATAACAAGCCATAAAAAGCCATATAAATATTTAATAATATATATAAAAAAAATGGAATAACACAGGAAAAACAGTATAGCACATGCTAAGAAAAGCAGTACACCAAGGCAAGGCAAGGCAGAAGCTGATTTCCCTTGGTATTTCTACTGTACATAGTACCTGCACTAATTAAATGTGAGCGCCTCACAAAATTTTTGTCAGCGAGTCAGAAAATTAGTCAGAAGAATAGTGTAAGATTCAAGGGTCACAGTGAAAACAATACTAATTTTCCCTCCTTTATTATAGCTTCCATGCACACTTACCACATAAGGCTTATTTTCAAAGAAAAAGTATAGTAAAGTTCCAAATGTTGTGTAGAAACCTTCAAAGCAGCTAAAACATGGCCTTTCTTCAATAATGGAGTGTTCCAAGTTGAGTGCGCATGGAGGGTTTGGTGGTTGATTGCAACTGCCTTACTGTTTTCTCTGTACCTGCGGCCTCTAACATCGACACAACCTGACATCATACAGCAAACTTCATATATACTGTAGGTCTACCAAACTCAACCAGCTAGAAAAGTGGACAATAAGCTTATTTTGGAGTTAATAGTAAATAAAACAAGACGCTATATCAGATAGTTAAGAGGGACATTGAACCATAGCTAAGTTTGATGTAGCCAGTGAATGCCTTTATAATGTATTTTTTGGTTTATTTTAGTTACAGTGTATCTGTGCTTAATGGTGTATTTAAAGTTTATAGAGTAGTGTGTTAAATTACAATGTATCTGCAAAATTTTATTAACATAGTATTTAAAGTAATAGTTGTCATTTTAATTTGAGAAGTAGGTAAGAAGTTGAAACGCCCTATATATCAAAGCAGCACATAATTATCACGTCTATGTCTGGAAATGTTGTAGAGTCCCGTCTTTCTTAACCCACTACCTCAAGACATGACCTCCAGTCAAACATCTATCCTATTCACAATTATCAAATTGCGATCACACCCTTTAAATAACCCAGACTGAAAAAGGCACTTTTCTCACATCAGTAGTGTGCTTGTAGCAATTCAAGTCTTTGTTCTTTTAGCTGCCCTGATTGGTTTGAGCAGAGTGTGCATCTTATTTAACTCTTTTGCTTTACACAGTTTAGGCCTACTGTTAACCCTTTTTTTGTCTTCTACATTTGTTTAAATAAAATCAGAAATGTTGCACTTAAATTCATTTGTTCACTTTATAGCAATAATGACAACAAAGCAGAAGGTGTCATTTGTTAGCTGCTGGGGATAATGTTCACACTGCATTATGCACCGCTAAAGCAAACATTAGATCATGTTCACACTTCAAGGTGATATTCTGCATTTGCAATCGTTTTAAATTTAATAACATTTTGCATTCTGTGTTATTTCCTTAATTCGTGTCCCTGATGGCACTTTTAACATTGGGTTAATGAATAAAGCCTTTAGGCAGGATTTTAACAACCGTCCTTTGGTACCTGTATAAAGGCCACAATTGCACTCCTAGAGCTGAAATTTATGTTCATATTAATTTCATTCAATTGGTTTTAGCCACAAGCTAGTAGTTTTAGATAAGACACCAGTGGCCAAGCACCCTTTTAGACACTATCAACCAACGAAATAAAAAGAGATAAAAATAGATAGATAAATAAATAAATAAACAAAGTGAAACAAAAACATAATGGACATCGGTGCAAATATTCACAAGCACCTTTCACATGGACACTACAGAAAATAATTAGCTGGCCTTTGATTGAAGGTTGATGTATTAATGGTGCTTGTGTGTGTTTGTGTAGGTGTATGTGTGTGTGTGTGTTTGTGTGTGATTTACACCAGTATGCCAGTGTCAGCATGTTTCTCCCTGTGGAAAACTGCCCTGGCTTTAGACACGCTGACCTCATTTAGATTGAAATCCTGGTTGCAATGACTCTTGACTGAGGACATATTTCATATCTCTCACACACACACACACACACACACACACACACACACACACACACACACACACACACACACACACAATGAGGAAGAGGGACAAGCTCCTAAACTTCTCTTGTGTATATCATGTTTTTAGGCTGATTGCATATGTTTGGTGGAGATAGAGATTTGTGCTCTATAACTTTCAAGAGTGTGGCTTAGTTGGAAAAACTGAATGAAGATCACTCTAAAAGCCAAGAGTCAGGACAAGCTTCTTTTGGCACTCAAATATCTTTGTGCTTTAGGCGGATGGGTTGCCTCTACAACAAAAATCTTGAGCTAGATAATATATTCACTCAAACTATTATAGTATGAAACACAAAACATGCACAATTTTATTGCATGTAGTTATACAAATATTAGCATTTTTTGAGGTTTTTGCACACTACATGGTCTTCTAGCCATCTACCTAGCGTTTGCTAATTATTTATTGGTGTTTAGGGACCGTAGAGTCCATGATCTTAAATGTTCTTTGTATATGTATTGATGATACTTACTACTGTCCCATCATGTGTCCCAATACTTTTGTCTATTTAGTGTTAGTTGTAAATGCTTTCAAGATAAACAAAATATTATACTAACAGTTGGAACAGTGTTGCAGACCAGAAACAGGCATTATATCAAATATATAGAGATAACTTTGGGGCACCCTACAACTTTGTTAACAAACCCTTTAAGAACAAAAAGACAAAAAACAAAGCTTCTCCACAATCTGAAAGACTGCCTGACTGTCTGAAAATATTCTCTGAATGTATCCATGGCTCTGTTTTTTCATTACATATTTTATTTTCTTTTGCACTTGTTGTAAGGGCCTCCTGTTATACCAGTAAGTTTGCTGTGTTAGCTTGTTGCTTGCTTTTTTGTGTATTGACTGGAGTGTGTACCTTCTTTATGGTTTTGCTTTTGTCTTCACATCTATCCGTCAAAGATGTCAATTCTGACACAGGCTGTCCCAGAAGTCTTTATATATCAAGGAAATTAATACCTTTTAGCAATTATATTTGGTAGCAATTACTTGCATTTATATTACATTCCTTTAAAATGCTTTTTCAAATGATTTAAAAAATGTTTGTAGTTTTTCTAAAATCTGTTTATTTCCCCCGCATATGGATATACTGTATATATATATATATATATATATATATATATATATATATAAAAACAATTTTCTAAATTCTTATTTCCCATCAGTGTACATATTCTTTCATGAGTCTTCATTGTGAAGTAATGTATAGCTTAATTTAGTCAGTTCATATCTCTCTGTTTTGTGTTAGCTGAGCGAATACACAGTGAAAATGCTTCGGGGATTAGGCTGTAAAGCACGCATACAATACTGAACTGATATATCATTACAAAGTTCACTTTTTATTGTTCTGAGAAACACTGCATTTCCCACAGTCTAAAAGAAAGGAATTTGATCTCCTAGGCAGCAATTATTTGAAGTCAGAACTACTTCACAATCTAACATATTTGACGGATACTGTATATAAAATTCTCATAGAAAATAAAAAGTATTGCTTTAAAGGGTTTGAGCTTTTGTTTGCCAGTGCAAAATGTATTTACTGTTTCTATTTATGTAAGCTTGGGCTGTTAAAGGAGTTATACTTAGTGTCACAAGTGTGAGACTCATGCAAAGGATTAGCCTGCAAAGCCAGTGTGTCCTCCAGAGGTGGGCGTGATGGCTCTGATTTGCAAGGGCTCACTGGCTGTTCTAGTGAACACTATGTAGATCTTAACATTTACAGATTTAAAGTGCCTGCTATTTACACTCCTTCAATGCTTATGCACCCTGACTAGACCGTATGACTCTTTGCACTCCAGTAACAAATTCCTTTGGTAGATTTTTTTTAGCTTGATGTTCAGCTGCAAGCATCCAAGTTTTCTTTTCAGGAGAAAGAAAAGAGGCCTTTACATTACCAGGCATTACTTGACTTTTGAGATTACAAGACTTTTAGAAGAATTTCATATTGGTCTTGAATTATATATTAGAGCACATGGGTTAAGCATTTATAGGCCGTGTTAAAAATATTGTCCAGTTTGGAGAAGCAAAGCTTTTCTGGTAAAATCTAATAATTGAAGAAATGCACATTGACCATGTCTGATGGCTGTATGCTGGCATAACAAAATTTTGAAAGAAAATAAATGCAAAAGTTCATCATATATAACACTAAAAAAACTGAAATTCAGGTTGAAATGTCAAGTGTAGTTTTGTAGCGTAGTTTTTTTCAGTGAATTCATAAAATTATATTTTTAGAATTACAAACAAATTAAAAAAAAATTATAAATTAGCTTGTTCACTGAAAAGATCTTACAGAATAGAACAGATGCTATTACTGAACTATCTCAAATACACGTTTTATTTATTCTATCAAATTAAAAAATATTATTTTCCCATGCTCTTTATTTGATATCAAATAGCTTGTGGCATTCTGAAATAAATAAATTTCATTTAGATCTCATTCCCAGTATAGATAAAGGCAAATTTTGCCAGGGGCTTGCTAAGACACTGTCTCCGAAGCGTCACTTGTCTTGATTGAGAAGTGGATGGGAGATGACAGCTATACTAATGCCATAAAGAACAAACAGATTCAGGATCGTGGAAGCAAAGGAATTCCTTTGCTCTCTGAATGGAGCTTCTAAATGAAGTGATAAATTCAGGGTATACCGCTACCCAATAAAGGTAAAGTAGTGTGAATTATGCTCTGTATAGAGGTTTAGGATAATTATTGTTTAGGTGTAGTTTTGAAAGAATGATGGAAGAAATAATGGGAAAAGCCACTCAAATTGACTTAAAGCTTGTAATGTTTCTTTTCATCAGCAACTAAACTCAACAAACAATACAAAAGACCCATGATAATTTTTTATCTTCCTCCATGAATACTAACATTACATAAATGTAAACCCCTCACTGTCATTATTTTGCACCACTGCACCTTTGAAATTATATGGAAAATATTTTTATTTGCACTCCTCACATTTACATACACTGCACAAATTGTAAAGCCTATTCCTTAATCTTTATTTATCACTTTATTATTACATTTTATTTTTTAGTTTTTATAAACACCAGTACACTGACAAATTATTTGTACATGCAACCCATGATATAACAGCAATAAAGATTGGTCACCATAGGCTACCAGAGCTGTGAGCACACCTGGACTCTGTACACACTCTCACTGTCACTGGGTAAAAAGACTCTGTTCATACTCTGAAGTATATGTGCAGTTTATCTCAGTACACCTGTAGTTACCAAGCATTTGAATTCTGTTTTGGTATTGACCTGTTTTGTATCTTGCTTTTGATCTAGCCTAGTCCAATTCAGTCTGTTTGAAAATTGCCTGCTTTTAAAAAACACCTTGCCTGACCTTAAAAAGAGAACTTTGACCTGCATCTGTATGGACCTTCATTTATTTATTTATTTATTTATTTATTTATTTTTACTTATCAGAGCCTTTAACATTCTCAAAAAGAAAAAAAAATCCCATGTAAATGTGCAATAATTTACTGATAGTTAACTTTTAGTGACTGTAATTAATATGCACAGCATTAATTCTGTAATGTATGTTTACTGTTGGTGCATTGTACAATATTGTACAGAGCATGAAACAGGTCTTATATGTTTTATTTTTATTTTAATTGTTTTACTAAATATAAGTCTGAAATATATATTAGAAAGTGGGAAATAAAAAAATTCAACCAAACATTTCAGTCCACAAAGAACTAGTCTACAAAGTACACTACAATAAAACCATAGACACCTAGCAAGCTAAACATTATGTACATTATGTAGTGTATCTCTAGTAAGCATACTGCACTTACTTTCCTTTTTCAAATAATACAATATTTGTTTTTTTATTATTATTTATTTTAATTGAAAGTTTAATGGAAGTAATGAAAGTGACCTGGGTCAGTGTCACTACAAAAATAATCACAGCAGTTTTGCTTTAGTTATACAATAAGATTCAATGTTTTAAACATTTCATATAATGTGTTGCTTTATGAACATATCAAGAAAGTATCATACTGGTTTGAGAAAATTTTATTGCAGAAATTACAGAAATTCTTTACATATTTAGAGAGATGCTAAATGAATTATTTTGAGCTCATACGAGCTTTATACATTTATGTATCTATTTTCTATACATATGTACTGGGAATCTATGTTACAATTAACCTAAAAGGCTAAAATATCATAAAAAGTTCTGAGAAGCAACATGTGTATTGGGCTTTAGAAAAAGCCCAATCCATTTTTTCACTAGCACTGAAGAATCCGATAATGAGAAGTCAGAAAGTTTGGTGAAAATCACAAAAGATTGAGCATTTGAGCAGATTAAGCATTTGTAGCAAGATATATACAGGCAGTGTTCAATATTACATACTAATTAAATGGTCCTTGGCTCTTCCTGCCTTCTTTTTTTTTCTTTTATTAACAGACATTCAGATAGGAGAAAACAACATTAATTTTACAGCGTTAAGATTATTTGAATGTAAACACTGGCACCATAATTGTTAACAGGTGAATTTGTCTGCTCTGTGATAAAGCCACATTCTACAAAGAAGTAAACATTTTAATTAGCGAAAAAACATTAGGTGGCAATTTTATCTCCACTATTTTGCTGTGTGTTATGAAGAATAAACCACTCCTCCATCTTCTGCTCTTGTTTACTTTCTCAGCCACAAGACTCATTTGGTCCTCTCCAGCTCCTAAATATAATAAGAACGTTGGCAGGTGAATAGATAAGTCACACTACTTACCACTTACCTACATTGGTACATCGCAAGCTAGCAAGTATCAGGATTGATGAAGACACCACATCCTATTATTCCAGTTATGCCATGGGAGGGTGGACATACAATTTTACATGTCTGATCTAAACTTCTGTGAAACAAAGAGATAAATTCTGGCTTCTCCAATCTTGAAATATGGCTAAGATAAAATAGTTGAAAAAATGTTAAATGATTGAGGGGCACATATAATTTCTACACTTTCTATAGAAAAGTGTCACAGCCATCCACAACCAGATGTCTAGAGAGCAAAATTGACCATGCTCACTAGCAGGAGCAATGGCAATACCTCATTACCTCTGTCAATCACAGCAATGCTAGCATCTATGAGCTATGAATGAAAGAGGCCAAATAGTACTTTATGCAGATTGTGCTAGAAAGCCCCATAATGCAGAATGAGCAGCAGTTGAAAAATATATGATTAGCTGGCTTCTCGTGTCTTTAATGGAATCACATACTGGCAAATTAAAGATTCTTCTAGGTTGCTACTGTTGAGTGATAGGGAAAACCTGGAAAATTGGTTGGTAGGAATTGCCATATTTTGTCACCTCACTGTAAAATACTTTATAATGAACCTATAATGAAAAAATACTCTAAAAAAAGTCAAATAAATATCAAATATTTAGATAGCAGATATTTAAAATAAAATACAAAATAATATAAAAGTATGCTTACTATTTGTGTGGCACCTTAATTGAAAGCGGCACATGGTGAATGCAATGCTGTTGTGGTCTTGTGTTTGAGAGGAGCTCTATATTGAGATTTTAATAATCTGATTATTTATATTTATTATTTGTAAGTTATTATAAAATACTATATATATATATATATATATATATATATATATATATATATATATATATATATATATATATATATATATATACATGCATAGGCTCATATTATAGATAACAGTAAAAAAAAATTCCATTTCCTCATAGGTAACCCCATGTAAGGTCTCAACCTCGAGGTTTAGAATCTACACCATAATTCATTAATAATTGATTAATAATAAATGATCCATGAGTTGTAATAATGTATTGTTTTAGTATTAGGCAATAGCAAAATATGATTATACCCCTGATATTTTTTTCCACAAATTATACTCAAATAGAGCTCTGTTAAACCAATCAAATATAAACAATGTAGTGCCTCCAGCTCTAGGTTACACAAATGAAATATTAAAATGAAGGTTATATTTGCACTTCGTAAAACATTATTACATCCTCTAGTTAAGGCCAGCCTGTATCTGTTTCAGGCACTCAGACAGCGATAAAAAATAATAAGAATTTCCAGGGGGGGGGGCCTTTCCTAGATGCAAATATAAAAAAGCAGCCATGAATTCTAAATAGCTGCAATATGTACAGTACAGATGCTCCCCACCTTACGAACGAGTTACGCTCCGAACGACCGTTCGTACAATGAATTTGTTCGTAAGTTGTTACTGTGTTAGTTATTGACTATGCATATCTCCTAATAATATAAGAGCTATAAATACTATAAAATAAACAATAAAATATACTGAAACAAATCAAAATAATCAAAATATTGTATGCAATATTTTGTATTAAGAAAAAAAAATTTATCAAAAAGAAAAAAATCACTTAAAAAATTCATTCACCCCAGTCCAGTGCACATCATGTAGACTCGTTGCAGTCGACGACTAGCTCGCAGCAGCTCTCCTCCGTCTTGTATTTTTTTCGACTCCAAACAAATTTCACTTTGAGGACAAGTTTGTTTGTATCCACGAAAGTTTCAACCGAATAACCCTGGTGTACTTATAAATAAGTGGTGAGCTGCCAGGGCCAGCAAAGCCTTCTCTGCTGGCCTAAACACCCAGAAACAGATCAGAATCTCTGACTTTTCCCAATAATATGTATTACATTATTCCCAATAGTATATTCTCTTCATTTCATGGTGTTCTCTCACTTGCATTGCTTCCTGTATTGTCATTTACTTCATTGGATTTCTAAGCAATCAGATTTCAGCGTAGCAAATATTATTAATATATTATTAAAATATTTTTTGTCATTTTATGAGATTGATATTGATACTTCTGCTAGAGAAGATGTAAGCAGGTGTCACAGCTGTGGCTGCAGTGAAAGGAGACTTGTTGAATTGTGTTCATTGAATTTCTTGCTTTAGTGATGTTATTCATCTGACTGCATGAGATGCAGTGTCATGACTGTCTGTGATGCAGCGCTCTGTTATATTTGGTTTCTGTAAAATACTCAATAATAATACAGTTTTTCTCATTTGCTTTGGAGCGTTTCTCAGATCAGAAATGAAATTCTCAAAACTACTTATTTAACCTCAACATCAGTCATTCGCCCCATCATAAGAACATTTCTTGTTGCTTATATAACCTCGCGAATGCTTTAATATGTTTATTTAATTGAGTATGTACAACTGTTTGCTGTTTCCTACATTATCAGTTGTTTATGTCATGTTGATCAAAATATATTATATTATATATATTATGTTTCACCTGAATAATTTTAACCCCCAAATCATATCGGCATCAGTTCATTGTATAAGTCATTGAATGCAAAATGGTTTAACCGGTTGTCATCATCTGTCTTCTAACATTTCTATTAAAACTTTTTTTGTAAATGTGACTTGAATTGGTGAATTGTGCAGATAAATCTTGAATGTCACTAATAAAGGTGAGTGTATGGCATCAGATTAACCAATAATCAATTAGTTCTCTAAAACAGGTGAATGTTGTGAACCTTCAATTGGAGAGTGTATACAGACAGAGCAAAACAAAGAATTATAAATTCTGAAAATGGATAAAATAACTAACTAACAAATGAACACTTGTATAGTACAGTAAAACTGTGAATCCTGTCAGTCTTTTGCAATTATTAGAAAACAAATATGCAATCAAATAAATTAATTTGTGCTGAAATTCATAAATGCCGTACAGTAGGAAGTCAAATTTTGTGCATTTTCAGTCATTGTGATCCAAATCATAGTTTATATCAAGAAATCCTGAAACTGTGCACCATCATACTGACAACATGACTAAACATTTAGATGATTTTTTTTTGTTACAACCGGAATTTTCATTCTGATTGGAATGACATGTTCATTGACACAAATACTTACTTTTGAGAGATGAACTCAGGATTTTGAGAAAAGTACTGGCTTTTGCAAGAAATGCAATGCTGTTTGTACAAATTGTTTTGAGAATGCACTTACTGGTTTGCAAATATTAAGGATATTAAAGAAATGCCCTAAAGCAACTAAGAAAAACTGTAATAGGTAGACTGATTCAGGTAGGACATTGAAATCCTGGGTGTAAAAAATGCATACCATGAATACTTTCTGCTCAATGCCTTTCAGGGGATTATACACTTCAATTATCTATTGGTATGACAGCAAATCTCAAACGTAGCACTGACAGAACACCTTCCTTATGTATTAACATAAATGGATTAATTACTCAATGAGGTCAGTTTTTGAAGTCTGGGCTTTATAGTATCTTACATGACTGAAGAACAGTATATCTGGATTCAGGCCCAAATGCTGTGGTTCAAGGGCAGTCCAGTAGTTGATTTCCTTAAGACCAACACTCCCATATATCATAACACATTGGGAACAAGTGGTTTTAATGGAATTTCAGCAAGCCGGCTGGCACACTGCTCCACCATCTGTCTTCATCAAACGACTTTGTCAAAGAGCACTGAAGCCTAATGTACTTCATCAAACCAGCAATTGCAGTTAACCAGAGGTTGAGCACAACTGCTTAAGCATAGTTGGTCACAGTTAGTAAATTTGTCCTGGTAGGAATAAAGCAGTGTGTTTGTTTTAAGCATTAAGTATTGCATTTAGCAAATTAATGACATGTCTTCAAAAGCATGCATGGAATTAATCCAGTCAGAAATGTTATAAATGCATTTCTTTTTAAGCACCATTTCTTAGGTTGTTGCTACCACAGTGTTTATTTCCATCTGGGTTCTTTTTCTTCTGATTAGAAACAATGCTATTTGGATGCTATTAGCTGCTTGATAAACAACAGCCATACTTTTTAGCACTAGACAGAGTAAAAACCAAAGCATAATTGTAAAATTGAGATTAAAATAATAGCATTTTAAGACTGTTTAGCTCATTGATTTTGATTGGTAAACCTTCCAATTTTTTGATGAATAACTGGATGAAGTTTAATACAGTGTCTGTTTGTAAAATCCTCTCTGCTGCATTTGAGTGATCATGAGAATTTTATACACCTCTGTCTCTGAAAATACTGACAAATGTTTTAAAAATGGATGCTTGTTCTTGCTGAACCTTGTGCTTAAATGGAAAAAGTTCCAAATGTGCAGCCTGATCTGCCTGCTAATGCTGAACCTTTGTATCTTTTTTGTATAAATATATTTAGTGATACAGAGGAGAAAGTTGTCTTCTGCACAACAAAGCTCAATGTTAAGAAGAAATGGGATTCCACAAAAAAATATTTTTGGGGGGATTTTTATTAGCCTTTAAAAAGGGTGATGCGCTGCACTCAAATGTGCAAGTAGAACAAAAATGACCTTCAAACAGCCAGATTTAGAAAATGTAGCATGCACAACATTAGCCTTTCTCATTATCAGGCTGACGTTATTCTATAGAGTGAGTAATTATCTGGCTCTCTGGTTAATGTTGAAGGCTGGAGTAAATGGATAATTGCAATGCCTTCAGACCTCAGCTTGTCCTTAAGAGATCAGAGAGCAGTATAGACAAACTTATGAAATTTATCCCTCCCACTCGATCCTGCATTCTCATAGAACAAAGCTGAGATTAATTGGCCAGGGTTTGCAAGGACAGCAGATTCCACGGACCAGTGCACTGACTGCAGCTGAGCTCTGATATAATGTTCATCCTCTCTACCCCTTTCTCCACTCATCACAGGAAGGCCTGCATCAGATGCACAGGACAGAAGCATTTTTTTTGCCTGAAGCGCTGATGGCGATTTTAGCACGGCTATCGAGCTACACCTCCACACCATGAGCAATCATCTCTCACCGAAATCAGAGAAATCTTCCTGCACAAACACGAGCATTTGTATGCTGTGCAGCATGCAGTTAGATTGCACATTGATCAGATGGTGTCGAAAGACTTTGGCAGCGAGGACCAAAAATTCAAATGCACATTATAGAGACTGATGAGCTTTCTCTTTGTGCGCTCATGAACGCAGCAGGTTGAGATGTCCTCAAAAGCATGAGTGGAATAATCGAGACTCTGTCTGCCACTGAGCAGCACAGCCAGGTGTCACGCAAGTCATAAGTGACCAATTGAAAAAGGAGAATAGAATTTTAATATTTAATATCTAATTCCTTTGGGGGAATCTATGTCGGAAATTGATTAGCATGGTGTAACGGTTATCCACTGCAGAGTTCATTACAGAATGCATATGCTCTCCACTGGAGAAATGTTTTCTCTAGCATGCTGTTGTTTTCATTTGAAGCCTTTGCTGGCACAGATGGCTTTTCTGCTCGTGACACAAGATGTATTTTATAGAGACTTTTCTCAGCACATTCAATGTGAATCAGAGATGATTTTCCAGCCAAGGCATTACACTTTCTTATTTCACACTAGAGTGAAGGCAAAAAAAAACTGCTTTTTGCCCTGAGGAGCTTGACATCTCATAGAAGATTAAGATTAAAGCTGGCCTATTTGTAGAAGGTTATTCGCAAGCTCTAATACTCCATATCGAATGTGATGAGACTGTTTATTGGGATGCCGCTTCCATTTTTTCCCCATCAGCTATTCTCCTTTTCAATTCTCCAGACATGGATCCACCACCAACATATCATATGCTAATCCTTAATCACACACCCTTTCTTTGGAAAATATCCTCTTGTCCTTTTTGTTAAACGTAGCAGCAGTTTGCATTTTCGCTGTGATTGCGCACAGATTAATTTACAGATTACATAGCTTGAGATATACATTTTGCACTAATCATTACAGGTGTGTGCGCTTCGGCACACCTGACTCAGCTCATTAAAAATTCAACCTAAACCATTAAACCACACATAACCGTGCAGTGATAAGGATAGCACCAGAATATTAAAAACATCTGCTGTTAACAAAACCCAGAACAGGTTCTGCATGATTTTATGCAGACAAAATGGACATTTGCATTGTTGTGCGTAGGGCGTTGGAATGGTCATTAGTGCTGGCACAGTGATTAAGGTTCAGTTTTGAAGCTATATTCTACTAATCAGAGGGCCGTGAGTTTACATTCCAGCATTGCCAAGCTTCAGTGAGCAAGGCCCTTAACCCTCTCTGCTCCAGGGCTGCGGTATCATGGACGACCTGTCACTTCCTAACAAGCTAGGATGTGCAAAGAAAATATAATCACTGTTCTGTGCCTGTGACAGCAAAGTCTATGTAATGTTTAAACTCAGTGAGTGCACAGAGCATTACTAACCTAAGTGATCTTTTATGTCCTTTCAAATTTAGCAAAAATAAAAAAGTTTTCTAAATGTAATTGCAAAGAGCTAATAGCATATCTAAATATTTTACCTATTTCGGCTGCTCTAAACTGTCACATTTGCTTTTCTTTTTTCAAAATTAACTTGTTGTCCAAACAGGCACACTTTGCACACTTAGTTTGGTGTCCACAGTTTATGAAAGTTTGAAGTAGTTCAAAATTTTTTACCCTTTGCATTTGCTTATGTCAAATGTGAATGGTGATATTGTGAAATGGACATGACTAGGTGCAACAACAACTTAGTGGCAATGTGCCAAACCACACAATCTGACAGAATGGGGCCATATAGTCCCTGAGCATGCTGTGCTTAAAACTAATCATCTGGATTCAATTGAAATGATCACTACCAAGTGCGAAAATACCTCTGGAAGCAAAGTCAGCACAAGAGTCGTTCATTGTGAACTGAACAACCTGGGTTTTCATGGCCAAGCACTGCAACCACCTAATATTACAATGTGCAATGCCAAGCATTGGCTCGAGAGGTGTAAAGCTCACTGCCATTCAACTATGAAGCAGTGGAAACACGTTCAGTGGTGTGACGAGTGATTCTTCACTGACTGGCAGCTTGATGGATGATTCCTAAAGAACACTACATGGTTAAAATGCATAATGCCATCTGTAAAAAGTGTTCAGGGTAGGAATAGTGGTTTCGGCTTGCTCTTATAGTTCATGCTAGACCATACTTTATGGTTAGGCCAAAAGTGTACAATTTCGTTCAGGATCACCATGTATTAACTACTTTCTGGAAACAGTTAGGGAAGTTTGTAGAGAACAGAATGGAAATACTTGGCAGGCTTACAGAGATCTTCGACCTCAACACACCTTTTGGATAAATGTAAACCGTTTTAAAACTAGAATTTTGTAATCTCATTCTCTGACCCCACTAATTCCCCTGGGATTGAATTTCCCACAAAACCCTGCTGAGGAGCTGTTAGAGGAAAAGTCTTTGGCTCATGGTGTCTGGAAAATTTTCTTCATATAATTTATATAAAAAGATTTATATTGTACTGCCTTCTGGGACATTGAATGTGTCACACATAGTCTTTCTGTAACCAAACTTATTTTTATTAACACTTAAGACTTTTACTCATACCCCAAACACTATTAACATATACATATGTGTGATATTTCACAGTATAAAGAAAAGGACATCATATCCTGCAGCTCTTTAACACTTAATCTAAGGCTGTTTAAAATGGCCAGTCTGGGCCATTATTAGGCAATTGCTATAGTTAAATCAGTTCCCAAATAATAATAATTAAAAAAAAAGTATAATAGATGTAATAGCTGATTGGAATAATTTAAGACTACAGAGATCTCTTGTGCGGAGGTTTTTGGCTATGGTCCTGGAAATTAATAGAGGCATTGCACATTTTAACAGTTTTTACTGCTCTATAACACCTGGTTCTATAACACCGGGCTCAGCAACTACCTAATTGAGTGAATCAATAGAAATCTGAAAAATACAGCATACACATTGGGTGCTGAACAGTTTGATATCACTAGTGAAAAAAATGCTTGTACATTTCCATTGTTTTGTAATTTAATACAACAATTTCATAACCAATGATATAATTGAAAACAACTTTGGAGAAATTCGTATCGTTGAAACCTGAAATTCAAATTCAAACACTGAACGTGTCCACTTGAGTTGAAATGGTCTATATGATTCATTTTAAATCAAATCTATCAGAGTGTCTGAACACATGCTTCAAAAGAAGAGATTAGGAGATTAGGAAAATCTGAGTTTATGTACAAAGCTGTTAACATGGTCAATATGACAAATGTGCTAACATTTAAATAAGGACCTGGAAATAGTGCAGAAAAGTTTGCTTTAAATATTTAAACAACTCTGAAACTTTTAGTCTAATTCTAAATGATAAAATCCCATACCCAAACTTGACCTCACACTTTTGGTCCTCACTGTATATTTTTAAGAATGACTACTTCTATTGCATTTTCAGTTTTGGGGGAAAAAAAACCAAAAACCTGAACCTATTTCATTTAAAATAGGGACAAATGTCATGCTGCAGGAGTTCACTTTTCTCACAAACCACCTTGTTTAATTTTTGTTCCACCTCTGCATGTCAGATTTGTTTTGTGTGACTTGACACTGGCAAATAGAATAACAAAATGTCCCCAGCCATCAGCCAGGCTCTAGCTTGCCCTTCATTATTCACATCAGTAGGCTACATTTGAGTTCATGCTTCTGCCATACTGGCCAAAAGTTCTTGCTCAGAAATTAGATTAAAGCAGCTAAGACTCCTGAGGTTTGTTGGATTTGTCATATAAAAAGCATTTAATACAATCATATGGCAGGAATCTAGTAGGCTGTATGGTTTTGTTGTTTTTACAACATCTGTCCGGCTGTTTAATTCTGATTGGACTGGAGGTAGACTGAATGCAAAATGGCCACATTCACCACAGGAGATCTCCATGCCAGAACTCCAGTCACAGCCCTCTCACTGAGATTACTTTGATAAGAGCTCTGCAATGTTCCGCTCTATCGGGCAACAGCAGCTGTTCATTATTAACTTGAGGTAATTAAAACACAATTACAAATGTGAATCTTGCAGACAAATCATGCATCAGCTATTAAACAGACTGAAAAGAAATATTAATAATGCGTTTAAAGTTCAACCAAATGAGGGTTTGGTCAATGAAATTTCATTTGGCCTGGTTGCCCAAATGATTATTGTGGCTGGCTGCAGTCTTTGTTTGAAGATTGAGGGGTAAATGATAGAGATTACATGAATCATTAAAGAGATTAAGTCCTTATTTAATATTGTGCAACACGAAAGTGGGCTTCTTAATAAGCCGGTAGTTGATAATAAAATGTTTATCAGAGATTGTGACACAGAGGAAGTTTCTGTAATCAGATGAATGATATCAGCGTAATGAACATACATTTGCTGAATGTGGCTTTTCTTTAAACTCTTCCTGAAGCTAATAATGCTGAGTACCTCTCTATAACAATACATTTTTTGGATTGCAAACAGTTTTAATCTCTGTTATAAAAAAATTGGTTTTATAAAAAGTTGATTCCAAACTATTCTGTGTATTTTTGCTTGCTACATTTAAAAAATTGGATTTATTATTTGATTATATAATTTGATTTATTCTATTCTATTCAACTGTATTCTTTTACATTTTCTTCCCTTCGTTTTAATTCGTTTCTCTTTTTTGTTTAGTTCTACTGTGATTCGTTGAGTTTTTTTTTCTGTTCTATTTACTTATTTCTATTGTATTATATTTTATTGTATTCTATTCTATTCTGTTTTATTGAGTTTTGATCTCGTTGTCCAATCAATTTTCTTTAATTCTATTCTATTTGCTTTTGTTATTCTATTCTATTCTATTCTATTCTATTCTATTCTATTCTATTCTATTCTATATTTAGACAAATAGACAGGCAAAGATGGTGACTGTCTTGCTCTGCGAAATGCAGATGTTATGGCTTAGGCAATCATGCTGTAACCCCTGGCTGTTTTTATATCAGGCTAGTCTGGTAAGATGGAAATCAAAAGGTTTAGTTATCAAGCGCACTGTGATTATACTGCACAGGCAGGCTTAAATGGCTCAGATGATATAAATGAAGACATGACACATACTAACTTTTATTAGATCACTTTCAGTGTAATCTGTGAGTTTTAAGTGAGTTTTTTCTTCTGCATACCCCTGGGAAAGATTTGAATATGATATTAAAATAGATGAATGGTAATTGGAGACATTATTGAGCTTGTGAGCTTTTGTTCAATTGTCATTAGGGATTAACTAGAAGCTCCAGCAGGCATTGATTAAACCATTTCTGCTTATATTTGAATGATGAAATCTCCTTTATTGCAGCAGTCTCTAGAGCTTCACTAAACAAAGATCTGAAAACAAAATTGAAAAAATTCAAACTGATGATGCCAGACTTAATTAATATATTATCTATCTATCTATTTATCTATCTATCTATCTATCTATCTATCTATCTATCTATCTATCTATCTATCTATCTATCTATCTATCTATCTATCTATCTATCTATCTATCTAAGCTAATTCTGTGTAACAATATAAATATAATCTGTAAACTGGTGAACTGTTTCTCCTTCTTTCAAGAACACCTGCCAGCAATTTCTGTCCAAATTACTCCACAGTGCAGGGACAGAAGATGCTTGTCATGGTTTACATGGGGAGAAGATGCAACTAATGGCTGTTGACTCACATTAAAAAACAGTATGAAAAGACATTTTGGAGAATGAAGATTGTTCCTTGAGCAACTGTTTACAGTCACTGTGGTCTAACAAAATGTTTTGTGACCTGAAATAGTCCTGCATGGGTCGAGTCCTGTTGTGAATCCTCTGAATAGTTATTGCTTCATACTGCGGGTGGCCTGGTGACATTATTTCTAGAAACAGATGCAAAAGTTAAAAGTACATTGGGGACAGCATTGAGTAAAAGGCAAACATGGAAAAGATATCAGGGTATGAGAAGAGTTAGAAGGAGGCATAAAAAGCTATGTTATCATAGAATTAATGTAAGTGGATGCTGTTGTGCAGGTAGTGGGGGATAGTATGGCATGAAAGTGGACCACAGGAACAATAAAAGGATAGCTGGAAAGCATTAGAGGGGAAATAGAGAATAATAGTGATGGTGTGCA
The DNA here is from genome assembly GCF_014805685.1 of Silurus meridionalis. Classification (NCBI taxonomy): domain Eukaryota; kingdom Metazoa; phylum Chordata; class Actinopteri; order Siluriformes; family Siluridae; genus Silurus; species Silurus meridionalis. Next base: position 13,338,293 of record NC_060891.1, on the reverse strand, counting down.
CTGCACTGTGTAAAGGAAAATTTCAGAAATATAGAAAGGAATATGCAGATAAAATTATAGCATGAAGAAATATAACCCCTCGAATAACCACACATAACAGGACCATGGGAGAAGTCAACAATACATGTATAATAAGAATCGACTTGGTTTTAAACAGAACGTGTTACATTTTATTTTTTTTTAACTCAGGACCTGATGAGAACACGTGACCTTTTCTGAGATAAAGAGCAGAACTCTACTGTGTGGCATTTTAAGGTAGCTGCATTTGGCTCTCTATGGAAGGAGGTAGAGGTTTAGGATCATTGTCCAATTTTATGATGCATTACAATCTACATCATGTTAGTAGGAGCACTCCTGTACAAAAATAAAATGCATCTTTCTGTTTGTGTGGTTGTGTGTGCAGCTGGATGTGAGGTGCAGAAATATATTTTGTTTTAGAAACAGCAAATAGGTTGTTCTGACATGAAAACAAAGCAATTGGCATGACACAGATACAAAAAAATGCTGCAAGGGTAAGCATGCCTAAAAATAAGATTACATACACACTTCAAATTAATGATAACTTTTTATTCTCAAACATCTTCACACTCTCAATTATAAACAGCTATAACAAAGCATCTCTGTGGTAAATGAAACCTAGTGAAGCATGAACAGGGTATAATTGTTACAATGTTGAAAGTCACAGTTAATTAAAGGTCACCTAAGCTGTTCTGAATATTATTGAATGGTGACGAATTGATCTGAAAAGAGCTAGAGCTGTGGGACAGGTTGTGAACCAAAGCATTAAGTTCACTGTGCCTGTATGTGTCACTGATGCTATGTTGCTGCACGGTTTACAGCGGTCTGAGTGACACAAGAGTTAAAGAGGACTGGAATGTTGGTTTGAAATAAAAATTATATAAAAAAGCATGCAAATGACTGTGAGTTAATTGTGCATATATCGAGTCACAATTATGCTCCAGTTTACCCAGATGTAATGAGCAGAGCAAACATATTGCATTGGACATACGGTATATACAGATGTACTCATAATTATAAACAACTATAACAAAATAACACTAAGACTGATTATGTCATAACAAAGCCATAGTTAAAATTCTACAAAATGCTGGACTAATCTTTAAACCTAGAAAATGTTGTGGGCATGCTTGAGGCGTGTTTTTCCTCTCAGGGGCACAAATGTTCATGATTGTAATGTGGCTAATTGCTATTCATGCAGGAGTCACTTACAATGCATTGCAAGGAGTAAAATAAGAACAGCACGAAAACAAATTATGCAGACAGCCAGGATTTTTCTCTTATGTCCCTGATATGCATGCTAAATTATAATGCTTATCCGGTATAAACAAAGAAAACTGGATAAGCTTTTATACTTGTATGTATGAGATTACATTGCCAAATCATATGCTTCCATCATATGCTAAGACCTGTTAATCCGCTGAATCAAACAAAGCTGTGCATATCTAATACGAAAAAAAAAAAGGAGCTGTATGTTTCAGGAATATGCATTGGAGAAAACGCCTGCCAAATACCCAACATGCATAAAAAGGTCCCTAAAATGTTCTTATATAGCTTGGTGTCAGATAAAGAGGGTTCATACAAAAGCTGAGCTCTTGCCAGCTTTTAACGTCATTTGTCACACTCCTGAAGCAGACATACTGCCGAACCCTTAGCTGGGGGCATCTCTGTCACAATACAATATTTTCGAACTAATGGTTTTTATGTCCTGGGAGTTCCAACCCTCTTACTTACAGCGATCATTAAAAGTTTTCTTTGAGCTTGTGGGAACTCAGACTGCTAGCTGTGCCCTCATAAGTATTCTACTAACTCTTGTAGTGAGGCCAGACTGGGTAAAATGCTCCCTTTTTGTGTGCATGTTAAAATGGATGATGGTCCTCATGTCATCGTGGCTTTGGGCTGCCGAGTGTCATCAGTGGCTGTTTGAAACTCTCTGCCTGCGGTGCGCTCCGTGCCTGGCTAATGGCTTACGGAAAACACATCTCCTGAAGGCAGAGCGTGGCCGAGCAACTCTGGCCTGTTCGCTCTAATCTCACAAAAAACAAAAGCCAGCCCATACATACTGTACCCCAGAGATATTTGAAAAGCCAATCATTGGAAAGCATCATGCATTTAACGATTTATTTTCCACCATAATAGTGCACACCCTATAAAATATACAGACGATGGGTAAATACACAGTCTCTGTGCCCATTAAATCCACATCCTCATGGCATGTACTGTATCATTATAAAAGCTAATGTGTTCACCACATTAATGTGGCTAAAGGCACAGTATTGTAATTTAATAGAAATATTATACTACAATAACAGTATAAGCATTTTGTGGCTCAGTAAAAACAAAAAAAGACAGGAAAAAAAAAGCAAAGATCAAAGTTCTTAAAAAAGTATAAAGTAGTTTTAAGTGAAAATGAACACTTTCTCTAGAATATATTAAGGCGAAGACACAAGATAAAGACATACACAATCTAGATGTAGATAGTAGGTGACATGAACGGCACAAATATAAGAGTTGAATTGTTGCACTACTGTAATTATATTAGAGTGATACTGAGAATCCAATCTGTGTCAAAGACAGTTAATGGAAATAAATGGAAATAAATACTTGTAAGATTTAATAATTTTAATATTGTAGGTTATGTTGTGTGTCTAAATTGAAAAATCTTCAATAGCAGACACAGGCATTGCCAGTCATCTTCACAGCATTGAGTATATGTTTATGGCACTGAGAGCTCACTGGCTGGACAATGCATCCTACAGTTGTTACAAAGCCTGCACTAAACGGGTCAGTACAAAGATCACTAAATATCAACCCAATCTGGGTTTTCCTAACCATGCTCACAAATCTTGCCTGTCAGTTTTGAAGTCATTGGAGCAAGCAAAGATTCCTTAACCTTCCTTTAAAAAGACCTGCAGGACCATAATATCATAGCTTAAGAAACATTCCTGTGTGTTAAACCTTACTTCTGGTCTAACGCACCACAATATTTGCCCTTTGCCTTCTTTTTATTCTTCATTTGGGTTTTTTTTCAACCAGATAATTCTCTCATCTTCAGCTCTCTCTTGGCCCTCCAAAAAAGTTCAGACTGACAGTATGATAGATAGTGTTTTGAGGAAAGTCTAATTCTATTGTTTGGTTGTCAAATGACCTCATTCTAGAGGCCAGGATTTGCAGCATGACAGATCAGACATGACACTCACCGCATGTACGAGGAAAGGCAAAGACTTTCTACCCTGGCAGCAAAAAAAGCATCACAACCATCTGTCATCAAGTGTTAAACCATCTCATTTCATTTCATTTTGATGAACTTAACAGACTTGTTACAAAATTATTTGCTTCCCCATGACGAAATATGTTGCTAAGAATAAGGGATCCATTCCACTAGCTAATAGCTTACAGTTTTTTAAGCTAACACTTTGATTGGCAGGTCATTCGCATAATACACAAGATTATGAGCTCTATCTGTTACACATTTCTTTTCTTACACAAAGATTTCTGAGTTAAAAACAGCGGTTGCTTTTAAGGCAGTTATTAGCTGGCTGTCACATCCATCCTAAGAGAAGGTGTTCTAAATTATTTTGTTTCAGCAAAAATAATTAGAATTTAAAGATTTGAAACCTGTGCTTTCTATGGGAGATTTATTCATTCTCCATTAAGGGATCTTAGATCTGAGAGACTGAATGTTGTAGGTAACCACCAACTCCTAATGCCTGGAGCAGTCATTGCCATTTCTTTCCCATGGACCACACAACAGAAATATAATATTTTCAGTTTTGGTGCTCAGTCATCTGCAAAAGGACGTGCCATTTCCCTGCTGCAGAAGGCTGCACATGCTAAACTAAACTCAGCACATGCCACTGCCCCAAGCACCTGCTAAGAAGCCTTGATACTCACTGCAATGAGTTGGAACATCGGCCTGTGGCCACACAAGGGGATAACTCAGTGGCATCACTATAACTAGGTCACTTTATTCCGATCCGAAGCAGCCCTGTCAGGTGCTCCCAGGGCATCCAAGAAGGATATAGCATATTGCAGCTCTCCAAACTTTCGGCTTGCGAAGCCCTCAGGGCAGCTTATGTCCAAACTCCCCACCCCTGCTCCGCTTAGGCATTTTAGTGAGTGCCTTTTTTTGCTTAAAAAATGCCTCTTTGTGTGCCTCCACGTTTATTAATTGTTTATGTAGCACTCACATGGACAAGAAGTGCTGAAGAGAGTCAGACACAATACATAAGGAAAACATGAGGAGAGGGAGGGAGAGAAAAAGATTTGAGACGAGAGAGGATGAGAGGATATAAACAGAGAAAAAGGGTGCTATGCTTAGTTCACCATAAAGTACATTGCAGCCTGCATGCTTTATCTTTCATTTTCCCATCAACTTTGAAATGCACTAAAGCATCTAAAATTACACTCTCACGCTTGCTTTAAAGACCTACATTTTCTTTGGAGATGAATAACTTTATGCAGAGCAGCACATTTCTGGAACATGACTAATAATATGACTAGTAGACAAGAAAACATGATCTTAAACAAATATAGCTGGCAGATTTGTCATTCAATTCCACTGGGACCTCTTCTTGCATGAATTCAATTCAGTTTTCACATTATTCAAGCTCATTTTAACAGAAAGGGTTTTTTTCTAGATCAGAGCAAAGTACACTTGGTGGTGTTAAAAAATAAATAAATAAATAAACAACCAAAGGGAGAAAATAGTAATGTCTTCAGTAAAGTGGATTGCTTATTGTTTTAGTGATGTGGATAAGCAGAGTTGGTGAAAGTGGAGCATCAGGACCATCCTTCCTTTAGCAGTCAGGTTCAGAGCATATTAACTGTGACTCTAAGACAATAAACTACCACTGCTGACATGAGAGAGCTTGTTAAAATTCTAAGAGAGAGTGCTATAATAGACAGCAGTACAGCCTCGTTGTGAGGAAATTCTTTTTCATGTTTCCGCACTAGGAAGAAGGCCCCCAGACTTTGATGTTCATCTGAAGCACTTTAATCCTTGCTCCTCTGAAGACCCCCCTGTCCCAAATCTGTGGCTTATGTTTCTGTAAACCCATGGAAATTTATATAATTCACGATATCTCACATTTCATCAGGATCTTCTTTTTATGCTAATGACATGGTCCAACAAAAATATCTACTTTTCTTTGTGCAATGCAGTGTAGCCTTCTGATTCATGGCAATGATGCCGTTAGAAGAATCCAAAATCTTTAAAGCTGTCAGGTAAATCCCTAATGGCTTTCTCTTTATGCAATATATAATTAATTGCAGGAACAAAATCTGCTATGTATAAGAATTAAATGTATTAGAAAACAAGACAATTAAGATTTCACCTCAAGAACCCATGAGACGTAAAGTCATAAAGAACATGTCGCTGTCTGCTTACTAAATAGATGAATATCAGACTCATTATCAGTTGAAGGACAGCAGGTTGCTCAAGATGTCAACCAAATACTTTTGACTTTGAATACAAAGCAAAGAGACCATTTGGTCATGTCACCAGAAGAGAGTTGTTCTAACAGGTTCCAGATTTTGATTATTCAGTTTGGTTTACATGAATTCCTGTCAATTAACCTCAAGGGAGTTTCTTTGATGACATCTTAAGTGTGAAGGTGTGTGTAGTGGTGTGTTCCACTGTGCTAGGTTAATTAAGAGCGAATAAACAGTTTTCATTCATATTCAGTAACTGCTTTATTCTGGTCAGGTTTGCTATTGATCTGGAGCCAGCAACACTGAGTGAGTTTTGTTGGAAAACTGGAGTACAATGCCTGTCATTCTCATACATACATAAACTCATTCATTCATCTCTACTAGCTACTTTATTCTGGTCAGGGTCACAGTAAATCCAGAGCACTGGGTGCATGGTGGAGAAATTCACCCAGATGGGATGCCAATTTATTACAGAGCACCATGTAAACACATGCAAACAGTTTGGGGAAATTTACTGCAACCAATCCATTCATCTATTTGTTTTGGGACATAAGGAGAAACAGAGAAAGCACATGCAAATACAGAAAGAAAATGGTTTGAACCTTGGGACCCCGGAGCTGTTAGATTGCCAAAATTTTAGAGTCTAAGAATTGTAAAAAGCCATGAAATACAATCTGAATAGTCCAATAGTCCAATAGTAAGGTTTTTCTTTTTGTAAGCTATTAAAACAAGAATACATGGAAATTATGTTGTTTAGCATTTAAATACCTGCTGAAAGTACAATTAGCCTTTTGGTCAAATGCACAGACAGAAGTATATCTTTTGTCTTGCAGTGACACTGGTGCCTAGTTGCATCTGTGTCCTCATTTGGCACAACCACAAACTATAAACAGTACACAAAATATATGTTTCGGTATGTACCTCAGTTTTTAAATCATGGATTTCATCAATTTCTGTACCGTTTGGGGGAAGAAATGCAAAACATAAAATTGCTTGTCAATACAGTTTATTATTATTAACATGTAACCATCAACATTTGAACAGTTTACTTGTTTAAATCAAATGCCTGCTTGGTTAATAATATATAAAAAAAATTAAATAGAATAAATCAAATGAATGCAATACACTTGATTATTATATTAATTAAATTGAGTAATCAATCAAATTGCCACAAATTAAATTGATTAAATCAAATTTAATAAATGGAAAATATATATTAAATTAAACTATATTAAATTACATTTTTTAGACCCCATTTCAGTACTACAAATGTGTATGTAAGTGTGTGTGTGTGTGTTTTACATTTAATATATAATTTATATAAATAAGTAATGTGCTTATTTCAGCATACTTTAACAAAGGTCTTTATTCATTCCATCCTTTATTCATTCACTCCCTTGATATGTGGAATTATCAGGATTTTTCTCCTTTTAAGATAAATTCTTGAAGCGGGACATAAAACGCTATAGAATCCATAGCGCACAAAACAAATCTTACTTCCAGCATGGAAGTAGCCACTGTGACACTGCGCTAACTCAAAAAATAAAAAAGTATACCCTGGGCATTGTTGTGTATATTTTCAAGTTTAGTTTAATAATAAGAAGAATAACTTATGTACTTAAAGTCAAAAAAGTACAAAAATATGTACTCATTTATTCTGGCCTGTAACTGGAAATTAATCAGTTTATTTAATGTAGTGCAGGTCTCTGCAACAGCCCAACTGCAATATAAAATAAAACAAATCGCTAAATATATTTAATGATAAGAATGGTGACTTGGGTGAAAACTTTGTCGCTCATAATTTATCCTTTGTAGCTATAAACAAAGGTTCTGGCTCATCTGTCCCTTCCAAATTCTTTCCTAGAGTATATATACTTCAATGTTATATTGTAAAAGAAAATACAAGGCAGACGGAAGCAATTTCATGCACCACGACACATGATGTATAAACAAAATGGATCCTGATATTCGCGTGAAAACCATAAAGCCTTCACAAGATGCTCTGCTTAACTTAATTCTTCAGGGCTGATGTGGAACAAATGTGCAGATTGCTGCTAAGCAGTGGCCTGTGCAAGTGCACCGTTCTCGCCATGCTTTCATAACTCTAAATTTGAAAACAGAGCTTCAGAATGGAAACCGCACAAAGAGTATAATACATAGGCGCAAAATTCATTAGGAAGTACAGGCCTGATGAGAAAAAGCAGCAATGTGGGGCCAAATGCTGAGATGGTTCCCAGCTACACTGGTTTTATGTCAGTGATCTGCATGATAGTAATGGAATAAATGTGACATTCACGTCAGAAGCTCTAGCAGAAAATTAACAGAATTATGAGGGGCAATAGTCAATAGGCTAGGCCCAAAAGAGAAAATCATACCTTCTGCAATACACAAAATGAGAGCTGTGTGTCAAAAAACAGTAAATAATAAGTAATCAGCATGACACAGGAAGGGTGAATGAAAAACAGGTATCTATAATACAACCCGAAATCCAAAAAAAGTTGAGACACTGTGTAAAATGTAAATAAAACACAATGCAAATAAAATGTAATTAAACCATTATGCAAATAAAATGTAAATAAAACAAAATGCAAATAAAATGTAAATAACATAATTATTTGCAAATCTTAAAAATTCATATTTTATTCAGAACAGAAACACAGAAAAACATATCAAATTTTTATACAAAATGTTATTTAAGTTAAAGAAAGATTTTGCAAGTAATTAGGTTAACTGACAACAGGTCAGTATGATGACTGGGTTTAAATAGTGTATCAGAGAGAGGCAGAGTATGTCAGAAGTAAAGATGGGCAGAGCTTAACCAATCTGTGAAAGACTGTGTCTACAAATTGTGGAACTATTTTAGAATAATGTTCCTCAACATAAAATTGCAGTTGAATATCTCATCATTTACAGTACATAATAGCATCAAAATTTTCAAAGAATCTGGAGAAATCACAAGGGACAAGGGGGAAAATAAATATATCGGATGTCTGTGATCCTCGGGACCTCAAGCAACACTGCATTTAAAACGGTCATGATTCTGTAGTGCAAATCACTGCATGGGCTCATTAACACCTCCAGAAATCATTGCCTATAAACACAGTTTGCTATGTTTGGATGTCATCCACACATGCTGGTTAAATCTCCATCATGCAAAGAAGAATGCCTGCATGAACATAATTCAGAAACGTTGCCATCCTCTTTGGGCCAAAGCTCATTTAAATTGTTCTGAGTCAAAATGGAAATGTGTTTTGTGGTCAGACAAATCAAATTTTTTTTTCTTTTGAAAACCATGGACACCCATTCGTCTGGACTAAACAGGAGAGGAACAATCAGGCTTGTTTTCATGTGCTCAGTTCAAAAAGCCGCATCTCTGGTGGTATGGGGTGCATTAGTGCCTGTGAAATGGGCAGTTTGGACATTTGGAAAGGCTTCATCAATGCTGAACAACATATACCGGTTTTAGAGCTACAATTGCATCCATCCAGAAAAAGTCTTTTTCAGGGAAGGAATTGGATATATGAGAAAGACAATGCTTACTACATACTGGATCTATTACAACAACATGACTTTCTTAGTAGAAGAGTCTGGGTGGCTGGCATCTTGACCTCATCATCATGAAATGAAAAATACAACAAAGGACACCCAGAACTCTTGATACAGAATCCTGTATCAGATGCATATGGGACAGCTCTCCTCTCCCAAAACTTTAGCAACTCTTCTCCTCAGTTTCCAGATGTATACAGACAGAAGACATGATGCTGCACAGTGGTAAACATGGTGGAGACCATTTGCAGCCATCAAATTAAATTTTTTTTTGTGAATAGATTATTGATTAATGAGATTTGCAAATCATTGAATTCTATTTTTATTTATTTTTTTGCACAGTGTCCCAACTTTTTTTGGAATTAGGATTTTAATAACAAAATAAATAGAAGAAGAAGAAGAAGAAGAAGAAGAAGAAGAGGAGGAGGAAGAAAAATAAAAATACATCTGCCCTACATCACACTAATCTCTTACCTTTGACAATATCTGCCGGTTCCTACGGTCAACTTACACCAAACCAGGAGGAATACACTCACTTTCTGCACTAGCTCACACCCTCCCAGTGCATCATTGGCTGCTAACCTTCAATATTTTTATAGAATGCAAACCCTCTGATCTGCTTTCTGTGCGATATGACAGTGTTATTATTATTTTCTCTAATACTCTAATAGCTTATAAGTAAGGAAAACTTAGTCTAACTAAGGGAGTCTAATTAAACACTGTGCAAACTACATACAAAAAAGCCCAGACGTCTTTCCTTAAAGGCTTCCCAAAATATTTGAATCTCGAAAACCTTACAAAAAAATATGCAACTGTGGTAATTAATGCAACATACAATAAACCTTGACAGACAATGAAAGTACAAAGCAATCAACCCCATGAATAATCATGAATAGAGTCCTCAATTTAGAATTACTTTATTTTTCTTTTGTGAGTCACCAGTTATAACACTGAAACTGCAGCACAATGTTGGGTACATTGTAGCCTGTTTGATTGCAGCAGCAGTAGCTTTTAGAATAAGAATGAAATGCTGAATGAGATGAATAAAATATATATATGTATTGGTTACATGCAAACATAAGATATTTCATTAAACACCCAATGAGTTTCAATTAAATGCATAAATAAAAATATTAAATACAAATGTGGGTTTCTACACTTTATTCATTGATGCATTTACTATAAATAGAATTTTGCACTGGTGGCCATAGTTATAGATAGATTGGACAAATTTTTATAAATTAAAATAAAGAAACCAAATATAGTTCATGGGATTCTGCAATTAATCTAGTTAGGATTTAGCACCTAAAAATACTGCCTGTGCTTGCTTGGTTAATTAAAAAAACAAACAAACAAACATTTTTCACAGTGCACTGTACAGCTCTGGAAAAAGTTAAGAGATCAGCATCTCTACACGTATGGCAGCCATTCCATTCCAGTGTCTGTTCCAAATTCCAACACTGATTAAATACTGATTAGGTGATCACCTGAACAAAATCTTGTTTAATAAGGAAAAGTATAATAACCAATGCTGTGATCCCATTTTTAAAAGTTAATGGACATGTGTTTTAAAAGTCACTATATGTTCTTTTTGTTAAAAGTAGAAAAGGACTGTATTCTAAAAAAATCTTTGCTTACAGTGCCTGTTCCACAAAATGCTCTGTAACCTTTTACAGTGATGGCTAGTAATACCTCAAAAGTAAATGAAATCAAAAGAGCCAAAAAAGCTGACATGAAAAGTTTGAGTGAGGAAAAGTTAGGTCAATTCTGGCTTTATTGGCAGAGAGATACCGCAAGCATCAGGTTGCTTCCGTTCTTAAGATTCCAAAGAAAGCAATTCAAAAAAGCAAGGTCAAGCTGCAGACATTGGGGACAACAAATCTACTGACCGGCAGAGGGCAAAAACCAATCCCCACTGACCAGTATGACCGGCAAACTTATTCAAATGTCACTAACAGCTGTAAGAGGACCTCAAACGACTTTAAAAAAAAAAAAAAAAAGCCATCAAAAAAGGTTTAGCTGCTTGATTTTTTGTTTGTATCAGGAGTAGCATAAACCATCCAACAGCAATGTGAGAGAAATGGTGTAGGGGTGATCCTGAATGAGTACAGTAAAAGTGTAGTGGAGGTGTAGAGAGTTTCTGATAAGGTAATTAACCTGAAGCTGGAGGTTTAAGGGGTGATAAATTGCATCAGTGCCTATGCTCCACAAGTGGGTTGTGAGATAGAGGAGAAGGAAAAATTCTGGAGTGAGTTAGATGAAGTGGTATAAGGTGTACCTAGGAAAGAACGATTGGTAATTGGGGCAGACTTTAATGGCAATGTTGATGAAGGGAACAGAGGTGATGAGGAGGTGATGAGGAGGTGATGGGTAGGTATGCCTTAAGGAGAGGAATGTGGAAGGGCAGATGGTGGTAGCTTTTGCTAAAAGGATGGAAATGGCAGTAGTAAATAATTATTTTAAGAAGAAGCAGGAGCATAGGGTGACATATAAGAGTGGATGAAGGTGCACACAGGTGGACTATGTTCTATGAAGGAGATGCAACCTGAAGGAGATTGGAGGTGACAGTGTAGCTAGACAGCATTGGATGGTGGTCTGTAGGATGGCTTTGGAGTTGAAGAAGAAAAGAAGGAGAGTGAGGACTGAAAGAAGAATAAGATGGTGAAAACTGAAGGAGGAACACTGTAGTGTAAAGTTCAGGGAAGAGGTCAGACAGAGGCTCGGTGGTGGTGAAGAGGTGTAGAAAGGTACTTGGAAATAGAAAGGAAGACAAGTGGTGGTGAAAGTGGTGGAATGAGGAAATGCAGGAGAGCATAAGGAGAAAGAGTTCGGCAAAACAGAATTGGGATTGTCAGAGAGATAACAAAAGTAGGCAGGAGTACAAGGAGATGCAGCAGCATCTAAAAAGGGATATGGCGATAGCCAAGGAAAAAGGCATATGAAGAGCTGTATGTGAAGTTGGACACTAAGGAATGAGAAAAGGATTTATACTGATTGGCCAGGCAGAGAGACCGAGCTGTAAAGGATGGAGATGGAAATGTGTTGACTAGTGAGGAGAGAAAGAGGAGAGAGTATTTTGAGCAGCTAATGAATGAAAAAAATGATAGAGAGAGAAGGTTGGATAATGCGGAGATGGTGAAGCAGGAATTGATAGGATTAGTAAGGAGAAAGTGAGAGCAACGATTAAGAGGATGAAGAGTGGAAAGTCAGTAGGACCAGATGACATACCGGTAGAAGCATGGAGATGTTTAAGAGAGATGGCAGTGGAGTTTTTAACAAGACTGTTTAACAAAGTTTTGGAAGGTAAGGGGATGAGAATGGGAAGGAGGAGTGTGCTGGTACTGATTTTTTAAAATAAGGGAGATGTGCAGACCTGCAGTAACTACAGGGGAATATAGTTGATCAGTCACACCATGAAGTTATGGGAAAGAGTAGTGGAAGCCAGGCTGAGAGAAGAGGTGACCATCTGTGAGCAACAGTATGGTTTCATGCTGAGGAAGAGCACCACAGATGCATTATTTGCTTTGAGAATGTTGATGGAGAAGTACAGAGAGGGTCAGAAGGAGTTGCATTGTGTGTTTGTGGATTTAGAAAAAGCGTATGACAAGGTGCAGAGAGAGGAGTTGTGGTCTTGTATGAGGAAAACAGAGTACATTTGTGTGAATGAGAGGGAGGGCAGTGATGTGGTGCAGTTGCAGGGAGAAGAGGTGGTAATTGTGGATGAGTTTAAGTACCTGGAGTCATCAGTGCAAAGTAATGGAGTGTGTTATAGAAGTGAAGAAAAGAGTGCAGGCAGGGTGGAGTGGGTGAAGAAGAGTGGCAGGATTAATTTGTGATAGAAGAGTATCTGCGAGAGTGAAAGGGAAAGTTTATAAGACTGTGGTGAGACCTGCGATGTTGTATAGTTTAGAGACATTTGCATTGAATAAAAGACAGAAGGTGGAACTGGAGGTAGCAGAGCTGAAGATGTTGAGGTTTTCATTGGGAGTGACAAGGATGGACAGAATTAGAAACGAGTTTATTAGAGGGACAGCGCATATAGGAGGTTTTGGGGACAAAGTGAGAGAGGCCCGATTGAGACAGTTTGGACATGTGCAAAGGAGGGACATGAGGTACATCGGTAGGAGAATGCTGAGGATGGAGCCACTAGGACGGAGGAAAAGAGAAAGGCCAAAAAGGAGGTTCATGGATGTGGTGAAGAAGACATAGTTGGTAGTTGGTTTGAAAGAGGCTGTAGAGGACAGTGGGGTATGGAGATTGTATGGAGTAAGGAGTATGGAGTAAGTAATTGCAATTGTAAGTGTCAGATGCATGTAATTAATGAAAGGGGTGTGAAAAATATGCTGACTTACATTTTTCACAGAAACAGTAGTAGTGAGTGTAAAATTGTGTTAAAGATGTTAATACCTCTTTTTCTAGTGTTCTGAAGTGTTCTGGCAGTAAACTCTCTCTCTCTCTCTCTCTCTCTCTCTCTCTCTCTCTCTCTATATATATATATATATATATATATATATATATATATATATATATATATATATATATATATAAAACAGCACACGGAGAACGTGGGATGAACAGCAACAGCGTAGAATGAACAACGGCAGGATCGGGGGGGAATCCGCGGTGCGCTTTGGGAAGAAAAGCGCAGCCGTTGAGAGAGTGCCGGTGGGAAGGCACGTACCGGGATACGCGTGCGCGATAACAACGACCGCCGTGAACCAACATATACCAACAATAACGGACGGTGAGAGTGTGGAAGTTTAAATAGGAGCTGGTGATGATGATAAACGAGCACCATATGTGCACGATTGAAGCCGGGAGCTTCAGAGAAAGCGGCTGAGAAAACACCTGACACGCCGAAGGGGGCGCCGAAGTGGTCGTGGCAGGTGGATTCCTGACAGTTAACAAACATGTACTGTATGTATTTTTATAGCATGCCTTCATCAAACAAATCGCAGCAACGCTGTTGTGTAAAAAACCCCTCCAAAACACGTGCATGCACATTCTCATTTATTAACGCACATCATGTACATAAAGAAATTTCAAACACGTTAATATATTGCCGCCATATTGATTTTCGTTTATCTCGATCATCGGTTATCTCGATGCTTTTTGGCAACCCCCTAGGACATCGACATAACCGGGTTCCACTGTATGTATATATATATATATATATATATATATATATATATATATATATATATATATATATATATATATATATATATAGCAAAAGAATGTGCTAAGTTTGGGTTCTTTTGCTGAACTCTATTTTTATTGGTCAGTTTTGATATATTAAAGCCTCATGCAGCAGAGCAAAGATCCCAATAATCATTCTTCCATGCTGGAGTGTATTGATCATGTTGGTAATAAGGAGAGTCTATGAAAAAATAATGATTTTTCTATGCTAACAAACAGATATTGTTTGGAGGGATTGTATGCAGGGCCATTTGTAGATGCTTATATTTCTCATTATGGGAGATGTCAGCATCATCTGCCCCATGGCACCAAGGGTAGCAGAGCAGTCTCCTGTAACACAAAATGTATTTACAAAATAATTGATGTTTGGGACAAACTTTACTTTTGTTCTATATGACAAAGTTTATGTACTTATTACAGTATAGCAGTAAGCAAAAAATGTATTCCATCTCATTATGGAAAATGACATCATGGGTTTGGCACTATTCTCATTTTTCTTGCCCACAACCTTTGAAGATTACCATTGCCATTCGCAGTTACACCATCTAATCTGGGCTAAGAATGTACTAGCCATGGTCCTTCTGAAATAATTCAGTGATGTCCCCACCCCTACAGACTCAACAACTTCATTTTGAAACCTCTGCTGTTTTGTGTATTAAAATGATAATTTGTGTAAGAACATGGGAATCCCATTTGCCCGTATTCAAAGAATGTTTCCAAACTGTTCCTCTTTTTATATATCTCACCATCTAAACCTTCCCCTTTCTTTTTTGTCCCAAGCTCTTCTGAGTCCCCCTGAGGCCCACACTGTCACACTGATTTTAATACATCAGTGATTGGTGATTGTTAAACTATGAACAAATTGTCTCGGGAGTTTAAATGTATAATTTATTGTTATCTTGATGGCTTTCTGCTTCAAAAGAAATTTAATCCTCTTTTGCCACTGTCATTCTTATGAACTCGGAATTAAGACAATTGTTGTTGCCCCCAGGAAGCTGGCTCAAGGCATGCCTATTGCTTAAATGCTTTGAAAATAAGCACAGTATATAATACTTTCAAACAACAATATCTGGTGCTATATGTTTCACCCACCATCTTACATTTACATTTACATTTGAGTCATTTAGCAGACGCCCTTATCCAGAGTGACGTATAAAAGTGCTTTGAGTATCTAGCGTTGAATAAATCTACACTGGTATGCAAGAATACAAAATTAATATAAATTTAACTCTTGATCATCTTCATGCACCTTTGTCCTCTGCCTCTTAGTTTCTTTAACTAGCCTTTATGACAGCACAAGACAGGTCTGCAAAAATAGTTTATACATATTACTTACTTTGCTATTCTCAATCTGGCATGCCCCCTTTCAGTCTGGAACACACATTAACTTATGGTCTTCTCTACCTTACTGACCACTCGTTTCATTTTGTCACCCATCACACTTATATACTACAATAGTTCTGGGACCTCTAGGCCAACAATCCCTTACATTCCAGTCCTTCCTTTTCTTTTCCATCCCTT
Source organism: Silurus meridionalis (assembly GCF_014805685.1). Taxonomy (NCBI): domain Eukaryota; kingdom Metazoa; phylum Chordata; class Actinopteri; order Siluriformes; family Siluridae; genus Silurus; species Silurus meridionalis. Next base: position 13,322,576 of record NC_060891.1, on the reverse strand, counting down.
TTATCATATTTTCTTGTCCTGCCCAAGCATACCTTTCTCACACCAAGGTTAGCTGGATTGTTCCCTAATTTCTAACCCTGAGGTAACAAATTGCACCTCTTCCCATCCAGGCTCAACACAACCATCTCAGTGTAGTCATTCTACAAAATAATTATTACACATCACTCTGTCTATAGTTTTCAATGGTATCTGCAATGGTTGTTATTATTTGCCTTTTGAGTCTGAACTTGAGTTGTCTATATAAACAGTAAGGGACAGCCCAATCAGTATGTATATCAATCATTGCCTACATTAGTTGCTCTTAACTACACCTCACTTTATCACCTCACTAACCACTAAAGCAGCAATATTGTATACTGGCTTCTTATGTAGACTCCACTTCCTGGACATACTTACTCAATGGTCAAGCATCTACTGATATGTTTTATAATGTTCTCATAATGCCTGATGTTCATAGCAAAAATAACTCACAACCTACCAAGCTAAATTACTTTTTGGGATAGCTTTGCCCAAAATGCCATCTTAATGTTATGATCATGATATAGTCTGAAATATTCCTAATTAATACTCAGATAGATCGGATAAAATCTTGTTCATTTTTACCCAATACTGAAAACGGGTCTATGGATGATACTGACATCATTCAAGGAGGTTTTATCTTCAACATCTCAACATATCTCAACATAATTCATTAAAGCACTGCACAATTTTTTTTTTCATTTGTTAGTATGTATCACAAAGCCAATCTGTTCTAGTGACCTAAAAGAACATGCTGCTCAATTAATAGAGCAGTGACTTTTACTTTGCTTGGCCCAAAATTAAATAAAATCTCCTCAATTGAAGACCAATTTCAGGCCTTGACTCTAGAGGTGAAAGAAATACTGAGGATGTTTTTTTTGCTCTTTGGAATGGCATTTCAGAGAGAACAATTTAAAGATGCAATTTTCACTTACCTCTCCTCTCATTTTTATTTCATTACGGTTGTTATTGTGCTACTTAGCTCTCTACATTTCAACCATAGAGTAATGTTCTAGTATATGATTGTTGAAAGGTGTTTAATACATGCTATGACATGGTGGGAAATTTTTCTTGTGGTTTTAATTTTAGAATAATCCGAAGTGTTACTGTACATAGCCACATTAGCTGTGGCATCAATGGATCTTCAGTGCATTATAAAATAGCAGTCTGTAAAGGATGACAGTGAAAGAGATTCTCAGTCTTGGAGCATCAGACGAGGCTGAGTAGTTGGCATTTCACTTATCCACCTGTAAGAATAGGAAGACAGTCAGATAGGGAAAGTCAGAGGGAAAAGGAGAGAGAGAAAGGTCACTTATTAAGAGAAACAGACATAAGTATATATTGTGGGTAGGAGGAAGAAAAATACTGAGATACATGCAGCAAAATATCAATAATTCACAACATTAATTAATTATTTCATCTTCACTAACCACTTTATTCTCATCAAAGTAGCAGTGGCTCTGCACCCATTCTAAAACTGAACATATAGTTCTGTTATATTTTCCATAACATGTAATTTGCCTGGTCTGTGAAACAGAAACAGAGGCTTGCTTTGAAAATGCATTCTGTATCATTTTAAATCATTTAGTATTGCTTCCCTACCTTATATGACTGTGTACTGTAATGATCTATCACACCACCCAGAGGAAGACTTCTATTTGAATCTGGTTCCATTAAAGTCCTGTCTTTTCGGTGAGTTTTTCCTTGCCACTATTGCCTCTGGGTTGCTCATTAACGATCTAAATCTACATCTGTATTTTTCTAAAGCTTCATTGTGACATTTTCAAAAATGTAATTCTTTACTTTCTATCCTAAGGCTACAATAAAACTAAGCTGTTTGTGGAGGAAAAAAGTTTTATTTTCATTCACCCCTTTTTTTAATATTGTCTGAGAATACCATTAGTTGCTGTAGCTTCAATATTAAAACTTTAAATAATTCACAGATAGGTCAGAGAGCAAGGTAAATAGAAAATGCATTCTGCACATGTTTACCCGGCGCTGTGCTTTGTAGCACAGGCTGCGAGTTTTTGCTAGTAAAACGTACATTCAGTAGTCAAAAACACAGTAATAATTGTATTATTAATATCTTCACTTAAGTAGAAAAAAATTCTGGTTGTTGATCATCAGGGATGAAGGCACCCAAAAAAGATCGCCATGAATAACATGACTAATAATAGTATTTCTATTTTCAAATTTCGCCAATTATTATTTGACTCCAGTTTAAAAAGTTAGACGTGCAGAGACATTAAAGGCATATTAGTTGTATTTATGTGGATATTTATACATCATTAAGAATCATATAAAAAAACAGGTTTCACTGACCACTCATCAAAAGAGAGACACATTAACAATGTAACAATACTATGACATCTTATTAAAACAATGTTGTGATATGTAATTAATTGTCATTTTCAGAGGTTTTAAGTGGGCTCCATTTCTGGAAACTAATTGTTGTTGGCAGATAATATGCAGGCGTGTCACTGCTTTCTGTCTGGGTGCATTGCGGCTTTGTCAGCCAGCGAGGTGGGCCTTCATTTCCACTTTTAATGAGAGACTGCACATGCGAACCATATCAGGCATCACTGCTAATACTCCATTACTGTTGTTCTTCCCCCACAGACACAGCCAAGGCCTAAGTAAGCCTTAATTTCAGAATCATGGAAAGCAGCTCATCCTTAATTGCTGCTCCACAGTAGACTGCACACAGCCACGCAGAAAAAGCGTATGAGAGATGAGACTTCAGCTTTTATCTAATAAAGTATAATGATGGCCGGAGATAGTATCTGTTTTCTTAACTGCTATGACTCTGTTGTGTTGCTTGTGTTCTACTTTTTTGCACAGCAAAACAAAATCCAGAAACAATCCATCAGAAACTTACTAAAATATTTCTTAGTACAAAGTTTTTAATGTTCAAGAAATAATTAGCAATTACTGATTACAGATATGTCCATTTTCAGATTGGATGGGGTGGGCAGTCTAAAAATAAAGCTTTATGCTGTATAAAAATGTTTCTTTTTGTGTTGGACGGTTTAAAATGAAATGATTAATAATATGTTTGTAGTCTTGTATTGTGCCACATCAGTATAGTTTTGCTTCAGCAAAGCTAATTTGATTTGCCTTCAGGCTTCATGGACAGTGTAAAACAAAAAAGTAAATTGCTGTACAGCACAACAAAGCTAGCTACATTAAAGTTAAACATCTGGAAAAATTATTAGTGTAGTTATACTCAGTATGCTGATGTAGACGTCTTCACTGTCTGGACTACTTTTTGTCTTATTATCTAACCTGTACAATGTACAGCTTAAAATATGCATGCCTATATGTTGCAGACTGGGAGTGTAATCACTCATGATGCAAAAAGAACAAATTCTATTCCAATCAACGCTGCCTCCACGGTTGCGTAAATTGATTCTGCTAATGTGCATTCTACCTTTAAAATACTGCACACGTCTTATGCCAATTTAGAAAAAAATGGGTAAATTAAACAACAGTTTGCATGACAAATTGAATTTTGAGACACTAGAACAGATACTTAAGATTCAGATAATGTGAAAAGTGTGAATTGCTGGGCTGTGATTTTCTGCATTGCACTCAGGCACTACATGTGCACCTTTCAGTGAACAAGCTGTCACTCATAATTATGATGCACCCATAGAAACCTGTTTCGTGATGCCATCCATCCAAGTGCTGTACTTCCCTCCAGGCTAAAACCAATATCTTGCTCTTTCAGTGGGAATGAGAAATAAATAAACAATTAAACAAAAGAAAAAATATTGACCACCTGCCATGTGTCATTTTTTCTTTTTTGTTTCTTTTTTTTTCAGTTTTTTGCCCCTGCAGTGGATTTAGTGTGTACATAGTGGACTGAATCAATCTAGTGTCTGCATCAATGCGAGAAGTTCAGAAAATCTCCACTAGTTTGCATTTGTGGCTCCTGACTGCCCTCTTGTATGTAACCCAATCCTTCATTTATTAAGAGCCATTTAATTCCTTGCTGCTCTTACAAGGTGTACTATTGCTAAGCACAGTAAATAAAGGACATTCACTTATTGAATTGAGCATTCTGTTACAGACCGTTCTAACCGTCTCTTAGCTTGTACCAGTGTAGTCATCTATGGAAAGCAAATTCAAAGTGTTGCTGTAAAGCCTTTCCAACAGAGTACAGATGCTTTGATATCAACCTAATTTTACAGCAAATAAATGTAATTGTTTTTTTTTTGTCTTTCTGCTCCCACAGACAACACCAGTAGCAAATTCATTCCTGTTTAAATGAAACAGGAAAATAATCGCATAACAAACTAAAACCAGATGGTGTGGACTGCCAATAATTACTCTTATGCAGAGCTGTGGCTCATTTGTGAATACAGTTGCATACAATATAATTGCGTATAACAAAAAAAATACATGAGGATGAAAGAAAAACACAAGCACGCAGCCTTCAATCTACATGCTTGTAAGCAGAAAGTAAAGGTAATTGTCAAGGATAATGAGTGTGATGCTTTGATGTAGGGATTAAGTCTGGATTTTAAGTGTGTATTCTCCTGTGGCAGTGTAAACTCTGCCGTGTTTCACACCACTGAGGTGCTCTACCCTTTATTCACTCCTACTGACTTGGCCATCATTACTTCTCTCATTATCGCTCATGGTTCATCAATATTCTACAGGGTCAGCCTTAGGGTGACCCACACACCTTTTCTGGCACAGATGCATACAAATATATGTACATGTGCATGCACAACATGACTGAGAAAAAGATCTTGTTATATCCATTGGCAGAGTGTCTAAATGTTCTTGAAATGATGTCTTCTAATAGCATTTTTCATTATTCTCAGGAGGGGCTGTTTAATATTCCAAAACACATGCTCACATTACTGAACTACAAATTATATATACTCCAGAAGACTGAATTCAGTGGAACAATTGACAAGGCTCGGATTAGACATTTCTGCCATTCTAAGAAAATATATTGATCTCTTACTACTGAAATTGAAGCATTTATGAGCAAATGTGTTAAAATCACACTGTTCGAATTTAAGCATTGATTTTAAAAAAATTGACATTTCATTATTTTAATTAAGGCAGCTAAATTAATATGACACTTGAACATACTTCCACCAACACGGGTAATTTTAACAAGCATTATCACTTAATTGCTACACTCAACTTCACACAAGCGCTTCAAACACTTCGGGAATGTAAATTGTAAAAATAGAGCAGTCTGCTTTACCAAAATTTATGCAATATTTCTTAGACACTAAATCTGGCTGATTGAACACCTATTATTCTCCAGGGTTTATTACAGGTTATGTAAGGCTAGCACTTACTTTAGTTCCTGTAATAGCAGCATGAAAAGCTGAAGATTCCACAGAATCTAAACTGGGAGGCTGGAGCATTCCCAGATCCAAGGAGAAGTCCATTAGTGGTGTAATTTTACTGTAGGCAGGGTATGATAACCATTCCACACTTCAATAACCACTGCACAGAGTCTTTATTGTGCTAGTGATTTACTTAATACCTCCATTACAAAAGACAATTGCTTAATTATAAAGACTGTCTACAGAACATTAAATGTGCATCGAAATCAATTTAAGGTCTGGTAATAGGGAACAGTTCATTGTCATCCTGACACATACTGTATGCTAGTAAAGTTCCAACAGTCAAAGCTTTGCTCATAACTAAGTAAATATTAGCACATCGAATAATAGCGTGGAGAGAACTAACATTTCCAATTCATTTTTTTAGTGCAAGAACTGAGTGCTGGTGATTGTCTGGCTTGAAACAATGAAATTCTATTTTCTATCTAATTACAGTTAAAGTACTTGTGCCACATCAGTTCAGCATCAAACACAGATGGAGATGCTTCCTAAACGGAAAGTCACCCAGCTCATGATTTATTGAGATCAGAGTAAAAGTACTACTGTAGGTTCAGTTATGCATCAATAGATCTCTGTACAATAGTAAGTGACAAGATGTACTGATCTAATAGATAGATCCTATAATGAAAAGTATTAATATTGTGAATTTATATAATCAATATGATGCTAATTGTCATCATAATGTAGCCTTGTATGTATTTTTCTTAAAGTAACATTAGACCTTATTGGTTACTAATGTGGATTTGATTTAAGCGGGAATATGCCACATAAGTAATTATTATTTAGGTTATTAAAAATTTTTAAATCCTATAAAAACACAAGCAGGCCTTCGAGAAATTGTAAATAAACAAAGAAAAAGAACACACAATGTCATTCACTTATAGTCTAAACACAATGACGTAAACTATATTCCGTTTGGTTTAATAAGTCCTATTAACCTTTAAAATATTACTATTTTTAAATACACCTTTAAAAAACATTATTTCACTTAATCCCTGATAGAGTGGGTCCAGCTTTTTTTAACCACATGTTTTTATCATTGTCAACTGGGTGTTGTTTAAAAGGCTGATAACTGAAGGTATATACAAGAGAAAGATCAATACCTAATTCCCCCTTGTCTTCATTACGCTGCTCAGGAATGAGTAACATAACTATGCCTCACATTTAACAGTAGCTGAATGCCATGGCCATATCACGCTGTTTATTATCACCTCCATTTGATGTGACCACAATAATGGCTCACGCAGATGAATTATGTATGAAAATGGGCCTGTGTTTCATGCTAAGAAAGATAAATATTATCTGCATGTAGTAAAAATATGAAAATATGTCACCATCAGTGTATTAGAATGGCACAAGATATGAAAGTGCTAAAGACACATGAGGTAAACAGGCTAAAAACCTTGCCTCCAAAGATATTACGGGCTATTAAGACAAAATGAGGCTCATGTGCAGCCCACATTTGAGGAAAATGAAATGAGCACATAGAATTGTGCATTGGTGCAATTACAGCACATTAGGAGATAATTATATATACACTTTATGAATATTACACTGAGGCCATACAAGGGTATTAAAAGAAAATTTGAGAGTGTTTTAAAGATATCTCAGGGTGTCGCTTTTAAACTTTTCCATTTGAAAACTATATAAGTCTGGTTAAAGCTCGGCTAAAAGTGGTTAGTGATCTAGCGCAATTATTCCTAATGTTCACAGAGTGGCCACATTTATATGCGATAATTACAGTTTTGCCTCATTTGACAAGGGTTACCAGGGCTGCTGTGCATGTCAACAAACATTAAAAGCTTGTTTATGAGTTAGTATGGCACCACCGCCACTGATGCATCTTAATATACCAAGCATAATTTTTACTGTCTGTATCACTCATAATGGCACTTACTGCATAAGGATGAGGACAATGATGGAAAAAGTAGCCATGATGATGAAGGGCATGCCAGGGAATGTAGGCAGGGTTAGAGGGTACAGGCCGTTGAATATGATGGCAGAAATGAGGATGCAAGTGGCCTCCACTGAAGCTGAGAAGGAAAACATGGCACCTGTCAAGACAAGGGCTACATAATTTAAAGGTATTGTTGGTAAGCTTTGTAAGATGTTCAGTCATGTGATATGCATTGCTTCAGTTTTGTTATCTAAATCCTATTTCTTTTATCCACAGTATGCTGGTTGTTGTAGTTGAATAACAGTTATGCTCACTGAAATCGATACAATAGTGTTTGGAGGGACATCTAAGCACTGGTTTGATCCACATTGATAAAACATTTACCCAGGCTGTAGTCAACTCTGGGGCAGTTCTGATTAACTGGAGCAGAATGAGCCGGTGTGCATGGTGAATGAGAGCAACATTTAAGTGCCTCTAGCAGGGAATCCGTATTGATTTTGAGCTGGAAAGTGCCTCTGAATGCTAAATCTGAAGTGTTGTTGATATGCAACCTGAGAGACAGAAGACATAGAAGTACTACCCAAATGAAGAGAAGCTAGGGGTAAGCATGTGTACACAAAAGCTAGATAATCCTCACATTGATCCAAGATAATGATAACACGGTATAAGTAGTTTGTGGCAAAGATATTATCGCAAGAAATGTTATTATTTTAAATTCAAAAAGTGAAGTGCTTCGAAAAACATGGACCTATCTCCATTCCCAATGTTTGAGCAAAGGCTCACACATGGGTTATGGTGACAGTCAGTTTATTTAAATCTGTTTATTGCTTTTAAAGCCATTAATTAAACCAAAATAAAAGAGGCAGGGGTTAAATGTCTCGATTTTTATATCAAGAAGAAATGAAAATCGCATAGTTTAAAATCTGCTTATGTGAGATGTGCCCATTCGAGCATATCATATTGGCTGGTGTCAGTTCCTAGCATTCCTAAACCAGATTAAAATTCTCTAGCCACAGAAGCTATTGGTAATTAATTTTAAGTTCATTAATTTTGACTGACATCCAAATGCCAGGAGCTGGTGCGTGGTCCCTTGAAAATAAATTCCTCTTTCGTTTACTGTCAATTATTTACAATATCTAATACAAACAATACCACTCTGCATCCTATATTCTGTAAAACATTGACTCTGAGGACTGACGGAATTAAAATGCACATTTTAATTATATATAAAAAAAAAATCCACAATAATAAAAATGGCTTTCAGTCATCATTCAGTCAGCTTTGCCTCTCATTAAAGAGCCATGAGTGGAAAATGGTTATTAATATATTCAGCTAAGTACATCACACACCAAGCAAACTACAGATTAACAATGTAGACATGAATCATCTAATCATCTACTGATGATAGTGGTGGTAACGTTACTTTTGAATATGAAGACTCAAAGGAGCAGGCTTAAGACTTGCTTTCCCTAGCTATACTAAGCTATGGGGGAGGTACAGTATGTTGCCTTGAGAGCTTACCTTGTTCATCAGGACCCACAATGGCAGAGGACAGGGATCGAATAACTGCTTGTGTGATCCCACCAGGCATGCCCACTACAGCCACTAAAGAGATAAAAAAACCACAAGATTCTTGGCAGAAATAAACTTCATGTTTGCATACTACATCTTCAGCTATGTCTGTAGCTACCTACAGTAAGTGCTGCTGCAAGCTGAATGTATCATATAACTTAAGGTGCAAATTGGTTTGAATTAGCATGTTTAAAAATTCATGAAAGTACGTCATTCTATATCCAATTTTAACTTAAATGTTTCTGCAAAACTGTTCAAGTATGCATCGGTAGCAGTTCCTTTAAATGACATGAGAATGATCACTTAAAGTCATGAGTATTTGGGAAAAGGCATACTTGATTTTATCCTGCTACACACACTTACACACACACACATGCTTTTGCATTAAAATCGAGGTAGTGACTTCTACATAATGCCACTGTGTCACTCATTATCTCAGGCAAGAGAATAGTGCAGAATGCAGATTCCTCTTTCAGGTGCTGATTATTCACCAGAGCCACAACTCATCTCGCTGTCAAAGTACTCCAGTTCTCAGGGTCGATTAGAATAACAGCCTGCATAACGATTTATGTAATTAAAGATATCAATATTGATCAGTCTCTCTTTCATCTCACTGGCTATCTGTAATGGCAGCGTTTCTCAGAGGTGCTCACAGTCCAAAGAAAACCTTTAGACAGAAGTCTAAATTTAGACTACAAATCATGTCCAATGGGATATTTTAGTAAATTGGCTGGTTTGCCAATCATTTTAAGGTGGCGGTTTTAGTTAGAAAGAAGGTTTAGAAAATTGTGCTATTAAAGCAGGAGACTGGTCCATTTCTATTTTTAACATTTAACTAAGCATAATTGAATAGGTTTTTAATCACAAAAGCTGCTAATAGAGTGTAAAAATAGAGCCATTTCATACAGTTACATAAGATACACATTGCATTCAATAATACACTTGACTTCTTAAGTGCTCATGTCATATGACTCTTTTATGACATGCTGGCTGCACATAGACTTTGACACATTTTGTTTTTTTGATACAGTAGATTCTTGAAAATACTGTGTACCTTCAAGCAATGTGTTATAAGTGTATATGTGAGGAAAGAAATAGAGGTAATTGTCACCTACCCAAACAAACCATCCATGTGTTGGTGGAAAAAGCCAGCAGGACATATGAGGCAGCTCTAAACACAGCACTGAGTTTAGCCAGTGTCATCTCCTTAAGACAACGCATCAGCAAAGGAAACAGGCCCAAGAGAGCAGCACCCTGATAGAAAACATAGGTGCATTATTCAAATTAATCTCTATGCGATTTATGATGGTAGATCTTTATAGACAGATGGGGGAAAAAATTTAGACACATTTAGCCGGTTCCCTATGGTATCATCCAGAATTAGTTCAAATTAATTAAATGGTCAGAAATTTCAGAAGAAATATGTCCCCTTCATTTAAAATAAACAAGACCAGAAGTAAAGATTTAATATGCATTTTAGAGCATCTGAAAAGCAACAAATTATTATGCATCCACATTTAATGAAGCCTAGGGATACCTTTTAAGAGTGCAATTTTGTTTAGATCTAAATGGCCTTTGTTTGGCCATTCATTAACAAGAATGCTATAAATATTTAGATTCATTATGGTTCACACATGAGTTAATTAACCTTCACAGAGTGCATTAAAATTTGATGGAAAATTTTTGAAATAATCAAGATTATTAATGTTTTATCAGCATGTTAGAGTACAGCATATTTATAAGCAATTGCTTGTGATTGGGTGTAATATACACAGTAAGTGGATGCCATTGTCAAGGACAATGTCAGCACTATGATCCTTTTCAGAAGATAGTTTCCAGTTATGGCCCAGTCCCCAGCTAGTACATGATTGTTGTCAATAGACTTCATTGTTTTCTTTTTAAAAGCAAAAAGAATGAAAAAACATTTCACTCTGTAAAGTGAAAGCGATGTCACTTATAATAAAGACAGTACTCATAATGCATCATGTAAATGTATATAGCGTAAACACTACCTGGTATGAGACTGTAAAGAATCTCGTAAGTAATCATTATTACATATTCATGCATGCACCTATAACTAAGCATGAACTCTAAACAAATATGCATGTAATGTAATGCATCAATTGTAATGCATTACATATTTATACTTTCAGATACCTGCAAATTCACTCATAACATTTTAATGCATTATGAATAAGGTATTCATAGGAACTGCAGCTTTTTTCTTTTTTTTTTAAGACAAACTCACTGTTGTCTATTACTCTTTGTTGGATTTTATATTTCTCTTTGTATCCATAAATATAGGTTAATTTGATTCCTACAGACATTTATTAACTGTACGAGCAACAAAACCCTGAACTCAAACTTGGCATCTTTTAGGCATTTGCTTCACATCCTAAAAATGAATGTTTGTGTAAGTCAAGACTTTTATGATTTAATACAGCACCTGTTTGTGTTTACACTTGAAGCAAAATTATTACAAAGGCTCTTCCTTTTCTTCCTGCAAGATATCTCCTCTTTATTTGGTGGTTGGTTAATCCTCCTTCAAAGTGTTTGTGTATTTACCAGAATATTTCCAGCAGCCATCTCCTCCTGGCATACAGCATTATAGTATTTCTTGGAATCAGTCTACCTGTCTTACAAAAGGCAGCTGAGCAACTGCCCCCATGTGGCATTATGAACCCCTTGAGTCAACATGCTGTAAATGGAGGGGTATCATCTTCCTGGTCAGAAAGCATTGTTCCTTAATGAGCAAATTTTTTTAAGTGTCACTCCAAGACATGACACCGATCTGTTCACAGTGAGGAAATCAGTGTGCACGGTTCCCATCACAGTGTAAGTCCCCTACAGCTTCCTGTCACTGGTTAAAGACAAACAGAAGCAGCTCTTTGATTTAGTAGATAAAAAAAGACCCGGGTTTATTTCTGGAAGATGAGGAAATCAATAATAGTTTTAAAACCATATAGATTTTTTTGTTGAATTGTAGACGTGTTCTAATGTTGGAATAAAGAATACGGACTACACCACCTTTTTTCTTTGAGTGATATAAACAAAAAACTTGTTACTTTGAATTATACATAATTTATGATATTAATAGTATATGCACAAAAAGGCTTTATGAAATATTCTATATGCTTGTTGATACACTTGTGTTATAATTATGCTATATAACGCATTAATACAAGTTCATTCTAATGGCACTCATTTTATTAACATGCAGTTAATTTAGTGCACATTCGTTTCTTCACTTCTTTAACACACTCTTCATTACTTTGCACTGACCCCAGGTACCTGAACTCATCCACCTTCTCCCTGCAACCGCACACCTCCACTGCCCTCCCTTTCATTCACGAACATGTACTCTGTCTTACTCCTACTGACTTTCATTCCCCTTCTCTCCAGCACGTACCTCCACCTCTCCAGGCTCTTCTCAGCCTGCTCCCTAGTTCCACCACAAATAACAATATCATCCGCAAACATCATAGTCCATGGAGCCTCCTGTCTGACCTCGTCCATCAACCTATCCATCACCACTGCAAACAAGAAAGGGCTCAGAGCCGATCCTTGATGTGGTCCAACCTTCACCTTAAACCAGTCTGTCGTTTCTACTGCACACTTTACTGCTGTCACACTGTCCTCATACATGTCCTGCACCACTCTCCCATACTTCTCTGACACACCTGACTTCCTCATACAATACCACAACTCCTCTCTCGGCACCCTGTCGTATGCTTTCTTTAAATCCTTCTGAACTTCTCCATTAACATTTTCAAAGCAAATAAGACGTCTGTGGTGTTTTTCTTTGGAATGAAACAATACTGTTGCTCACAGATGGTCACTTTTTCTCTCAACCTGGCTTCCACTAATCTTTCCCATAACTACATGGTGTGAGTGATCAACTTTATTCCCCTGTAGTTACTGCAGGTCTGCACATCTCCCTTGTTCTTAAAGATCAGTACCAGCACACACCTTCTCCATTCCTCAGGCATCCTCTCAACTTCCAAAATCCTGTTAAACAATCTTGTTAAAAACTCCACTGCCATCTCTCCTAAACATCTCCATGCTTCTACCATTTGTCGTCTGGTCCAACCGACTTTCCACTCTGTTTTATCTCGATCATCGGTTATCTCGATGCTTTTTGGCAACCCCCTAGGACATCGACATAACCGGGTTCCACTGTATATATATTAACAAACATGTATGTACATTTTTATAGCATGCCTTCATCAAACAAATTGCGGCAACGCTGTTGTGTAAAAAAACCCTCCAAAAACGCGTGCATGCACATTCTCATTTATTAACGCACTTCATGTACATAAAGAAATTTCAAGCACGTTAATATATTGCCGCCATATTGATTTTCGTTTATCTCGATCATCGGTTATCTCGATGCTTTTTGGCGACCCCCTAGGACATAGACATAACCGGGTTCCACTGTATTATATATACGTGTATATATATTAAAAAACTCCTCCGAACATTTTTTAATCACTAAACATTTGTTTTACTGATGCACCAAGTCCCAAATCAAGCCCTAAAATCCACCAAAAAAGCAAATCTTCTGTTTGGTGTCCTCATGATTTACATAATTCAAAGCACCATATTTACTTTAAATCATTTAAAAGAATATTTTGTCTTCATGCTCTATATTGAGTTTGGTTTCACTAATAATAAACATAGATTTGCATAAAGCATCCAAATTTTCCATGGCCATGTTGATCAGAGTATTAAAAACTTAAAAAGTATTAATTTAAGGTACATTTAGAACAGATAAAAATGTGTGACTGAGTTCCGATTAACCACGAGTTAACTCATGACAATCATGCGATTAATCGCGCTTAAAAATTTTAATCATTTAACAGCCCTAATAATTTAGAATGGCCAGATAATATATGCAGTTTTTATTTTCATTTTTCTAAGATACAATTGATTTTTAGAGCCAGGGTAGCTGTATAGTGGGACAAAAATCTTGAACTAAATCGCAATTATATTCTGCAGCCCCTTAAATATTCAACACCACCTCCATCCAGTTTGTATCTCCAAAGTGAAGACAGAAATACATTGTTCCCATTTACAAATTGCATGGCAAATTGAATTAAGGCCACTGTTCCCCAAATACCCTTTGCTAATTTGTCCAGAGTTTTGAAAAGCAAAGAAAGATAGAGTGGAAGAGAAATTTATTTTGGCATATGCATGGCTGCCTAAAGCCATGGTGTATACCACTACTGCCATTTTGAAGATATGTCTTGATCTGGTTAGAAAATAAGACATGACTCATCTGAAAAAGCATGATTTTTGTGGAAACAAAACCACTTACCAACAAGAACATTCTGGCAGAGTTAAACACTCCAAACGTTGCAGTTGTGAACTCTCTGGGCTCATACATCAAATAGAGCAGTAAGACAGAATTATCCCCTGGAGAGACATAAGCACATAAAGGCACATATCGTTACCTCTCTCGCTCCTCTCTCCTTCTTTCTCTCTTTCCCCCTCTCCCCTCAAGTGTACAGACGCCCAGAGAGAGCATTTATAACCCTCCTTGAAGAGCTTAGACATATTATCAACACAAACAGGCAGCTCAGCCAATGCATTCACATTAGCCTGACTGATAAATCACCAGAGACTTAATGAAAGGAAATTAGGTTGGTTAATTACATATGGCACATATATGTACAGTTAAGCTTTTGACAATAAACACATTTTAAATGATTTCCTAATCATAAATGTTTTTATTGTAATTTTTTTTTCTGCTAGTAAACTGTTTCTGTTTAAAATCTCAGCAATCCTTGGACTTCATATTCTATCTAAACACCACTTTGGTAGATATACTTTTTAAAATTTATTTCAGTTTTTTTTAAATGACTAGCACAGAACCATAGAACATTCTCCAGTACATGCTACAGTACAAAATCTTTGGAAAATATGTGGAATGTTTCTTGTTCACTTCACCTGAAGGCAAATTTGGTAGTTGAATAATATAACTATTTTCACAATGATGTGTAAAATGATGTGCTTCAAGCACCAGTCCATTTGTACATCACACTTCTTAGTGGATTAGTTTTTAGTTTATAAATCATCTAAAGATAATATTATATTATATTATAAATCATATAAAGATCAGGATTTCACATGCAGAATATTATTGGGATGATGTTCAAGTCACTTTAGTGTTTTTCACTGAATATCAATATCACACAATTCCAACATACATTGCCCTCTGGAATTATTATCACCCTTTTTACATATGAGCTTAAATGGTTGTATGAAATAAATGTTACCCAAGTTTAGCAAAAAATTCTTAATCTTATATTTGTTCAAACAACATACAACATATACATTTGCACTTAAACTATACCAATATTGTGTATTATGTTCAAATTTTGTTTGACTGTAATTAAAAACTTTATAAATTCTGCCAACCTCCACATTTCAGCCCTGGACACAAATATAGCTTTTAACAACATATTTGCAAAACAAACAAATGGTTCCTTAAATGCAAAGTAATGTTTTGCAATGATCATCTCAATCTAGGACCAGTTGTAAACCTTGATTGAATTAAAGGTCTATAAAAACAAGTCTCCACACTTTTGGAACATTACAAGAAGAGACAATGTGATGATATTCTCTCTAGAAAATTGTGAGAATAATAAAAAAAATAAAATAAAATAAAATAAAACGTTAATTATTCTATACACGTACATACTCCCCTTTTTGAACTTAATCATTTTCATAGAGAGTGTCAATAATTCTGGACAGCAATGTATGTTTGCATATACAACTTATCTTGCCTTGTTTTGTTAAACCAAAATTTGATGTAGTACTTACCAACAGCTACCATGTTATTAAGGAAAGTGCACAAAATGAGAAGGTGCAGTTTCAGTCTATCCTGACCTGGCCTTCTCTTCAACACTGCCCTAAAGGACAGCCTGGCATACTTCAGAATAGACGCTCCAGACTCCTGCCCTCCATTTTCAGTTGAAAATAAGTTTAAAGTGCTGTAGCTTGGCTTGGGGTCTTCTAGCCACAGAAGAATATAAAGAATAGCAAAAACATGGCAGGCCATGTAGGCTCCAAAAGCTGCCACCAAGCCAAATTCCTGTTCCAGGAAGCCACCAAGGAGAAAGCCCACCATGCCCCCTACAAAGACCATAGACTCGGCTATGGCCATGCGCAGAGTGCGGCTGGAGCTAGATTCCACAGTAATGTCAGCCACATAGCTAAAAGAGCTGAGAAAGATGGAAACATGGCCACCTGTTAGGCCAATAAAGGCAGCTCCGAGCAAACACCAGTACACACTCAGGCTCTGCACCAGTACCACAGCCAGCAGAACTCCACCACTCAGCAGTGAGAGTATAAAAGGCAGCATCATCACTGACCTGCGGCCAGCACGGTCAGACCAGGAGCCCAACATCATGGCCGGGAGGATAGATATTAAACTAGTCATGGCTGTGTAGAGCAGCAGCATGTAAGAGGACCGTGACTCAACTTCTTTATTCTGTCTGTGCCCAGAGTCAGCGCATATGGATGGGTCCTCATATAGTTCTTGGCACACCTAAAGATATTGGGAAAAAAAAGCACACTCTCAAAAAAAACCTAGCAGAGTTAGTATTCATTTTGCAAATTAGTCACTCCACTATAGTTGGATATTCAAATCTTTTTGCTCTTTCATTAGTCATTTACTAGTCTTGCTAAAACATAATGTTCCTTTCCTGTACCTTTATAGAGCTCCATGAATATATGGTGTATATATATTTATTTTCAGCAATATGTAAAGCAAAACATCTCTGTTTTTTCACTGTAATTGAAAAGAGAACACAAACAATTCTTGAGTCTTCTTGTTCTGCTCCGGGATCCCTTTTCGAGTCATGATCATTTCAGTTTGATTAATGTTTGCTGTTGTTCTGGGTTTTGAGTGCAAAACAACACTGTGCCCCCCTCATGTGTGCACTGACCTGCATGCAAACCTCTCATACAGCACTTTGCTAACCTGTTTTTCTTTATTTGTTCTATAATTTTTTCAGGTGACAACAAAACATGTTTCTAGATTTAACTTTCATTTATTTTTCTCTTCCCCCCCTTCTTTGTCTGTATCTGTTGCAGGACACAGATAACCTACCTTGTCCATGACCAGGTGTTGATATGCTGGTAGCATGATGAAGGTGCTGGTCATGAAAAAGAATATAATCGGCTCCACTGTAACAATTCTCTTCAGCTTTTCCAGACATTGTGGCATATTCTCAGACGTTATTCTCTGGCAGTTTCACAGTTAAATGATATGCACACAAAGAAGGATATGTGCTATATAAGGTCACACAAAGAGTGACTGCATTTCTTTGTAGGTCTCAATTTCTAAAATGAAACAACAGTCTAATAAGGAAAGGTACTCTGTTTGGGTTAGGTCACATGCCTGTCAGCTGGAAAAACCAGGAAGTGCCTTAGTCATGACCTGCTCTTATCAGGAAACTGCTGGTTATCTTCATTGGCTGGGTTTTATCGTTACTGATTCACTCCAGAATATCCCAGCATACATAGATTAACAGAGTTTTATCAAATGTTGCCAACATTTTTTTAATACAACCAGTTTCCTTTTATATTAGATTCATAAATAGCTAAAATAAAAGCTAAAACATTATTATATACTGCAAAAATTATGTGTAGATGTTACAGAATTTAAGTGAGCTATGAGTATGTTTTAAAAAATATATTTAAATTTCAATCTTTATAATCTGGACATTGTAAAATGCAATGTTGGACCAATCCATCATAAATAGCATTTTTATTTTGTGCATAGATTCATATGTTCATGTAGACTGTTCTCAAAAATTTAGATAACAGCTTTAAAATAGGTTTAAAATCGAGACAAGGACAGTTATTTGTGTTCTGGAAAAATAAATTCCCCTCAATATTGGTCTCCGCTAAATTCCTAAACCATAATTCCCATTATTTCTTTGAACAACAACAAAACTGAAAAACTGCATCACATGTCCCATCATATTGTTCTTATCTTTTTACACAGTCACAAATCAGTGTCACCTGTTTAAGTTCAAGTTCAAGTTCAAGTTTATTTATATAGCACTTTTTACAATGGACATTGTTTAAAGCAGCTTTACAGAATTTAAGAATTTAAGTGAATTTATAAGTTTATTAATCCCTGATGAGCAGACTGGGGCAACTGTGGCAAGGAAAAACTACCTAGATGAATGAGGAAAAAACCTTGAAAGAAACCAGGCTCAAAGGAGAACCTATCCTCATTTGGGTGATATAAACGGTGTGATTATAAATCTTAAAACAATACAAAACACTGAAGAGTGAGAACTACTATGAGTACTGGAGTGTGTGTGATTATGAGTAATGTCCTTTCTACAGTCTTATACAGTTTACAATGGCACACACTGCCATAAACTGGTTGATCCAAAACAAACTGTGAAATTATACTGCTCAGTGATTTTCTAATGCAAATAATCAACAGTGGTGAAAACCGATAAACCTGCAAAATCCCTATAAAGAAAAATACTGGGGAACATGATTAATATTTTTCTTCCCATTTTTAGCCCATCAACCTGTTTCTTGCCATGGTGGGCCTTCAGTGGGGACTTACCCGACTTAATCCACTTCTTAATTACCACCACTATCACGTTGCGATTATAAAAAACATCGATACTATACAAAAACGCGTGGCATTACAGAGAAAGAGGCATTTCGCATATGGTAAATACCATTTTTACTAAAGCAAGAAGCCCTCTAAACTACAACTACAAGCACAACTGAGCCACCTACATCATCTGGAGCAGTTCAGAATTAATATTTGACTAATAACATGACAAAAACATAAAAAATGTAAATAAAATACAACCTACTCACCAGAGATGCATACTTATAATTTGCACCGCTCCTCAGAGGCTGTAAGCCAGTGGTACCGCTCGTAGGAAGTGGTCTGGAAGTGGAGAAAAAACCCTTTCCCAGGCTGAGACACGCTAGCTAGCTTCAGGGTTGGCCGACCTCTCCTCACGATGTTTAGCTTTTTTTGAAATGTATTTTTAAGTATGTCTGACACCAAATAAATTTCTCTTTCTCAGTAGACATAAAAAAGTCTAACTCTGATGTATAAATATATACAGATCACTACAGACGTGTTTTGCCAGTATAACTTGGCTGTAACAGTTTCCCTCTGACCAACCAGTTAGAGGACGGAAAAATGCTGACGCTATTCTGGGCCTGCTAGCTGGCCCTTTGAGGTGATTTTGAAATCTGATTGGTTAAAGAAACAGATGGGGGGGACAGAGAGAAAGTCAGTGATGCGTCAGAAACCAGGAGTAATACTGAATGTTCAATATTGTAAACAAATACACACACGAGAGTTTGAGAAGTGACTGAAGCAAAATGGCACTCTTAACTGTGTGCTCCTAAGAAGCGTAGCCAGGAGCATGAAAGCATGAAAGCACAGGGAGCATGAAAGCGTGGAAGCACAGGGAACCAGAGAGGTAGGAAGTCCAGGTGATCTATGGTCATAACTGGTAGATCAGACCGTGAGTGAAGGGGAATAGGGACCTTATAAAGACGACAGGTAAATGGAGGATAGGAGTAGGTGATTAGTAGGAGGAGGGCAGGTGTAGGTGATTTGTAGGACGGAGAGGCTGAGTGAAAGTGTGAGCATTAGAGACAGGCATGACTGGAGGCTCCCTGACAACCTCTTAATAGCGGTTACGTTGAAATGTACTGTATATTGTCCAATAGATGCTCATCGCTTGTGCCCATGCATCAGTGGCTATCAACCACAGGATTTTAAATTCAAGTGGGAAATCAAGATAATCACATATGCACTGTCATATTCCATATATGTGGACACTAATGTTGCAAGAAATCTACTGGATGGTAAGTCTCTGTCTCTATAGTCAAATATAATGCTTCTAGCAGAGACAAGAAGTCTAGATGATATCAATCTTCTCCCCTGGTCCACTAGCTGCAAAACAATCCCAAAGAATCAATGATTCAGCACTATATTGCAGGAAATGTATCAGGTAGCTTCTTTTGGGCAATTGGCAGTTTTTTATTAATTATGCCAATAACAGTGTGCACATTTAAAAATGTAGTTGCGATGATATTCAAATGGTGCAGGTGCTGCATTTCATTGGTTATTTCCAGAAAATGATTTTTGTGGATTTGACTTGACTTATCAAAATCCATCAGATTCATTTGCACTAAAACCTATTTTTTCCTCATGGTTAAATACAGTAAGTGCTTCTACATGTGCAAAACATTATATTTACATTTAAATTAACTGTAATGGCCATATTAGACTGAGAGGCTGGAGACTAAAAGAAATGTAATACAATTTTTGCTAAGTATGACCATTGGGCCTCATTTATCAATCTGGAAAGGAATGGATTTATTCATAAATCATTGATACAAGCAGTTACACAAAGAATTTGGTATTAATGAAAATCCTATAATTTCATCAAAACTGTTGATACATATGTTCTGCTCATGCTCATGCATGTGTAGAATGTTTACATAAGAAGATTAATGTAAACCTAGATTTCTTGCCTTTAAATCATATCAGTTGCTGTGTTATTGCACTTTTATATACAGATTATGTTGAAATATCTCTTACAGGATTTCAGTTATACACATTAGTGCAGAGATTATTTTAATAAAGCACATGTGTACAATATAAACACAATAAAACCAAACACAAAAAATGAACAAAGAAACAAAGAGCAAAACCTGAAATGTAACAACAATAAGCAGCCAGTCAGCATGTAGGGACAAACAAGAGACAAGAGGTGCAGTGAACTGTGTGTCTATACAAGTAGTAATTAGCAGACAATGCAATTTAGCTACAGAAATCAACATGTGACATGGTGCAGTGGCTGATGAGAAGTGTAGTCCTTTTGGCATATCCCTGATGGGTTCAAGATCGCAAGCCAACACAAATGTCATGTAAAGTAAGTAAGAAGCAGATGCAGGTGCAGAAATAAAAGCACAAAAACATAAAACACACAAAAACACATATAACTAAAAACATGAACAAGAAAAAATCTAAAATGAGTCTTGACCTAATAACATAACCTAATGGCCACCTAACAGTTATAACATTATGACCAACTGCTTAATATTGTGTTGTCCCCCTGTTGCTGCTAAAACATCCCCACAGTCGAACATTAACAGCATTAACTTCATCAGCAGTTTGAGCTACAGGAGCTCGTCTGTTTAATCGGACCACGTGTGCCAGCCTTCGCTCCCTACATGCATAAATGAGCTGTCCCCGGTTCACCACTGTTTCTTCCTTGGACCACTTTTGATAGATACTGACCACATGCAGACCAGGAACACCCCACAAGAGCTGCAGTTTTGGAAATTCTTTGACCCAGTTGTCTAGCCACCACACACTGTCCCTTGACAAACTCACTCAATCCTTATGCTTGCCCATTTTTCCTGCTTCTAAAACATCAACTATGAGGACAAAATATTTACTTGCTGCTTAATATATCCCACACACTAACAGGTGCAATAGTGAAGAGATAATTAGTGTTATTCACTTCACTGATCATAATGATATAAGGGCATAAAATTAATGTCTGGTCGGTATATATCATATGTGTGTGGTAATAATTTATTTATTTTATAAGAGTGAATGATCAGAATACAAATTCAAATTAGATCAATATTTGGTGTTTATACCATTTAGGGTTAATTCTTAATTTACTTTTGCACACTTTGTGCGCTTGGAGAGTTTGTAGTCAGGTGTATCTCAGGGATTTGAGTCAGGTGAATGATATTCCACTTATACCAAGCAGGTGCCAATGATCATCAATTTTATATGTAGGTTAAAACACCATCATTAACTGCAAAATAAACATTTGTGTAGGATGCTTAAAACTGGGTGAGAAACAGCTAAACTTCATTATTAAGGCAAGTGTATGGGAAACATGAAAGTTTCACGTCACATGTCATACATTGTGGCAAGACTGAGCACAGCAACAAGACACAAGGTAGTTATACTGCATCAGCAAGTTCTCTCCCAAGCAAAGATTTCAAAGCAGACTGGGGTTTCAAAATGTGCTGTTCAAGCGATTTGAAAAAAGTAGAATGAAAATGGCAATGTTGAGGACCGTAGACGCAGTGCTAGATCTCAACATTATCAAGTCTGTCTAAGATTACATGAAGAAATGCTATTATCAGCATATGCACAGAAACATAAAGCAAATCAGCATTTCCAAAAATGTGTAAAACTGGCAGAATATTTTGTTTGATTACACAATTTTACTAAAAGATTAAAATTTGTGACTCTTTAGCATTTACTTCAAATATGTTTATATTTGTTAATGTTAAAACAATCAAATTTTTCATTTTCATCAAGGGGCAATAATTTTAGAGGAAATGTACATTGGCTGCTACAAAAGATAAAAGTAAACTTTACATTTATACCATTGCTTGTTTTTTCTTTTTTTAAATGACAATTTAATTGCTATTAAACTGCTTGCGAAGAACACGTTACTCATGTATGCTTTGATAAAAGCAGTATCTGCAATTACTGTTTAACAAATTACCAAAGTAATTAAAAAATTAATTAAAATTTAATAACCACTACTGTATTTGTAAAATTGTATTTTTAAATGATTTTATTATTATTTTTAAAGTAAATTCCATAGAGGAAAATGTTCTCTCCAGAGAAATAATAACTATTACTTTTATTTTAAATATGCACCTTCAGGCTCACCTTGAGGCTCAAATGCTTGATATGTCTGTGTATTAAGAAGGGTTATCAGATTGCTCAGCAACTGTGATTTTCTTTTTTTTATTGTAATTCAACAATGCACAGTTCTCATGCAGCTAGAGATTATGCCAATTTTTCTATCTTTATCACACACTGACCCTGAACCAGATCAAAATGACTAAAATGTGGTGCAGTAACTATAATGACACCCGACTAAAAGCTTTTGAAAGGTTTGCTGAATGGCTTATGTAACCAATTCAACTTATACAGTAGTTCTACAGCAGAGGGCCAGTCTGTCTTGGGCTTTTTGATGTATACACAGTATAGTTAGTGAGTCAGACCAACCAAAGTAAGACACACACACCTATCCAGAGACCTGAATGGAGTAAATAAGAGGTTTAGTCATTCAAAGAGAGGCCAGAAGAGAGCTGTTCCATCTGCCATATATTAGTTACACTTATTTTTTATAAAACCTAGTGTTAATGTATCACTTGTACACTGTCTTTAACATTAGTTTCTCATTTATTTCTCATCTTCTTTCCTACTGCATTCATTAAGGGCAAATTAAGTGAACTGAAATAAAGTAATATGAAAGTCTAGTTTATAATCTAGAAATACCTCACCTACTCAGTTTCATTGCTACGATTAGCCATCTCTACCATATCAGTACACATATTTGTCTGGTTTTCTGTTCATTTCTCAATTAGAGTACAAGTAACAAGGGCAATTTTCCAACTATTACAAAAAAGAAAATATATTCTTCAAATTAAAGTTGTTGCCATCATTTGTTTCAAATTCAAAAGATATACACCCCTTGTCAGTAACAACAAAAAGAGCAAGTAAAATATTCTGTACAGAAAAATGCATGTACATTTATTAGCAAATCAATATGGGCAATTGCAACAAAAACAAATAATGTTTTTGGAGTCAATGTGTTTTTGGAGTGAGTGATATGTCGATTACTCCCATCTTCTATTCACTTGATGCAACTGATTGTCAAAGCACTCTTGAAGAGCAAACACAATTGTGAGGGGTAACTGATGCTGTTGCTGATTGCAGAGATTCTGCAGACAAATATCACATTTTGCACTGTTTACATTTTGACATTGTTAAAGATTTACCAATAACAAGCCAAACACAACACATTTCTGAAATCCTCAACACCTTTTTTCATATCATATCCCATTGTAAATAATTATGGCTTACCATTTTGTCAAGACTGACTGAATGCCATTTGATATTTTTGGTCATTTTGGCCAGTAGGTTTGGTAATTTGGGCAAATCTTTTTTAATTGTTTAGGGTTTCACTTCCATCCTCAATTATCATTGATTTTCACTCCCATGTGTAACTTCTCTTTCGGAAAGCCATGAACCTAAAACATAGAAAGAATTCCTGCACCATACTGGCTTGATGGGAAGTGTTTAGTAATGCTAAAGCTAAATTCAGTTACCACTACAATAAATGTGGTACTGTTTAGTTAAACTGCTGTCAGGTACTACAACCTCTATAGGTTATTTCTTGTGGTCATTTTCAAAAGCCAAAGAGTATGGAATATTTCAGAGTATTGAGACCTTGGCTTGAGGTTATACCCACCCATTATCATCATTTAATTTTATTTTTTTAAATAAAGACAGATTGTATGTTTTTAACAGTAGGGGATTGAACATGCACTGGTGTCATTAGCTATTAAACAGGTAAGAGTAGCTGAGGTATTTAATGTACTTAAAATTGAAATGTATATACCGTTGTTTGATCTGCACGAGACAAGGCAATTAATGGAAGACTGCCTTTATAACCAACACCAGACAATGCACCTTGAGCATTCATGATCAAGTTTACCCACCGTTCATCTCCAACCTCTTCCTACACTGCAAAGTCCTTCATACACATAGCCATATAATCCCTGATCTGCCCAGTACAAGGTCACACCAGCATAATAACCATAACTGACCACCTCTTCAAGGTCTGCACCTTGTCCAATTAACAAACCTACCAACAGCCACTGAAACCAATGAAATCCAATTCTGGGAAATATTTATGCTCTATGGTCTTTCATATTTAAAATTTTTAGTAGGTGATGTTCAATTAATATCCCAAGTATGGCAAGGCTTCTGTAGAAGATTAAATGTCAATATCTGTCTCTCATTAGGATGTCAACCTTTAATAACAGAAACACCCTCACTTTTCCTGTAGCTCGAAAAACCATTCAGTGTCCCAGCTGTGGCTGATTGGATGAGACTTAACGAACGCACCTGGGAGGCAGTGCACGTCTGTCTCCCGAGAGTCATTCAATGACAAAAGAGGCAAACAGACTGACACCGACTGCGTCAACTCCTGCAATCAGCCCAAATATGTTTGTGGTCCACCTGAGACCTCTCATTGACACTTCCAGCTTGAAATTTAAATCCTGGTTTCTTTGTTCTTTTTACTGAAGTAATGAAACATGTTAAACCTGTATCAGATTAACTTAACTTGACCTGGGTCAATACACTCCTCAACGCTGAGCAACAGGGTAACCTCTTGTATTATATGATAAACTAAGAAGGCTATAGACCTGAGAAATATTCCTGTGTCTGGGAAGTAATATAATTAATCATCACTTATCACTGAAACTTTTTTTTAAATCAAATTATCAAGCCAATTACCATTTATGCTTATTTTATTACAGTAGTACATCTATGTGTGTGTGTGTGTGTGTGTGTGTGTGTGTGTGTGTGTGTGTGTGTGTGTGTGTGTAAAATATTACACATGGTATACGTGTAATATTTTAGTTGTCAATTTTATATGCACATGATGTTTTGACTTTCACATATCTGGCCAAAAAAATAAATGCTGCTATATTAAATCGGACCAATTTACCTGACATCCAACATAATTACACATTGATAAAAGTGAAGTGTATATTACTTGAAACATTAACACCATCCATTGAGAATTTGACACTCTAAAATAAAAATCAGAGCATCATTGGACCCTTGCTGCATTAAACCAATTCACACCAATTCCTCAGACTAACATATTTTTGTTCTCTATCCAAAAGTTGTTCACCACAGAAGAGCAGCAAAGTGGTTCATATAGATTTTGCAATTAGCCTTGTATTATTACATTCATTTCCCAACACTCACTGTTAAACTGAGCATAAATGTAGATTAATAACACACCATTCTCTGCACAATTCATCAAAGCCTTTTAATATTTTTATTACAGCCATTAAATAATTTCTGTCTTATTAAGCAGCCAAATCAGATTATTTACAAAGATAATTTTTTGCTGCTTTGTTTGCAGCAGGAGTGTGAAGTTGCTGATAAAGTCTAGAATGAAAAAGAAATCATCAGTAGTGTGTAGCAAAAATGGTTTCAAAATGAAAATTTCCTCCTATATTATTTTGAATTATATTCTCTTTGTTGTTTTGTTTTTCAGAAAACAATGAAGCCCCCTAAAGTAATGTATTATTTGATAATGATGTCGCATGAGACCTCTGATCATTTGTATGAGACAGCATATATTCATGAGCTCAGAACAGAAATGCTGCAAGGTCAGACATACAGTAGTAAACTTGGTGTTCATTCCTTACACGTGCCCAACGTTCCATCAGGGTCCACATCCCTCACATCAAGCACGACCCACAACCTCATCAAATCATATGCAGCTTATCATAAGGCAGGCTTACCAAATACCCCAAATGCATTAACCTCTATAACACTGTAAGGGATGTTTTGGGTTCGACATGATTACTACTGATATTCATGTATTTATTTTGCTCAAGGACATCTGTCACTAACAGTCACAGTGGTAATGGAGAAAATTAAAATGCTCTCACTCTCTCTCTCTCTCTCTCTCTCTCTCTCTCTCTCTTTCATATGAACACCATCAACCATAATACATATACACACAGAGCCCTTTTCTACTCATCAGCATTAATTATTGTGCAAGTGGGGGTGTCAGGGGAACTGTGTCTGGTAGGTAAAAGAGCTGTTCAAACCCATGCTGAGCCTAACCAGGCACATATGATGGTTGGGTCACCTGGTCTTGTGGGAGCATCAGTCAGCCTTGTATCTCAACTTCCCATTCCTAATAACACACACACACACACACACACACACACACACACACACACACACACACACACACACACACACACACACACACACACACACACACACACACAGACTGCATTCAAAATAAGCTTTTATAAAAATGAAAGTCTGATTTCATGCTAGAGGTTTTTTTAAGAACACAATACTACAACATTAAAATAATGATAACATTTTTGCTAACATTATTGCTGACTGAAATGAGCTGCCTGTTTTTATGCTGCCTGTCTTATTGCAGTCTATTTGCTGATCTGATACAAAGTAAAGAGCTGCCCAAAATGCCACCAGTAAAAATTCTGCCTTATTTACAGGTTTAGGGTTTTTTTGTGTAAAGCATCTTAAGTGCTCTGATCACATCACACATCCCCCAGACAGCCATATGCAAAAGTGACCTTGCTCATTATAGAGAACATTCAACATACTAACCATACAGGTCACATGACTAAGAAGACATCTCAGGAATCCAATTGCACTACGGAATTAAGGGCTGTTATGTTTTCTCAAATACTTTATATTTCACTGCAGCCTTTAAGTATGTGTACCTAGTCATCTGTTACTCATCCGAAACCAGGTGCTGCAAAAAACCTTCTAACCTTGAGCCATCTATAGCCACAGCATGCACATGCACCTATTGTGACAACTGAGGACATTATGCTGTTTCTTTGAGTCCAAGGCTAAGATGAATTCCATTCACAGGGAGCTGTGTGAGAACAGGCCAAAGTCAGTGTAGTTTTTTCAGAGTGGGAGGAAAAGCAGGGAGGACAGATGGGATGAAGCAATGAAGACGAATGAGAAATAAATGACTGTGAGCAAATGACAGTTTAAACAGTGACATGGGGTAGATGCATGTGGAAGTGCCTACCCCATCTGGCTAACGGGTGCTAAAAGAATACTGATTGTTTAGCCCAGTCACTTCAGCATCTTTTGAGCGGAGAACAGAAAATGCGGAAATTTGGCCTCAGGCGTGATAACCTGTGTGCTTCTGTTTGTGAAAAGCAAATAGCAATGATGTAGGCAAATCCCCAATGTTGACAAGTGGCTGCAGATAGAGGCTAAAATCAACAGACCAATTTTGACTATGTGCACAGCGGTTGTCTTGGCAACTGGACGTTGCAGCCATAGATCATGAAGGTCAAAGGGTCATACATCATCTGTATCACATGGAAATGTGTTCTAGGCTCATACAACACAGAAATGAGTGGCATCGTGTTGCCTAGGAATGCCAATAAAGCAAGATTTTTAATTAAAACAAACACCTGATGATCAGCTAATTCTATTACAGTCAAAAGACATCTGGCAGAGAATAAAGCAGAAGCCCATGATGTTACAGCACCACTCTGAGTGGTCTCTCATTCATTTCTGATTCTATGCTGCAAAGCTTGATGGTACTTTGCGTGTGAAGAGGGAAAGAATCAAGGAAGAAAAAAGCAATAACAAAGGCTGCTCACTGGAGCTTGCTATGAAAGCTCCAAACACGCTAACAGATTATGGGTTTGAGCCTGGTTGCCAATGTTCATTAAGTGTTGGGAGAAGGATAAGCCCTTGCAATTTCTCCAGTGGTGACTCATCATGCCCTGTTCCGCATGTCCCCTACTTGACACTTCAGCGAAGCAAGTGGGCTATCTTTTTTTATGTTTATTTGAAGCAACTCTAAATAGGTTCTAGGGTTCTAGTTCTAAATCTTAATAAGGTCCATACTGTAAGCCACGAAAAGGATTTCAATGCACCTGGACATATATTCTATAACTCTCTGAAAATGTACAGGAAGCATAAACAGCATTTTTTTTTAAAAGAATGGATTGAGATGGCATGATTAATGGCATGATCCTCATCAAACCATTCAGTGAGTCCTTGTTCTTTGTGGGTGAGGACATTTTCCTCCAGGAAGAGACCACTCCCATACAGAGAGAAATGATTTATCATTGTATTACTGTCACGTGTGCACCAAGAGTCGGAAACCGGAGTATGGTTATACACTTTATTGGTTCGAATACACGAGGCAGTAGGGCCTAAGGAAAGGCACTAACCGGAAAGTTGGTATAATCCGTAAAGTTTGTAGAATCGGTATTGCGAGTAGAATCCGTAGTTTGGGTAGTCCAGGGATGATCTGCAGTGTGAACTGTAGAATGGACGGTGATGGAAATTGGAGACAGGTGAAGGTAGTTAGTAGGAGGGAGAGGCTGTGCGACTGTGCTGAGTGTGGGATGGGGGCGAGGCTGGTGGCTCCCTGACAATTACAGTATAACAGTGCCGCTTTTTTATTTGTTTGTTTGTTTATTTTTTATCTATTTGTATGCTGCTAGAGGTTTGGAAAAAGCAGAAATGTTTAAGCACCAAGCTGGAAGAAGGCCATGCAATCAATTTTTTATATTTGCGGATATGAACATATTTATGTTAATGAACATATTCATGTTTAAATATGTGATTCTGTGGAATCAGGAATCCTGCAGTGCACCTTTATTGAGGGACTTTCCATCAAGGACATGAGTTATACTATATGTTATCACAAGTAGTGTTTGCTGTTTCAATTGTGATAATCCATTGCAAGTGGCAAAGAAGAATGGTAATGTAATAGTGCTCTTTACATGAAAATATACTGTCCAAATGGTAAATGAAGAAATGGGATTGTAAGAAAAAAAAATACAGGACTAGAAGTTAAGATAATACAATTAAGCCCCACTTATGCCTACAGCAGAGGACTGAAAGTGGAGTGCCTAAAACTATCAGTGGCGATATCTGATATCTTTTGCAAGTCCTCTCTTGGACTGTGAATTTATTACCATCTCGGCATTAGTGCACTTTTACACTTCAACTGCTTGTTAATGATCAAGAACAAGGTACAATTCACTGTATGAACCAGATTTACTACTTAGCCATTGCATTGAGCCTCAGAAGTGGAACACATACAATATAAAAACAACCAGAGGTCTGTCAACATCTGATGGTGTGACCTCTGAGTGCACTTGGGGAAGAGGTGTGTTAGGCAGTGACTGGGTTAATCCACTCACTGCCGTTCCCTTGGACTTTCTGCTTTGAATGGCCTTTATTCAGCCCTGAATTCACCCCCTTTCTCCCATTTAGTCTATCAGAGCGAGAGAAAGCTGAAAGTGACTCCTTTTACTGTGTCCTGAGACTATTGCTGCCTCTCTTCTCCTATCGCTTTTTTTTTTACTTTATCCACCTGTCTTTCTCTCTTTCTTTATCTTTTTGCCTCTGTCACAATCACTCTGTTTTTCTGTCTTTCTGTCTCCATTTCTATCTCTTTCTTTCTCTCTCGTGTCTTGTTTCATAGTGAGAGGAGTATTAAGTTTGCTAGCAAGGCTGTGGTATGCACTTCTTTATATGGAAAAAAACGTAATTTCCCCAAACACAGTAAAGAGTCAAGACTTCTAAGCCAGCCCCCTTATCCTCACTCACAGTTCTCACAGGCTAGTGCTACTGGAAACAGTGCTGGCCTGCCGCTCACTGACATTCCAGGCATTCTTTTGTCATGTGCTCATGAAAAAGAACAAGCTGAAAAGTGAGTGAGAGAGAGAGAGAGAGAGAGAGAGAGAGAGAGAGAGAGAGAAATAAGTCTGTGTGCATGTGAAAAAAGCTCTTTTTAGTAGTTGTTAGGACATTTGCAAAAAAACTACATTTGTATAGAATGCTAAACAAAGAAATCACTGTAATTATAAGGTAAAATAGGATAAATTATCAGATAATAAGCTTGTATGGAATAATGGTCATGTGACCTTTTAAACGAGTTCAGAGATGGCAAAAGTACACACGTCCTTCACTCAAGTAGAAGTTCAGATACTCATGTTTTAAAAGACTATGGTAAAAGTTAAAATACTGACTATACTTTTTTACTCAAGTTAAAGAAGTTTGGGCTCCTATATGTACGTAAATAAAAAGTAGCCATTGCTTCTACCTGTTTTAGTGTCATGCTGGTAACAGGACCTCATGGCATAATAATATATTTATACAAAAGAAAATGTTGTTACCAAATAAATGTATCCAGGTTGAACAACCACAATATAGAACACAAGCAGATAAAAGATGTTGATGATCAGGTGATCAGGAATGTGTCTGTTCTCAGTCATGTTTACATCACTGACTCACTCTGTCTCTTCCATGTTAACCCCAGACTTCTTGTTGCCTTCTGCCTTGCTTGTTGTTAGCTTTGTAAACTAGTCTACGTCTGTGGTGTGTGAGAGCCAGGAAATGAAACACCAGTGGTAGGTTAAAAAAGCTGCACAATGACAAGAAATAGGTTGATGGGCTGCAATGGTGAACAATAGAAGAAAAATATTGACTATGTCACCAAATAGATTAAAACTAAAGTAACAAGCCCGGTTTAAAAATGTAAGAAAAAGGGAGTACAGATATTTGTGTAAAAATGTGTGAGTGAAAGAAAAATGTGTGAGTGAAAGAAAAAAAACGTCCAGAAAATAAATTGTGAAGTAAAGTGCTTGTTCCAGAAAAATCTACTTAAGTACAGTAATAAAGTATTTGTACTTTCGTTACTTCCCACTTCTGACTGGTTTGACATCACATACCTACTGTATGTTAGAGCCAAGTAGTGTAGAAATTACTGTGGAAAATGAATGATCATTAAATATGTATTTGCCCTTGAGGTAACCTGGAAAGCTGATCCCTTCAATCCAAGCAAACCAAAATGTATTACAGAATAGTTTTGGGCAATGAAATCCTGAATTGAAAATACTGCCATTGAGCCATGCACCTGCATCTGAATTGTTATTTAGTATATGGAGCATAATATGCTGCTATTCCACACATATTTATAAATGTATGAGATTACAGTAAAAGGTAAAGACCATTTTAATGCTTGACAGAGCAATTTAAGAGAGATTTTTTCGTCTAATGTTACCTAGGGTTTTGTCCAGGATTGTTTTAAAGTTAATACTTTTTACTGCTATAGTCTTGGACTTGAATCAGACATTTGTGTGTCACATGGACTCACAAACTGAATCAGTCATATTACAGGAACAGAAGCTGCTTTTGATTTGGTCTGGTAGAAAATATAAACTGTTCAAAAGAAAATGTTATGTTTTATGTGGTCTGTAATTACTAAGCACAATGTTACACTATCTAAATTATCATCCTCATTTTACTTGCATACCAGTGTAGAAACTTAAGAAAGACGTGGAATTGCTAAAATGCCTGGCATGCTTTGAGAAGTGCAAATGAATGTTATCTCTCAGCTGAATAAAAGGCATTAACTACATTTTTCTGCCTCACCGACAACATGAAGCACACTCAATTATTATGTATTTCGTTTGTCAAATGTTCGTTTGTCAATAAATGTCAATAAATGCTTTTGACAGTTTGGTTGTAATTATTTACTGTTGTTTTATGTAATTTAGATATAGTTCAAATAGTCGAGATGAATCTGGTCTACAGTAAGGCCAGAGCTATTTTTCGGACTGACCACATGAGGGCTTGTGCTGGCAAGAAGTCCTGCATCAAACAGTTCAATTAAATCTGTGACGTTTGATGGAACTAAAATGGCTCAGAATAGGACCTCAGTAGCCTGTACATTAAAGTGGGCTAAACTGCAACTGTTTGTGTACACAGCCATAACTCATAATCATATTATATTAAAAAAACATGCATGCACATAATATAAGTCAATAATGCTAATAAAAAAAAGAATGGGATATAGCCAAACTCAGTTCTGCACTTTTAAGGCGCTATAGAACAAACGGCTGCTGCTGTGTATTTGGAGGATGATGCCCTGTCTGTGTTGGTGATTAATGGTGCAGTTAGCCAACTGCCTGCGGTGCTGACGCTCCAGTCACAATGACTCTGCTGGCCATCATCAGAGCCTCTCCGCACCTCGGCAGTGCTCCCTGGTCCCACATTTATGGCATCCGCTCACTCCAGTGGCCAAGGGAATTAAATTACCTCATGAATCTCAGCTGTAACTTCATGTGTGGACATTAATTATATGCTTTTTTTTCTCCCAGTTTCTCTTTTTTTGTCTCGACTCCTCTACCTTCTGTTAAGAGTGAAGTCTATTGGTTCTGGCATTCATTAATTAATTTATGATTTACCATTTACCATTAATCTAAGCAATTGTTTTAGAGTGTGAAGAAAACAGTGGAGGAGTAAAAGCTGTAGAAAAAAAAAACTGTGAAATGGAAAAACCCCTGCAGGAGGGATAAACAGAACAATTGCCTTAAGTGTTGTCGACTTCTAATCATCTCAAGCAGTATATATTTCAGCACATAAAAGGTGCTAAGAATTCTTTAACACAAATACCATAATACCATGGTAGAATGTACAGGTTTGTAAGAGAGAAAACACACACACACACACACACACACACACACACACACACACACACACAGGCATAGCATCTCCTTAAATTAAACACCAATGTTATCTAGTTCTACATCTCTACTCTCACTGACCTCTGTGAAACTGACAGAGTACTGCCACCAGAAAACAATATCAATCACCTGGCCTTTAGTGTAGCTGGACAGACAAAAGCAGATTCCCAAGAGATTAGCTTTTTTTTATACAACATGGTGTCCTCTGGGAGATGCAGTAGGGCAAAACAGTGTCAATGGCAAGCCTTTTAATCAATACCCATATTAATGGTGAAAAACTGAATAAAATCAAATGCTTATTGAGTCTATGTATGCAAGCATTCAGTCCACGTGTGGTACCAGGCTGGAAGAGCAATATACATTTTAGACATTTTGGTGGAAACAGCAGATGAAAAAAATGAATGAATCCCAGCGGGTGCATATTTGTGCATTGCCACAAAGCAATGGTGCCCAGCACTACTTGATTTCATCATGACAGGTCGAAGAGGAAAACATGTCAGCATCTCCGTGCAGCGCTGTCACAACATAATAGGAATAAACCGAAATGGGTTCCCTGTCTGGGATTTGCGTTTAGTATAAAATCTAATCTCATGACTCGGTAGGGGTGGCGGTGCATAATAAGGTTGATTGTTGGAAATGATTTGAAGAGACTACCCTAAATGAAGGGCATGGTTTAACAGCTAAGCATGAACAAATATCCAAAATGAGTCCCATGGCATTCATTGAGGACTGGGATGATTCTAGCTGAAGAATCATGGGTTTGAGGTTCCTGGCATGTTTTCCGGTTTGTGAAAGGACTTGCAGGGGTCATACTCCCACTGAAGTCAGATGACTGATAAGACATGGCTCATCAAAGCTAATTCAATAGGGCACAGGAGCACCTGTGGCTCTCTCCTTGGTAACTATCACAACAAACACAGTGGTGCTGGAACAGCGGGTGTTCAATTTGCCGGCGCCTAACATCATTACATGATTAGACACATCCAAATTAAAGTGACACAGAACATCGCTGCAGTTAACTCATTGACAGTGTCAGCACCTTTACTTTAGAAACACTGACAAATATTGCAGGTATGCCTCTCTATATGGTCCACAGCAACAAAAGAAACAAACCAAAACATAATCCTTTTTCACATGTATGTAACAACTGTTACACACTGTGTTACACACTGTATATGCACTGTAGTTTCATTGATATAATAAATATATATTACATTTGGTTAGCCTTCAGTTATTCATTCATTTTTTTTAGTTTTGGGAACACTGGTCATGAAGCAGGAATGCATTCTAGAAGGGAAACCAGTTCACCATAGCGCATCACACACACACACACACACACACACACACACACACACACACACACACACACACACATATCCATTCACACATTACCACAGATAAAATTATTTTTTGGTAGACACCAAACAAACAGAGGAAGATCCTATTACAGTGGTTGCCTACAGTAACTCTTCCTTAGTCAATTGATATCAAAATGTTTTCACACACCTCATCACACACTTCTGATTTGAATAGTCCAAAACTGTTTCGTTTCTGTGTAACTGTATATGGATTCCTAAATTACTGTATTTGTCATTAAGGTAGGGAGCATGAAAAACTCCTTAAACTCTATGATGAGATGTTCAATGCTTGTCAAATAGATCTGACAAGAAAAAAAAGCCATGGTGAAACACACTTTGAAGCCCCCTGAAGATTGAGCTTTATTGATCTGCAGACAGCATTTCAAAATCAATTGCAATGCTCCTGTTCTGTCAAATCTATGGTCAAGGTTCATTCTGCATTAACACATTTATTATGTTAGTGGCTCCAAACAGTGTTGCTCTGACAGTTATCACACACCTAACCTACCTACTCGACAATACATCAGTATTAGCTGCAACTGTATCTGATATTGGCATACATGGCCTAGGTTAAAGGTCACAGCTAGCTGGGGAAAGAAATGCATTGTGTCAGGCAGCAAAAAGACAGGAAAGCGCCGGGAGCATATAAATCCGAGCGTATCTGGTTTCACTGGAGATGAAGGGACTAATGTTTTTTTATGCAGAAAGAAGCCTGTGTTTCTGCCTCACACCCATGATTATCATTTGACACCTACAGGATTATTATATATGTTAGAGCTTCAGGGGGTGTGGAAGAGAAAAGCTGGGTGAGAATCGCTTGGGCTTATGAGGTATATTGAGTTTTAATGGACACCCTCGTCCGAGCAATAAAGATCTATAGACGCATGTCATAAATCCTTTAATAATCTAGTTTTTATAATACACCTTTCTGCTTTAAAAACAATCATTAATGTAATCCGCATTGCATTAAACATTTATGGCATTTAGCAGACACTGTTATCCAGTGAGTTACATTGATGCTGGGTGTTGAGGGTCTTGCTCAGGGACCCAGAAGTGGCAGCTCAGTGTTGCTGGGATTTGAACACATGACCTCCTGATCCAAAGTCCAACACCAAAAACCTCTAGACTCCCACCTCCCCTATTCCAAGGTTTATTTTATTTCTCTCTTAAAGATGAGAACACTCTTTAGCTCAAGCAGGGATTTGATCACTAATTAAACAAAAAAGAAAGATTTTTATCAGAAGTCTTTCTATTGCTTTTGAGACTGCATTAAACTCGGATCTATTCATACAATCACTTTCTTTTCTTCTTTTTTTTCTGTTGTATCTTTGGGTTTTTTTTATGAATATGGTTAAACAGTGCGACCCGCGCGCGCCTCCTGCTCCATTTTCCTGCGTGTCCGGATCGGGCGTGCGCGCGCTACCCGGGTGCTCCATATGTGGAGTGAACGGCCCAGCGGAGCGGAGAAATGCAAGATGGGAGTGGTTCCGTTATGAGGTCACGGAGAGGCACAGCAACGGCAACAGAGCGAGCGAGCGAGAGAGAGAGACAGAGAGACAGGGAACTCTAGAGAGACAAAACATGAGCCGTGCGATTGAGGCAGGAAACGTTTTATTCACGCGACTTTAATCGATCGGATTCCCGAGCGATCGCCAACTCGCTTTCCTTACTTCTTTAAATAAAGGGAACTGTTAGCAGATCGCAGTGCTTCTAGTCGCTGCTGGATCCTGCGTTGAAACAGGAAGAAATCCCCCTGCTTGCGTAATAGAGAGAGAGAGAGAGAGAGAGAGAGAGAGAGGGGAAAACAGACCTAAAAGACTCTGGTGCACGAGTGCGGTGAGCAAAGTTTTCGCGTCTGGAAAGCGAATGAACTCGGCTGAAATCGCCACGCGCGAGCCATGCACGCGCTGTCCAGCGTGGGGTAGCCGCGTCGTGTCCTGCTCGTGAGCGGATTTTCTGAAGAGCGCTGCAAAGTTTAACGGGGGGGTTGTTTTTGTTTGTTCTCCTGCGACAGAAGACGGACGGCAGATCCCGTCACGCGCTCGCTTAGAGCCATTGTTCGCAAGCTTTTTTCTCTTTTTTTTTTTAAATCTCCACTGGGGGATCGTGCGTTCCTAGAAACCGGGCAACCGGGGAGATAACTTGGTTGGATTTTACATTGACGCGTTTTTACTTTTTATTTTTTTCTTAACTACATTTTTTTTTCATGGTCTCTTCATCACCGTCCTTCGCCTTCAGGATGCACGTTGTTGCGGTGCTGATCGGTCAGCTGGCGCTGCTGCTGCTGCTGCTGGCGGCGAGCGGCCGGGCGCTGCTGTGTTTGCCCTGTGACGAGTCCAAGTGCGAGGAGCCGAAGCAGTGCGTCGGCGCCGTGGTGCCGGGGATCTGCGGCTGCTGCTCCGTGTGCGCCAAGCAGAAGAACGAGAGCTGCGGCGGCGTGTACGGCCTTTACGGCACGTGCGACGCGGGGCTGCGTTGCGTGATCAGACCCCCGCTCGACGGCGGATCCATCACGCAGTACGAGGTCGGAGTTTGCGAAGGTAACTGACAAGCCCTGGCGGTGGTGGTGCTTGTGGTGGTGGTGGTGGGTGTCTGTCTGTCCTCCACGCAGTTCTTCTCATCGGAAAAGTTGCTTTTTTCATTCGCGCTTGTGGTTTTTTTTTTATCATATAAGCCCTGATTAGTTTGCCCTTCTTACACCAGCAAAGCCAAATGTCACTCCGTCAAATTATGAAACTAGACAGCGAATATGGGACGATGTGGTTTACACGATGACAATCCAGATGAGGAAAGCTGTGATGTAATCTAGATTGGCGTTGATTGAAATCGAAGTGATAAAGTTACTGAGAAAGAGGAAAACATATTGGGAACTGAAATGGAGCTTTGCACAACATGAAGTTCTGGTGAACAGATCCGGTGCTGTTTAATCAGTATTTTCCATAATATGTCATGCTGATCTAAAATGATCTGAATGCTGAAGGACGCTACAACTGTTTACCGTAAGCATGGAGTGTTTACTGTAGCCTACAGAGAGGGAGAAGGGGGCTGCTTAATGTGTTTGCAACATGTCGGTTTTGCATTTCTATGAGATATGATTGCGAACTGGATTCCGTGCTGTTTTGGGACGAGGTGCCATCCTCCTTCCGTTTTTCCCCCCTACCTTCTCTCATCGGAATGCCGTCTATGCGGCTCAGCTCGCGCGTCCCATCGTGTATTTTTCACCCCAGGACAGAAGAAAGACAATCACAAGTCGTCCTGCACACACACACACACACACACACACCACTCCCCACTTTACTCCCTAATACCATTATCATTATGCCATTATTAGTACTAATGTGATGACTAATCAGATGCAAGGATTCATTTCTAATTTTCCACCTGTTGATCAGGAAGATGTTCTTCAGCCCAAAGCACAAACTAAGTGCTCAATTAATGGGATGGAACTAATAGAAGACAAATCAGACCAATGCTACACTCTGAGTAAGAAAAAACGTAGTCCTGGTCTTGATCCGACGACACACTTGA
Source organism: Silurus meridionalis (assembly GCF_014805685.1). Lineage (NCBI taxonomy): Eukaryota > Metazoa > Chordata > Actinopteri > Siluriformes > Siluridae > Silurus > Silurus meridionalis. Next base: position 13,284,678 of record NC_060891.1, on the reverse strand, counting down.
TGCTTGATGCTGCGGGTCGGATTTCAGTGCAACTGATTATAAAATCATGCCGAAGGCATCTCGGCTGCTTTGCGTGTAATCTCCTCGGTGACATCTAATGTAACCCAGCCAAGAAAACAGAACAGGATAAAGTGTCAAAGCAGTGCCTGCCACAGGAATGCAAAAGATCAAAGCAGGGATTGCAGGAGCTGTGGTTTAGGCCGTTCTATTCTACACTATGGTGACCCCACCCTAACCCCTTTTTTTTTCAAGATGTGATCAGGCTTATTGTAGTGCATTTTAATCTATGCATGGCATCCTTTCATAATGAGGTTTATGCTATCTGACAGGTCTATACGTGGCAGTCTGGGAAACCCCATTGACTGTCACCGTGGTTGGATTTGATTTAGTCTTTAACAAATTTTTAAACACTTCTAATGAAAGAAAACCTGTTTTTTTATTTCTTGCCAGTGTTAAAACAGGTGAGTGGGAGATAAGTTAGATTTTCTTATTTAGTGAATGTCACCTGGCGTCTCATGAGTACGCAACACATCCATCTTAGTGTGATAATCTGCCCATCGAACTGCACTTTGAGAGCTGATTTTTCAGGTCCTGTGTTAACAGAAGAGTCACAGGTTCCCATGGGAGACTGCCTTTACTCTGTAGTGCTGCATCAGAAGAATTCCATTAAACCCAGGCTCTGAACACATCACACCAAAATACACAGGCTGTTGTTTAGTATACTGGCTCTGCAGGCCTCACATTGTTACTTAGTAGTAGTGAAATGCTCTAATCACTAATTAAACACACCAGGTGAAGCATTGGACAATATCCTTGCTTCTATTTATGCAGTTAATAGGTATGAAAATTATCTAACGCTCATAGGCAACGCTAGTATGGGTTTCTTTGTATAATAAGATACTTACCTTGTTATGATTTGGGAGATGGAACATTCAGCCACCATGTCGGCTTGTATAGATTTTGTGTTGTTGGCACAACAAAATATGATCAAAAATCCTTAGCCTGCACCAAGGGCACATTTTTTGTAAATTAGGAAACTATGAAGAAAATACACTATATTGACACAAAAATGAGGAATATCCTATTTTCAAGCCATGTGTGGTTCCCCTACAAACTGTTAACACAAAATTAGAAGCACACAAGTGTATTGGATGTCTTTGGATACCGTAGCATTCAATTTTCCCTTCACTTGAACTAGATGACCCAAACCTGTTCCAGTGAAACAATGCCTCTTTGTGCAAAGCCAGCTCCAAGTAGATATGACTTAGATGGGTTAGAGTGGAAGATCTTGAGTGGCTTCTGTAGCGCTCTGACTTCAACCCCACTGACCACCTTTTGGAATCAATTAAAACACTGACTGCATTCCAGGCCTCCTTACCCTACATCAGTACCTGACTGTACTAATACCCTTGTGGCTGAATGAGCACAAAACTCCACAACCACACTCCTGAGATCTGAAAAGAGAAAGGAAGACAAAGAGATGTGGTTGTGGAATGAGAAAGTGCAGGTAGGCATAAGGAGGAAAAGGTTGACAAAACAGAATTGATGAGGTTTGTTATACACCACCTATCATTTTATTTATTTCCAATCCAGTAGCATTATGGAAACAGCATGTGTAGTGGAACATCTTCCCAGAAGTGTGAAGGTTATTATAATAGCAAATGGGCAATAAATGTGGAATGGGATGTTTAAAAAGCACATATGAATCTTATGGTTAGGTCTCCCCACACTTTTGTTCATACACTGTATATGAAGGGTGGGAGTTCTGTGGAAAGAATAGTAATCAGGAAATCTCAGACAATCGCTTGTTCCAATTAAGCGTAGGTATTTTCAATTAAAACTTGAGATTAGTAAACTGAGATATGGCAATGAAAGATATCACCCATCACCAAAAAATAAATCAGCCACAAACAGAGAAGATTAGAAGATAGACTTTATTAGTACCAGGGCTTGAAGTCACAACCATCCATTCAGTAGCCCAGATCCTTAATCACTACGGCTCTATTATACTTCTATAGATACAAACTGACAGTGGTGAAAGTTTCAAACACTCCAACTTTGACAAAAGTTTGATATTGCTTTTGTTGACACAGCATCCACAGATTTCTTAAAATAATTACTACCTACATCAGAAAGAGAAAGCTTTTGTTTGTTCCTAAAACCAATTGTAGGCAGGGCTAGTGCTGAGCCAGGAAGGAGCATAAAAAGTGAGCACACACAAACACTTCCTTTTCCCCTTGTTTTTGCAGTGCATCAGAAGAATGTGTACACTTGGCCTGTTGCAGCCTATCTGAATTTTCAGCCCTCTGGCTGCGTGTCAGCCTTGCTGTCTCATGCCAAATAATTTAGGGCCTTAAAAACAACACATATTAATCCCAAAAGAGGGGAGCATGTATGGCACTCACGCTCGCCTGGGAAGCACATATTCTGTCAAACATTCTTTCGCAAGCTTCCATTTGACAGTTCATCTTGGAATGCAATGGCATGGGGAGTTGGGTGGAATTTATTTGCGAAGCTTGACACCCCAGTCCATCACACATAGCGTGCATTTCTGACATGGTAACTGTATGTGCGTGTAAAACATGGCTGGATCTTTACTGAGTTGCAAGCTCATCGAGGTTTGTCTCCCAAAAGCTGATTACCAGTGTAGAGTTTGGCACCAAAGCATTGGACCTGTTTGCATGTTCTGTGTACAAACTCTTGTACTTCTTGAGTCCTCGAGTCCCTGCTTCCAGTATTGCAATGTCATGCACTAAAATCACAATCTGTCTGGCTGGGAGAGTAATCAGCAGTCTTTATTACATAAATGACTGGAGAGTGGACAAAGTGCACATGGAATTTCATGCAGTCTGTTCAGAGACAACAACGTAGGCATGTCTTTCCTCATTGCCGTAATATACACATACCCAGGCTTGTGCCTGTTAGTGAAGAGCACCATATTGCTCTTAATCTTAATGTCAGTCAGACAGATTGCATGAAATTATTTTGCCAAATGACATATTAAAACATATATCTGCTGAATAAAAAACCCCTCTTTTTTGGCTTGATTTCATTCTAACACTATCTACACTTGCAAATTTTCTGTATTTTTATACCAGTCTGTGTGTTTACCTCTCCATTTTCCCCTCTATTGTTGTGATGACAGCAGATATGAATTGCTTTGGGCCCGGTCCTAAAAACATTCTTTAGAGCTAAGTTTTCAACTTCCTTTCTTCCAAATTCTACATTGAATGCAACTGTGAATGTCTGCCCTTGTCTTTTTTTCTTTGTCCCCTATAAAAAAGAACAGTGAAGGCTAGGTTACTTTTGTCAGTGAACACAGGTTGTCTTGTGTAGTCAGGAAAGAAAAGCAGAAATGCTTTCCTCGTTTTTTAGTAGCCCTCTTGTCACTATTTTTTCTTTGGAAGTTTTGCTCTTCCACTAAAGAGCAGTATAGGAGATGGAGGAGAAAGATGCAGGGGTTTTGGTGATCATCGTTCCCAAAAAAAGCCCCAGGCGAGAGAAGTGGGACTTTGGCAAAAAGCCTTCCCTGTGTGATTAAGGATAGGTGGATACTGCTTTTAGGAAGAAAAAAAAAACAGTTTGCACTTGACTCAAAATCCCTCAACTTCCAGAAGTCTGAGGGAGAAGTGCAAAGCTTAATTTAGCTCAATCACTATCTGAAATATTCCTCTACATTTTTATAGACACCTGCTATTGTTTATTATATATTATGGTTTCTCTGTTTTGAAGGACTATTCTTTTTAAAGTGAACTAATTAATAGGTGCTATGGATGCAAATTACCAAACTCTTTGTGCTTCAGGAAGGTCTCTATCTTGGTTAACAACCAGGTGCCATTGTGGGCACAGCAGCAAAATGAGCCACCACTGCAGGCCGAACTGTAATTTGAAGACTGTTGTAAAAGCCTTCCATTTGTGCATTAACTATGCTGATATTTCAAATTTAGTGGATATATTACAGTTGAATGAAGATAATGTTTAGTCCCATTTTGGTTTATGAAGGCTATCTGCATAATTCTTTTTACGTTGCTGCTTCAGCTGCCAGCATGTTTAGTGGCTGATCTATATTAAATAAAACAAAAAAGATAAGATAAAAAATGTAAGTAAAAAATAAGTTCCTCATTATTTACCTTTTTATATCATGCTAATGGAAAGCAATTTAGATTTGAGTGCAATTGAAATTACTTACAAAAATAACTTATTGCAGAATTATAGAATATTTATTTTTGTGAGGAAGTAGTTGAGTAAAGAAGTTTTCCTGTTTTTTTGTTGGGTAGGTGGCATTAAAACTGTGACCTTATCCTTAAACATATTGATGGAATTGTTGTACAACGCAGTGAATACTGCAGAATAAGGTTTCCCTAAACTTGCTTGGCTCAGGAACGGTGTCAAAACACAAGCATGCTTTTAAAAGATGTTCTCTCCCCGGTCTCTTGGAACAGAAATCTAATCTCGGCAGCTATGTACAACTTCTTCTGGAACGTACTGAGGCTCTGGGATTTGAAATGGCACCGTTCATCAAAAGCAGCTCATGTGAAAGAATCAGAGATGCGAGGGAACCCAGTAACATGTCTCTAAGTGCTGTTGCCAAGCCAAGGCTCTGCGGGTGGCTCAGACCACCAGGAGAGTGCTTACTCTATGAGCCCTATGCCAGGCTAGAAGCAGACATGTTTGGCCAGAAGTGCACCGGCTTGAACTTCCTCACCCTGCTATATGACCCACAGCTAGTCTGGAGAGCCTGGCTTAGTTATTGAAGTGTCGGCTGTTGACAGCATCTATTCAAGGTCATCGTGAAGACAGGTGGATGCTGCTTCCAGGCAGTCCAGACTCACAACATGCCCTGGAACATATGCAGAGTGTTACCTGGAGTGCCAGAATTCATAGCACCTGTTCATACTTGGAATATTTTTCACGTCTTCCTAATTTTTCATTTCACATACGGTATGTAGAACTCCAAACCCACATTAATATTAGAGGAAACACAGATCCTGTGTACACACTATAGGCATTGTGTTGTGCAGCTGTGATCACACCCACAATTTTTTGATCCCAGTGGATCAATGGGCTACCTCTGTGAACCGTATCACCAGCAGCTATGTACACATTCAGTCGCTAATGCAAAAGGGAATTGATTCACTTATTTATCCTTATGAAAATACTTTAAGAGGTTAATGAGACCAACTTGGAGGGGGTGCTAGTATATATATATATATATATATATATATATATATATATATATATATATATATATATATACAGTGAGGAAAATTTTTTTAAGTATTTGAACACCATGCTATTTTGCAAGTTCTCCCACTTAGAAATCATAGAGGGGTCTGAAATTGTCATCGTAGGTGCATGTCCACTGTGAGAGACATAATCTAAAAAAAAAAAAAAACCCAGAAATCACAATATATGATTTTCAACTATTTATTTGTATGATACAGCTGCAAATAAGTATTTGAACACCTAAGAAAGTCAATGTTAATATTTGGTACAGTAGCCTTTGTTTGCAATTACAGAGGTCAAACTTTATTTGTAGTTTTTCACCAGGTTTGCACACACTGCAGGAGGGATTTTGGCCCACTCCTCCACACAGATCTTCTCTAGATCAGTCAGGTTTCTGGCCTGTCGCTGAGAAACACGGAGTTTGAGCTCCCTCCAAAGATTCTCTATTGGGTTTAGATCTGGAGACTGGCTAGGCTACGCCAGAACCTTGATATGCTTCTTACAGAGCCACTCCTTGGTTATCCTGGCTGTGTGCTTCGGGTCATTGTCATGTTGGAAGACCCAGCCTCGACCCATCTTCAATGCTCTAACTGAGGGAAGGAGGTTGTTCGCCAAAATCTCGCAATAAATGGCCCCGGTCATCCTCTCCTCAATACAGTGCAGTCGCCCTGTCCCATGTGCAGAAAAACACCCCAAAGATGATGCTACCACCCCATGCTTCACAGTAGGGATGGTGTTCTTTTGATGGTACTCATCATTCTTCTCCCTCCAAACATGTTTAGTGGAATTATGACCCAAAAGTTCTATTCTGGTCTCATCTGACCACATAACTTTCTCCCATGACTCCTCTGGATCATCCAAATGGTCATTGGGAAACTTAAGACGTGCCCGGACATGTGCTGGTTTAAGCAGGGGAACCTTCCGTGCCATGCATGATTTCAAACCATGACGTCTTAGTGTATTACCAACAGTAACCTTGGAAACGGTGGTCCCAGCTCTTTTTTAGGTCATTGACCAGCTCCTCCAGTGTAGTTCTGGGCTCATTTCTCACCTTCCTTAGGATCATTGAGACCCCACGAGGTGAGATCTTGCATGGAGCCCCAGTCCGAGGGAGATTGACAGTCATGTTTAGCTTCTTCCATTTTCTAATGATTGCTCCAACAGTGGACCTTTTTTCACCAAGCTGCTTGGCAATTTCCCCATAGCCCTTTTCAGCCTTGTGGAGGTGTACAATTTTGTCTCTAGTGTCTTTGGACAGCTCTTTGGTCTTGGCCATGTTAGTAGTTGGATTCTTACTGATTGTATGGGGTGGACAGGTGTCTTTATGCAGATAACGACCTCAAACAGGTGCATCTAATTTAGGATAATAAATGTAGTGTAGTTGGACATTTTAAAGGCAGACTAACAGGTCTTTGAGGGTCAGAATTCTAGCTGATAGACAGATGTTCAAATACTTATTTGCAACTGTATCATACAAATAAATAGTTTAAAAACCATATATTGTGATTTCTGGATTTTTTTTTTAGATTATGTCTCTCACAGTGGACATGCACCTACGATGACAATTTCAGTTCAAATACTTATTTTCCTCACTGTATATATATATATATATATATATATATATATATATATATATATATATATATTTTTTTATTTTTTTTTTACAATTATTCATCTTTTGTAACAACTGTATCCTGGTCAGGGTTGTGGTGGAGCCTATTGTGAGAAAACAGTGGGCGCAAAGTATGCGGGAATACATACACACTGGGTGTGACGCTGACACTCCATTGCAGGACACTATGCACACAAATTCTCACATTAATTCACACCCAGGAGCAATTCAGAGCTGTCAAAATTATGATTGAACCATAGGGACCCCAGAGATGTGAGGCACTGCTCCATCATGCAGGCTCCAGTTTAAGACCAGCACATGGCATATATATATATATATATATATATATATATATATATATATATATATATATATATATATATATATATATGATGCAACCCTGGCCAAATGCAAGATTGATAGTGGCTTTGTCTGGAAAAATCATGCACAAGCCGAATTATTGCATAGTTGTCAAGCAGTAACACACTTTACTCTTTCCCACTATTATATATTAGCTACTTTGAAAGGGGAGTTTCTGTAGACAACTCAATGACCTTCATGGTGAATGGAACGGTCCATAGAATCTATGGACCTTTGTTTACTAGCTGCATAAGACAGCAGCAGAGAGTGCAGGAAGTGCACACATTACACACCCACTAACACACCTCCATACATGCACAAGCACTTGTACAATGTGCATATATATAGTTGTGTTCTCCCCCATCTAAACACACACAATGATAAAGTGAGCACACAGCAAGCTAAAACACCAGTGCGCATATCAAGTAAATGTATTTGCACTGTAAATAACATTTCCTAATGTGCCTGGGAGATTGTAGATTTACAAGGTTAAAGGTCATTCTTATTACAGAATTGGAATGACAGCATATTATTTAATGTTCCAAATAGGAGCTTTCAAAAACTTAACTAAACATTGTACGTGTATGTATGCTACAAACTAACTTTATTTCTAGCTAAAGCTAGTGTGCTGTTCATTTTTTAACTGTGCAAGAAATGTAGATAATATTTGATTTGGACATGAGCATCAATCTGCATGCATTCTACTTCTACTAAAAATTTATTTCCCTTTGATCCTTATTCAGATGAAAACTGGGATGACGACCAGCTCTTGGGATTTGAACCGTGCAACGAGAACCTGGTTACGGGCTGTAACATAATCGACGGGAGGTGTGAATGTGACAGCGTTCGAACATGCAACAACCCTTTTGAGTTCGCCAGTGAGGAGGCTTGTCAGACAGCCCTGAAGAAGATCGAAGGTAAAAATCACTGTCTTCTACTCGGTCATGCAGAAACTCATCCATGCGTGGCTTTTTTCTAACATAGCTTTTAGGATTCTACAGGGTAAAAGTTTAATGATGGAAGCGTTCGTTTGAATATGCCGGTTTCTCCGCACAGATAAACACTTCATAATCTTGGATCTGTTCAGTACTCATTGAGGTATATCTCAAGTTTATGTGTTGTGGGATCCGGTACAACAGCACTACAACAAGCACGTCCACCATCTCTGACTGTAATATGTACTTCTGCCAAACTAAATGGTCTGTGATTAACTTGGTAATTGAAATGGGCTTCCTTGTTAATTCTCAAATGCTCAGAACCTATTCAGACAGGCAATAATCTCTGCATATAATTTACAGAGTGACTTAACCTATGGTCTACATTTGGCATTAGGAAATTAATCAGAATTCTGCTCTAATACATAGGTATTAGATTGAGTGCGATGGAAATGTCATGTTCTGTTTTTCTACAAGCTAACTTGGGATCTACAGCAGATGTGACATGTCAGTGATACGTGAATGCAGTGTAAACAGCCATCTATTTGAACCATATGGTTTCTGACTCAGATCTACTGAACAAATGCAACAGACAGAAATATTCATCCTTTCCTATGCTGTCGCACATATACTAGTTCTGCTGCAAACAGGTTACTGTGGCAGCAAGATCACTTCATTGTAGTAAATTATAAGTATACCATGCTGAACTTAGAACGCTGTATGGACTTATAGTGATTGAAATTAAAGCTTAGTCATGTCAAATAAAATTCTTTTGGATTGTATTTCATGTAGGAATAAGGATAATAGGTTTAGTTTGACTATTTAAAAAAAATAAGCAAGAACCTTTCTGCTCCTTGTCAAACACTGCATAACATTTTCCTGGAAATTTTTGTAGCCCAATATTGTTTTTTTCATCTTATTTTGGTATGCTGCTTTTTTCCTAGTGTGGGTGTGGTGAAGAAAGTGAATGTTTTCCTTATCTTTTTTTTTGTTTATATGTTTGTACATTTCTTTAGAATTGCTGTGATTAACAAACAGCTTTACTTGCCCAACACTGATAAGAGCTATCAGAATGCAAATGGTGTGTTGAAGAATGCAATTCCTGATGGACATGCACTGCAATCTCCTCGTGTCCCTGTGTGTTCAAGTTGAATTGGCAGCACACTTGCAATTAAACTCCAAAATATATGTTTGTTATCACAGTGGTGTTGGCAAAGGTTGATGGCCCTTGTTTTATTGTGGCAGGTGTATTTTCAGCAGCGATATTGCAGACTGCGGTTCTTTTTAAGCTTTCCCTGCGGTGTTTCATCTTAATAGGTAGTTGTTATCTTGTTTTGACTGATTTGGATTGTTGTGCAATTGTCACTTGTTTAATGTGTTGTTATGTCTAGCTTGGACTACTGTGTCGTATGGAAGTGTGTGCGCTATTGTTTACTGATAATGCGTCTAGTTTCGGTTGCTGTTTTGCATTTGGACTTGCTTTATTCTCCTTGGGCAGCACTATGGTGATGCTTGAGCATTAACACACATTTATGCTCTGCAGGAGTGACATGTCCTTGGTGGTTATCATTTACATAAAGAAAACATTACTGCCATGATCTATCAGCTCATCCCATAATTTTTTGTTGTGGGTCTGAAGACATAGTAAGGGTTTATTGATTATACATTAAACAATCACTTCTGTTAAGCAGAATTGGAATCTTCTCTATAATTAATCTATATAATCTCTATCTTCTACTCCCACGTTCACCTTTCTTTGTGTTTGCTGGCAGCAGAAGCGAGGAAGAAGACAGATCTGCATTTAAACTACTACGGTTTTCAAATACTACAGGTGGATTCAGCTAGAATATATAATCAGCTGGAATGTATGGTTTCTTATTAAAGGTCATTCATCTTATGTCATTTAGAAACCTCATCTTGCGGAAGAATTCGAATCCATTTTTGTAAAATTCTGTATGGAAAAACATTTAACAGAGATGCTTGTGAACATTTGTGGTACCGTGTTTAATATGCTATAAACTTTGGAGTAAATATAGCATTTAATAATTATAAAAAGCCACAAGGGGAACAGACATCTGAAAGGGCAGAAGAATGCTGATAATGATGCTTCCCGCCTTTCTTGGGGGTTGCTAATGACCATTTTCCTCTGGACCATTCCTACTAGGAAACTAAGGGAAATCAATCCTCAGTGGAACTGGAATAATATGCTGACCTTTGATGGCTAACTAGATTTTTCTCAAGGTGTGAAAAAATGTCAGAGTGGTAAATCATGGTTAGACCTGTCAGAGGATGGTACGACTTCTTTGAAGATGCTGATCGGGATTCTCTATCTGAATTGCTCCAGTTTATCTCCAGCATTTTCAGTGAGTTTAACCAAGGCATAATGAGTCAGAAAGGATAAAAAGGTACAAAAAGATTTGTTAGAAAATATGAGAGAATCTGTAGAGACACAATAGAGATTCCAGAATGTGCATATGCGAATATTGTTTTCATGTGAATTTTTGGACTGATTGTATGCATCTTAACCAGTTTAAAAATAATCCTCTCACTTGACAAGGCAGAAATGTTATGGCAAAAATGTTTCACTGTGATATAAATGTCTTTGGGTCCATGGTGATAAGAAAACATGTTGCTGCCAGTGAAAAACTGTCCTTGGAGTTAATACACTTGGTGAAACAAGAATACACAAGGGAACCACTGCAACTGTCCCAGAGGGTCTGTATTTAAAATTAACATGGAGGTAATCAGTAGTCTTTCAGTGACCCAGTTTAGTCTTCTAAACCAGAGGTTTGTGTAATCATGTAAACTATTGAAACTACTTTTAGAAACCAGCACCTGATAGGACTGTGGTTATGAGCACTATATTTCCTTGGGATATTTAAGTGAAAGTCTGTCAGCTTCTGGAAGAGAAATAAAGCTGTATTTTAAGTTGCTGACTGTGAAAGGGGGATGTGCAGATTAAAGGTGAGAGACTAGAAATGACATGAGACACGAGTAAGAATACTTACTGTATTATGAGACAGTGAAAGGAAGAGTGCAAGAGACAGGAAGTTTCTTTGGGAGTCTGCTGTGCCGTGAAATTTGGTTCCTCTGGCCCAGCTAGGCCAAAACACATTAAAGGAAATGTCTAGCATTCCTGTTAGAGAGCCGTGTCTCTGACGCTATGGCAGGAATACAGTGGAGAATATTTGTTCTAGGTAGCTGGCCATGCTAATTGCAGGCCCGTTGTGTGCAGGGAGAGCGCAGGGGCTCGTGCCAAAAGCAACATGTTTCAGTTCAGCTTAACAATGTCCTGTTTTCAAGAAGAACATTGGCGTATGGAGGGGAGTCATTTCACTGTTTCATCCTGTGTACACATTTTAAAAGGTTTGAACTTTTTTTTTTTTTTTTTTGTGCACCATTCCCACACATGTAGGCAGTACTGTGGAATGAAGAAACAATTAAAGGTTCATTAGTGTTCATAGATGCCATTGCTGTCCATTGGTGTGTACATTAATTGATTATTTGTGGGGGCTGAGTGTAATTAATCTTGGTGGTTATTGAAAGCTATGTAAACAGATCCTTGGCATTCCTGTTATGCGTTATTTTCTCCTCCCTGTCTTTGGCGCATGGGAATGTTTGGGGACATCTATTTATTTAGCATGAGTGTGGTCCACCTCCTCTTTCCTGGAGGAAAAGATTAAGAGGCATTGCAGCTCCATAAAACTCCCCAAAATCTCCTCACATCAATCTATACACAAGACTTTTGACAAGTATAATGCTTCACCTTTTCTGCCCTGCAAGCTCGGGACGATAGTAGAATTTTAATCTATTCTCTCGAGGCAGAGCATTAGTGACATTACCATTGATTCCTCCACTATAGCTAGTAGCAGACTTGGCCAAGAACTACAGTCTATTAGTAGAACTTCAGTCAGAGTTAGTCACAAATTCAGATTAATTCACTTGCTTTGGGTCTGTGTATAGTTTTTATTTGTGTTGAATATTTAACTCCAACCACTGAAGTTGTATTATCATAATAATCATAAGTAAAAACTGCCATATCTATAATAAATAATACACTATCAAAAATAAAAATCTGTATATGTTTTTTTTGCCTTTTTTTATCTAGGCTTAGGGTAAAGGTTACTATTCTATAACATGGTGATTGACCTTGTTTCTCTTTTTTGAATGGTGAATTTTTGTGTTTGAAAATCTGTTGTCTGTGAAAAAGCTTTAAAGATGTTTTCCTTTTTGCTGTAAAGATACTTGTGCTCGGAATTTCAATTGCTCTGTAGGATTGAGAGATTTTGGGGTTTGAGATTAGCCTACATAAAACTGAGATGCTTTAAGGAAGCATCAGAAGTGTTGCACATTTTTTGCCATTCAATGCACCATCGCACGAAGTGCAGTCCTTCTGAGCCAAGCCATTCTGTCCTTTGTATGTGGAACAAAGGCAATCAAATCAATAGTAATGTGTCCAGACTTCCACACTGGGAGAGCTGCCAATAGCCAAGTATTGACCTCTGAGTACTATGAGGGTGTGAGCTAGCTACAGACTAAATCCTGGGTTATTCTCCACCTCTGACAGTACGCAGCAGATATACCAGTTGTTCACATTGTGTTTCAAAGTGGAGAAAATATTTCTTATGTCCTACCAATGAGATAAACTGCAAACTGCATTGCTTCACATACTGACCTTGCACAATGTGCATGTTATTTATTTTTATTATTTTTTTTGAAAATGCCTAATTAATGTACCACATTAATGCAGTATAGTGCAGCAGCCATCTTGCTTATCATGCTGTATCTTCTAGGGATGTCCTCATACCATTTTTACTATACTAATATGAAAGCTCTTAAACTGTTCAAATTTCCCCAGTAACAAAGCCAATTCTTTGCATCTTTGCCCAAGTTATGTGGAACATCACAGTTCTTTTTGTACTTACATTATTACTATGTTTCTGAGTAGTGTCATGGCCAGAGAACTACTACAGTAGCATTCACTTTTATTGCTCAATTTTATCTTCTCTGTGTATATCCTCACGTTTTGGATCAGATATCTGAAGGGCATTTGGCACAGATGTTTACTAAAATGATCCTTTTGTACACAAGCTGATATATGTTCTAGATGCTAAATTCAGCCTAACTGTCATAGCAGCCACAGTGCTACACAACAGCTAATGTTTAGCAGAGGATGGCTATAGGGTACACCTTGATACAGAAAAATAGGCAGAGTTTACTTTAAAAAGCAGTCAAAAGGTTGACATTTAAACCCGTGATTGCCTTGACAATTGCCTCCTTTACAGAAAGTCATTTTGTCACTTTCTTTTATTCGCTTTCCTTCTTCTCTGTGATTGCTACTGAGATGAATGATAAGCTTGTTTCCCCTCAGCTTCTACTTTCTGTCCAGAGATTACCAAGAAGTGGAGACATTTTGACCAAAATGATTGGAAACATGAAACGACAAGTGTGCTTATATATTTTTGGGGGGAAGAGGAGGTGTTTTGTTTGTTTGCTAGGCAGATATTTGACATTCAGGAATTCCTTGGTGAGGGTGTAGAAGATGACTGTAGGTGTGGTACAGTGCACTGATAAAGATGAATCACTCTCGGGAACACTGGAGGGTGTCAGTCTTTTGTCCTAAGCGTGTCAGTCTTTTGTGTGTTAAAAGATAATAGAAAAGCTTTTATGAAAATGGTCCTGCCCTCTGTGTTTGTTTCTTAATTGCATTGCTGTTTGCACAGCATTTAATCAGAGCTTTCTGTATGAATATGAGAATGTTTTAGTATTCGGATCAGTGGACTTTGTACTTTGCTGTACGACAAGTCATAGCATATAAGATTAACTTTCAGTGTCTATAAGAATCTCAGTGTTTGCCTTTTGAAATCATCCTCTAAGTTGTCTCCGCACTGAGGGTGCTCTTACAGTGCCTATTAGTCTATTTCTTGAGTCGAAATCGAACCAGAATTGAATTTTCAGTTTCACACTGTACATAAATAAATGAACCAAAAAGAAATAAAATGGTGCCTTGGGGTGCCTGTAAAGCTGCAAGCACAATCCTAAAACTCTACATTTATTGGTTAAATCGGTCAATGGAAAAAGGGACGTGCATGCAGAAATCAGCAAAAAAAAAGGACATTGAGTGAGCAATACATAAACAATTAGTTAATTATGTAAACAACTAGTAAACAACATTAATAAAATGGAAAAAAAAATCTAACAAAGAAACTAATAGTGTACCAAAATAAAAAAAAGTAATAAAAATGGGAAACATTATAATATAATAATAATAACATTGATTAAGTAATTACAATGGCATCTGACAAGCAGTGGGATACATTAGGCAGCAAAAGAACAATCAAATTTCAGTGTTTTGGAGGCAGGAAAAAATGTGAAGGCATAAGCATCGGAGAAAGAGAAGGGACATTCCTGGTTAAGGTGAACCGAGCAACAGTGTCATAGGCGCACAAGGCTCATTCACATGTGTGGAAAGTGAAGACATTGTGTCCAATGCCACAGAATAGTAGCACAAATTGCTGAAAAAGTGAATGATAGAAAGGTGACAAAGCACACAGTGAATTGCAGCTTGTTGTGTATGGGGCTGTGTGGCCACAGACAAGTCAGAAACCATGTTCACTGCCTGAAAGCACCTTCAATGGGTATGTGAGCATTAGGACTGGACCAGTGAAGAAGGTGGATGCATAAGCTGGCAGAGGAACTATGATGCTCTGGGCATATGTTCTGCTTGGAGACCTTGGGTCAAGCATGTGGATGTTACTCTGAAATATTTCACCATTGCAGACTAAGTAAACCCCTCCATGGCGATGACGTTTCCTTAAAGCGGTGGCCTTTTTTAGCAGGATAATGCACTTTAGCACACTGGAGGGAACTTGCATGGAGGAGACTTGTTTCTTTTTATGTTATGGTTCACAACACAAGATTTTCGTCTTAAATCCTGCAGCCAGGTCATTCAGCTTCTTCTTCTTCTTCTTCTTCTTCTTCTTCTTCTTCTTCTTCTTCACTGCAGTCGACCTGCTCAAGAGTTTGCTTGCTTTGATCTGTACCCAAGTGTGCTTGCTATGTTCTCACTTGCATATGTGAACACTAAGTGTCAATATAAAGGGTACAACATCCCTAAAAGAAACTGTCATGACTACAGGAAATGTTTTCTATGACTGACATCATTGATTCTGCTTTTTATGCACAAATGGGTTCTCTGCATGACTCACTCTGCAGAAGAGATTAGAGGTTTGTATACTATTTGTTGGCCATTATTGTTTTGTCACTTGCAAAAAATCAGATGTCTCGCTGTCTACAAAGAAAAAGCAAAAGAGTCTCTGTGATTCACTCTTACCTTGTCGATCCCATTTAGCTACACCTCATACTGGAGCTGGCATTTAACATTGACAATACTTTCACTAGGTTGACTTTGCCTTTTTCTCTTATATTCTTTCTTTTTTTGTGGTGACCTCTCCTAAGCCAAATTAATGAAGGAATAGGAAAACTGTGAACTGCTACTGTCAAGTGCTATCAGCAACTCATCTTCTATCAACCCACCAGAGTGGTGGGAAGGCTAGCTTACTATGTTTACTTGGTAAGTAAATGCTCCTTGCATTTGTTTTGATGAAAGAACATTCATGCTTTCATCAAGCATAAACGTGAGCATCAGCAATTGCTGGGGTTTGAAAACCAATGCTGAAGCATTTTTGTTCTCCAAAAAGCTTTAAGGCCAACAACACTAAAAGAGAAAAAAAATGAGAAGAAGAAATGTGCAAAAACAAGAGCTTATTGTCCGTTAACTGTAGAGGACCCCGGAGGGTCATGTAGTATTTTGACTGGCAGTCGTGCAACAAGTGAGGGTTGTGAGAGAGGAAGGATGCTTGTTTCATCATAACAAAATTTCTTTTCAGGAAGAGAACAAGAGACAAACATAAGTGTGTGTATGCGTTTGTTCATGAATGTTTATTCATGCGAGGAGGAAGTAAGATGTTTTAGAAGAACACACAGATCCTCTGATTCTGAGACAGGAAGTGAAGTTTCAGTGAAGGTGCAAATTGACTACAGCTCATACATTTGCATATGACATCGCTTGGGTGGAAATTTGGGTACAGTGTTACAAGTGTCTGCTGAAATAAACTGTATCTGAAAGTATACTTATATTTGAATTCAAAAAATTTTTTTTCATTCCTGAAAGAGTTAGAGGAGTGGGAGACTTTATGAGCTTCAGTGTTACATGTGTAGCGTGTCTCAACGCATGGCGATCATAATAATTTTTCTTCCCCAGGTTTTTGCAGAAACGCAATCTTGTTGATGGCTAATGGTTACATGCCTTACGTAACTGAATATTTGTCGCAGTTTTCGCTAGGAGAGCGTGTTTGGACTTATCGTCTGGAATGTTTGGCATAGCAGAGCTCCTTCTATCCAGTCTTTTCTTTTTCAAAGCTAGCTTCATCTTTCTCTCTCTCTCTCCCTCCCTCCCTTCCTCCCTCCGCTCTCATGCTTTCATCTTGTTTGCTCTTTCCTTCTCTTAGTCTTGTGCTTTCTTATTTTATAGCTGCACTTTCTCTGTTTCTTTTTCGATTTGTTAGACGATGACACAGACAAAAACACTATTCTTATAGAATTCAAGCAGGCCTCTTGTTTCTTGTCTTGAGAGCTCAGATATTTGTACCTTAAGATGAATAGCAGCAAGGCCAAGTACTGGGTCAAAAATATTGGGAGATTGGAGATGGGGAAAAGAGAGTGGAAAGTGATCCACTTCACTGACGAAAATCCATCCTATTATTACATAAGAATGTGTGCTCGGCTAACAGAACCCAGCAAGGAAGTGATTGACCGGCACAGTGAATTTAAGTTCCTTCCAGGGACTGAAGCATTCTCATCTCAAAGCCCTAATGCTCCACTGCACCTTCCAGATCTATACCCTAAGCGAAGCTGTGCTTGCCTCTTTTTTTGTTCTGTATTTCAGGACAGCTGTATGTATTGTTTGATGAAGTGATGATCAAAAAGCTGAGCAATATTGACTTACCAAGATTGACAGACATACAAGCAGAAAATGCCAGATGGCAATGAATAGATTGTTCTGTCTATTAAGAGTTTTACACCATGAAGTCGAGACAGAAACTGCTGAATCAAGTCATTCATATTAGGCTTATGTTAACAGAAGAAAACTAAACAGCCAAGAGAGACATTTGGCTGTGAATTTCCTGTGATTTTTTATACAAATTCTCTTCCATCTTATGCTTAAACATTGTTCTTTTATGGCAAGGCAAAAGTCCACTATTTTGTTTTTCATTCATCCACATAAAATGGGGAAATTTATTAAAAGGGTCAAATGGTAATTTTATGTTCTTTTATGTTACCTGGAATTGTTCAAGTTGAGAACGAAAATGGACAATGAGTGGTTCAACTTACTCTTCAAATTTTATTGCATAACCATATTAGAATAATTACAAAGACCCCAAGCTGCCTTACTTACTCATTTAATTCTTGACCCTTTTAAGTGTTTTTTTTTAAGTACTTATTGTAACTAAGTTTATGCAAGAATATGAGCACGGTTCAGAGGCAAGTAGACTTTCACCATCTCACACCACTGGGCATCACACACACCATTTTAGAAGACCCTAACTCTGAAGAAACTAGTTGGTGGGGGTTGGGGTGAGAGTTAGTGGTTTCAAGTTGGGGGGTGGCTGTGTAAAGATTTGTAATAGATAGATCTGCTATAATGGTGCTTATCTTTTTGTAAGCTTCAGCTCTCTCTCATGTTGCTGTTCTTTGATCTCTGCATGCTAAGACCAGTGGGTTTTGGTGGTTGCATGGTATCTTTGTGCTGCTCCACATGCCTGCATCCATCACCTGCCCATCTGCAACACCAACTCTAAAAGCGAAAAAAAATAAAAATAAAAAAAAAAAATAAAGGAGGAAAAAATGCAGCCCTTTGTGCAGTCGTTTGCTTGGTTTATTCATTTGAATGGAGGAATGTGGTAGTGAAGGTTAAGAGCTTCTGTGATGGGAACTGGAAGTGCAAATGGTAGCTCAGACTGGGATTATACTGAGATTATACTGGTATGATGGTGCACAATAATTGGGAAATGGTGATAATGTATTGGGATGGTTCAGCAAGTAGTGTTTTGCCTAAAATAAAGCTAGACTGGACCTGCCATAAACTGATAGCAGATGTGCAATTATTATGCAATACATTTTCTGTACAAGGATAGTGGAAGTGCAAAAAGGGATTAGCCAGGTTAGATTAAGCCTGAGTAGTTGAATATGGTAAGCCAACACGAACGGGCATTGCTTGAATACCAAGGGTCTTGTGCTTTCAGGTTGGTTTGATGCTCTTCATTTGGTTAAACATCTTTTATGAACCTACATGAGTCTCAGTCCTCCACTTCAGGTGATCCCCTGCTCTGTTTTGTTTAGTGATTCTGTTCACCAACAAGAGGAAAGTTCCACCACTCCAAGAACCACACTCCTACACGCATCATTAATACCTGATACGACATGATCATCATGCTCATGTTAATGAAACAGCTGGCTGCAGTCATCCCACACAACTTCCCATCAGCTCAGGTGGTTGCAGAAACTTGCCAATTGGCTCCAGATAAGATGTACCCTTTGGGAAAACCCCTGTTTATAATGCACACTAAGTTAAACGGATAAAAGTCTCTTGAAAATCTTAAACACTAGTGAGGTTTCTGCCTTCCCAGACACATCTGCTAACACAAATAAAGCCTCTGACTTGGTACAACATCTGCCTACCTTTATTTGATATGCTTGACTTTAGAGAGGGATTCCTGTAAACAGGAAGAACATTTGCAGAATATAGGACATTAAAGAAGAATGTGGCCACTGGCAGAAGCAAAAAAGAATTCCCACACGCGGTGCGCTCTGTCGTCACGAGTGACCGATTTGCTCTTGACAAAAATGCTTTTGACAAAAGGAAGCTGCTGCAGATTTGAATACTAAAAATTACTGGAGATGATGCAGTCGATCAGCTGTGCTACCATAGTGTGCACAATACGCATGTGTTCAAATGTGCATGGGCCTGTTTTATATTGAATATATGTACAGATATGCTTTGTAAAAAACCTCTTCCTGTCTTTGTCTCTCAGTGACTCTGGCAATAATCGAAAATTGCAGCAATTACATGTTATTGGTCACAACATTTTTATATTATTGTAATTCTGTGAGAGAAAATAAGGCAGTTAAAGAGAGGAAAAAAGGACCATCTAAGAGCAACCCTCATCCAATCTATTCCTCTGTACGTGTATGTATTACTCCTCAACACGCTGTACACTAATGATCAGTTTCTGCGCTCGTGTCATTTGATGGCAGTATCATTTTTCTTCTTGGACATTTCTCAGTGAAGCAGCACTCAAGCTTAATGCATGTTAAACCACAGTCAAGGCATCGCACTAAAATGTTAAATTCACACGTACGGTTCGAAATTAAAAAGCCTCTGCTCATGTTCCAGTGTAAGACTTCAGACCCCTATTTAAGATTCATGGAAGTGAGTTGCAGAGCAAATGGGATGACGTATGAACTGTAAATTCAACTATCTGCTTTTCATTTGTTAAATGGTGTACTAAAGACATTGTACTTATCAGAATTTACCTTTGTGGAGTCTTCAGGGAAACACGTGATAGATTTGGTTAAATGTAAATAAAAAAAAATAAAAAAGACATACTTATTCTGAAATGATTAAAAGCCATATTTAATAAACTTTGATAGGTCCGAGAGTTGGTTCAATTGCTAAATACAGACTTTGGCAAGTATTAAGGTTTTGTGTGTAACATCGAGCACTACTGTGAATACAGCGGACTTTGAGATCATTGAGTCGTGACAAAGAGGAGAGAGCTTCCACTGTTAGATCCACAACCTTATGAAAGCCAGTGGGCTGGTCAGATGCAGTTATCTGTCGTTCACTAACATTCTTTTGGATAAATCATTTCCTGATCCCACACCCTGAGTGTGCTGAGATGGGATTTTAAGGCTTTGTGACACAGCTTGTCATGAAAAGAGAGATACTGTGAGAAGAGATTAATAAAAGTGTGCAATGCGCATTTGAATACCACAGATTAATGGTTTATGAAGATATATATACTTATTAACTCTCGCATCTGGTATTTTGTTCAAGATCGCTGCGAGCAAGTTTCTGTGAGACTTGCGATCGGGTTCATAGCGCAGCAGATATTGCTGTTGCTCAGACACGACCACAAAATGTTATCACCTTAACGATGAGGTATTGAATACTCTCAGGGGCGAGGTTACGTGCTTGTCTCATGAATGGTCTCACCACAACTGTAGGGCTTTTTGAAGTGATATCCTCTTACATCTGTCTAATGGCTATGACTGATTCACTGCAACCTGGTGAATTCTCTGGCATACACAAAGGGTACAGCATGGATCTATCAGAATTGCTGGAGGGCACTGTGGAGATGGGGGAGTTGGAACAAAATAGTCCATTCTGCTTTTTTAGGTTTGATTTAGGTGTAGCAGAGCATTAAATATTACACAGGTATGTAAGAACTTTGTGTGTGTGTTTTTTCCCCCTTGCCAGTAATTCTAAAAAGCTCCGTTCAGACCAAGTTAGCTGATCATATATCACCTAGAGGTATTTTGAGTCATCACTAAGTATGGAACCCATAAAACCTTTAACCCTTTCAACTCCCAACTTATTATTCAGTTATTCATTTCAAAGCACAGTACTCAATATCTACTATGAATTATTCAGTCACTCCAGTGTAACTATCAGGAAATGTATTTCATCATGACTGAGATAAATGTAGGCCTGAACTCACAAAAAACTCCTGGGTGTTTAAGGGGGTTAATAAAGCCTGAAGATCACAGATAGCAAAACACTAGTAAACAACCCAACCGTCGGAAGGTACTGAATATCGATTTGATGTTCAGTGACGGAATTTGATGTGTTGGAAAAGTTGTATTTAATAGATTAGAATTGCTGAAGCAGTTTGTGTTGAAGTGAGGAGAGACATTTATGCGTGTTTTTTTTCTAAACTAATTAAATTAGAAAGCCTGATATTAGAAATGTCAAACTAGAGAGAAAGAGACAAGGACAAAAAGAACAAGACAAGATGAGAGGAAGAGACTTTTTCTGTTGTATTGTTGGGCAGGTAATATGCTGGCAATCAGATGTTCAATCTCCGTCAAGCCTTCTGCTGCGTTTTTATTCATATGATTAATTCCTGCAGTGAGCAGTGTGTTATTTTTTTATGCAGCAAGGTTGATTGTTGAATGTATAGTGTGTGTGTGTGTGTGTGTGTGTGTGTGTGTGTGTGTGTGTGTGTGTGTGTGTGTGTGTGAGTGCTGTATGTATGTGGATGAATGCGACAATGCTGATGAAAGATTTGGTAACGGGTGATCAGTTGACGGTGGGTGGGGGGGCACGGGGGGGTTGTATATATATATATATATATATATATATATATATATATATATATATATATATATATATATAATGTATATAGTGGCCAACTCGCCAAAGCTTTTGATGAATGAATAAGAAATTCAGGCTTTTCCATAGATTCCAGATTTTAATAATGTCAGCAGTAAAGATCTCTCTGAATAGGATGTAATAACTCACTGCTGTACTTAGCATTTTCCAGGCAGCGCTTGAGGCCATGCCTCGTTTGCAGCTGCTGTTCATGTGGATGCTGGGAGTTTTTGGCGTTCCCAAAGCAAGTTCCACACACCTTTTTAACTGACCTGCAGGACCAATGTATGAGCATAATAAAATGAGCAAAAAAAAAACATTCTGGATATTCTGACTCACAAGTCTCGGTGCTGATGTAATGATGTTGTAAAGAAGGGCAGCTGTTACATTTGTATTTCCTGACCTGTGGAGAGACAAAATCTAACAATCAACTATGGTCACACTATGACAGAATTACACACAAATTTGTTTCGATGAAATACGCTCATGTGTTGTATGACATTATAAGCTTCACAGGGCAAAGCTCATGGATTAACCTCATTTGTCTACTTATTGCCAGAGAGTTTGGACCATCACATACACACACACACAGACACACACACACAGTCTGTTTAGATCATGTTTGTTTCCGTTCCATGTAAGACCTTTTAAGGCCTTTTACAACCTCCCCCATGGATGTCCTGCATACAACTCTCTACTGACATGCTTATTAATAACCCTGTAGAACACATGTTGGGAAATAATTTGCGGACCCATGCTGTGTGGGGTTCTGCCTGAATGACTATGCTATGGCAGGAATGCAGGAAGCGCAACTTTACAGTGGAATGTCGTGCTCCTCCAGTGCCTCAAGGACAGCCTGAAAAACGGACAGAGCGTGAGGGAGGAGAGCCCAAGGCTGCGAAAGAGAGAAAGTGCACAAGGACAGATTGTTCAAGATTAGTGGCAGATTGGAATTTTGCAGGCTCACGTCACAACACATCTTTAAATACTTGCATTCAGTGTTTTGTGATAATCATCAAAACTCTAAACAGCATTTGAAGTAGCCAAATGCCTCATCAAATGCATTATTGAATCGCGCTACACGTATTCTTCGCTAATTATCCGGGGATAAAGATGTCTAAGACAGCAGTTTTTTTAATGAACCTCATCACATCAGTTCGACGTTCGTAGCTATTTTTATTTTGCAGTATCGCTAGGAAAAAAACGCAACGCCACGACAAGGATTAAATGTCAACTTCCGGCATGAAACTGAAATTTTCCTCTCGAAGTAAAAATTAAGCGCAAGCCGAGTCATTATTCATATTTCGTTTATGGGCCTTCCTTAGGGAAGCATGGAGCATGGAGATGAAGTCATTATGCCTGAGCTTCTTTTTCGTTTCCTCTCATCGCCCCAGCCTGTTTTTCATGTTAGAAACACACTAATCTTTCAAGTCATTTCTCCACACTGGGTGGCAATTTCATCTGGACCACATCCTTGTTATTTATTTCGTTCGCTTGGACGAGCACTTTCATTTGCCATTCCATCTGAAGCACTCATCGTACACCAGCTCATTTCGGCTGAGACGGCTACCCCTCTCCCTTTCTCCCTCTCTCAACCTCACGTTCTTTCAGTTTTTTTTTTCCTTCTGGAAGGCTTGTCCTCAAAGCTTACCCGATACGCACACAGGCTGGTTAGGAGGATATGAGACAGCGAGAGTAGGTGGGTGTTAGCCTGGCCTAAACACTCAAAATCTAGCCATTTTCAGCCTGCGTGGGTGGAGTGCATAGCTGAGGACCGAGTCACTCAGAAAGAATTCCTCCTTTCCTGCTTTTCCTTTTTCCCCTCCCTCCCTACCTCCTTGTTTGTCTGTCTGTCTGACAGAGGGATGCGTAGGTGTGTGAGAATGGCCACTTTTTCCAAGGCTCAGCAGCAGGAGAGATGTTCAAACGGGCCCCGGTAACAGCGTTTCCGCTGGGAGAGCTCTAATCCTAATCTATCTAACGACCCCATGGCGAGATACAATGAAAAAGAAACAGAGAGAGCAAAAGAGAGAGACAAAAAAGTGGGCAAAATAGCCCTGAAAGAGCATTTATGAGAAACCCAGTGGAGAAGGATGTGTTTACAGTTTTTAGTGACAAAATCACTGCACCTTGTGTTTTCATCTTCAGTCATTCATCATGCAGCCAAGTTTATTCGGGCTGAAAACCAAACAACATCTATAATGCTGAGATTTCCATCGCCTTGTAGGTGTTGCGCTGACCCTCCAGTTGTGATAGATGAATAAGTGCACGTTTAAAGCAGCAAAGGCCAGGAATATCTGCGGTGTATATAAAGACAAGCTGTGATGCACAGTGAAATCTAAAATAGACAAAACGATGAAGCACATTATCTCTGGCGTTCGGTGTCAAATTGTTTCTCTCTGCTGTGTTTCAGGGAGTGTAAAAATCAAATCTAAATTTTTTTTTTCTTTTCGTGAGGAAATACGGCAGGTTTTTTTAATCTGTTCTCTGACGAGAGGAACTTTGAGAACTTGGTGAAAGATGGTTTTTGGCTTGATGATGAAATTACTCACTGCACATCCGGACTAATCCAGCATTCGTTTTTGCTATAGGTGAAGACTGGCACATGGCACTTTTCCCCCTGAAACTGAGGGTTTTTAATAAGACAGCAGCACTCTAATCCTTCTGACTCCTGATGAGCCCCACCCTTTCACACACACACACACACACACACACACACACACACACACACACACACACACACACACACACACACTCACACACACACACAGTAAATAAAGCCGAAGCATGAAAGACAATGAAAGTTCATGTTACAAATGGTGAGGGCAGATAGAGGTTGACAGACTGTTAGGTGCTGTTGTCCCAAATGTCTCCATGCATAAGGGAAAATATGAATAAATTGTATTTTTTCCTAATAGCCTTTAATACTTGCCTTCAACAAAAGATGGTGTACCAGAAAAATAACAGCACAAAGCATTTAAATAAGCACGTTTAACTTACAGGCATAAAGGGGTGGTCTAACTACACTTTTCATTCTATAGATTTCTGTTCATTAACAAGCAAAGGCTGGAGACCTCGAAATGGAGACTCAATGCGAAGAAATTACCTGCATAACGTGCAAGACGTGTGACCGATTAAAAACCGATATGGCACGACGTGAACTCTTCAGAAAATACAAGATGGAGGATTACAGGAGTGTTGCATGCTTTATTTTTTTTATATATCACAGACTTATAAGAATATAAAAACAACATTAAAAGAGAACCTGCATGGCTTGCGTTGGCGCTGCATTCAAGAATAGCGGTTTATTTTAATATTGGCGTGTGATAAGTCATATCTGCTTGTTGTCTATATTCGTGGGAGGTCTCCAAAGAAATTTCGCATACTGACCACCTCTTTACACGGGAGACATGACGCCATCCATATTGCGGATGTGTTGTTAATAAAGTGTTCATTTCCTCCATACTGAGAGACATTTGGGACCATGTAGTTTATATTGTCTTCAATTCCTCCCTTTACAAAGCTGTCAGAAATCCTCCAACCTGCATGCGGTTTTTAGCTCAGCAGAATTGTTGAACCATAACTCTCTCTGATTTTGCTCGATTGTTTTCTTTCTCTTTTTTCCCTAGGTTATTGACAGAAATAAGTTGATGTATGGCCCTGGCAACTTGGCATGGATTTCCTGTTCATAGCAAATGTTCCATTATTTGCAAAAGGCACACAGCGAGGGAAAAACTGAAAATAGGCAATAACACGTCTCTACGACGAACAACAGAAGTGCTTCAGCGTGTGTAACTGTGTATA
Organism: Silurus meridionalis; assembly: GCF_014805685.1. NCBI lineage: Eukaryota > Metazoa > Chordata > Actinopteri > Siluriformes > Siluridae > Silurus > Silurus meridionalis. The sequence goes on along the minus strand of NC_060891.1, from coordinate 13,259,306 downwards.
ACAGCTCAGGGGTGGATCACTCATGCTGCGTTCTGAAGCAAGGGTTGCTTCTTCATGAGCTCATTCTCTGGCTGTGTTATTGTGCTCATGTTTATTTGTCAGGCTGAGAGTCAGCATGTGGGTGCAAGAATCTCATTTGTACCATGCACCCACAAACACCAGGGTTCTTCCTGGCTTCAAATCAGACAAAGATGGCAGACTGGTGAAGTGGGAAGGTGCGGGGCGCTTGGTTTGACAGGCCGCTTGTTTCCATTTATGTTCTGGGGGTGGGGGGTTATTTTTTACACTGTGTCTGAACCAAATGACAAATTGTATTAGTTTAAAGCTTTTTGGTTAAAAATTGAGGCATGAGAGAAAAAAAGCTGACAAAATATAGAGCTCCCAAGCAACTTTGTAGGCTTGTGCAACGTGTTAATAGCATATTCAGTCAAAGTAGCAGATCGACAGTGGAAATTTTATACGGTTCATTAGACTGTTAAAAAAAAACTATACTGAAAAAATTGTGTTGCTGTAATTGTGGATTGACCTCAAAATTAAATTCAGTTCAATTCAAAAATTGTAGTATAAAATTTTCCTGTCACTGAAACTAAAAGACAAAAACCTGTCCCAGCATAACCATGCCCCCGTGCACAAAGCCATCTTAAAAAAGTTACCAGCATTGGGTGAAAGAGCTCGAGTGGTCTGCACAAATCCCTGACCTCAACCCCGCTGAACACCTTGCTGGATATCAGTGCTTAATCTCGTGCTCTTGTAGTGAATGGTCACAAATCCCCAGAGCCATGCTCAAAAATCTAGAGCAAAGTCTTTTCAGAAGGTTAGAGGATGTTATAACAGCCAAAGAGAAACAACTCAATATCACTCAGTGGTTTCTGAAATGGGATGTTTCAAACTGTCCACATATTTCTCTCCATATAATGTAGCATTAGCAGAGGTTAGTCAGGTTTTACTAGCTTGACCTAGCTGGAATAAGCTTTTATTTTTTTGGCAGGGTTTTCTTCTCTCTAATTTTAGCTCACCAGCCAGAATCAGCAGCTAGCTCAATACTTTTAGCCCGAGAGATGTGTGATTCTCTAGAGATTGAGTGAACTTTATCACACCAGGGCTGTATGCTACTAGCATTCTGGGCAGACAGAGCAACTTTTAATTCCTTGTCGTTTGTACGCTAGCCTTTAATTAGTTAGACAGCTCTCTCTCTCTCACACACACAAAGTTACAGCCTGCTTTTACACACACACACACACACACACACACACACACACACACACACACACACACACACACACAAACACCAAAACACATACAGTACACACAAACACACTGGTATCTTGAATCAGAGGATTAAAATGAGTTTGTGTTTGCTACGGCTGCTGCGAATCAAAGCAAATAAATATTCAAATAATGCAGTGTATGTTTGAGCATTTCTCCACATGCAGATCTCCAAAACACAGAAATGAGAATGGAGTCGCCTTATTCATGTCTCACTGTGAGCCCAAACCACATCGATTCTCAACCTTCCTGGCTACGGATCAGCGATTAGCACTCTCTCTCTGCCTCACTTGTTCACCTTACTTTGTTGCTATTTTTTTGTCTTTTTTTTTTCTTTTTCACTTTCACTCCTGTGTTTCATCTGTCCATTTCTATTTTCTTCTGCACTTCCCTAAGCTTTCACCTCTCAGCACGGTTTACGCTTTTCATATTTCATCCTTCCTTCAGCTTTTTTTTTTTTTTTTTACTTCTCTTTTCTTTCTTACACACACATTCTCTTTGGCTTGTCATGCAGGCAGTAGCTCAGCCGTCGCTCGAATGACAGTGTTAACCTGATGAGATGAAGCTGTAGCTTTACCTGCAGGCTACACTGCCACTATGAAAGATATGCAAGACTATCAGTGCATCAGAGAGTGTTCCCTTCACAATCGGCATCTCTACATGGCCGCTGGTCCCATGGTTGTATTGTAGTCATGTTATATAATCTTTTTAATCTGATCTGTATTTCTTTTATTATGTGGATCCGTTTACCTCATCTTTAAGTATATTCTACTGACAGGCTTTATGTTGGGAAAGAAAACACACTCTGTCAGTCTCTCGGTCAAATCCAATAATCACCTCACAAGCAGCTGTCAGTTACAAGATGGTGATCTGCTAATAACATTTCTTGAAATTGAAACATTTATACTGATTCTGTTTATATTTGATGAATCATCTTGTATGCCCTTGGGTTGTCATGAAATTGTATATGTCTCTTCATTTAGTCAGATTCTTTCTTTTGATGTTTAAGGCTTCATTCCTTCACTAATGGCGGTGTAGAGTGGTCTTTACTAAACAAAACCCAAGCTCCCTCCCGGCTAATAAAACACTTCTCTACTAAGCAAGATACTGATAGAGCTAATGAGCGCTTAATGGTGGCAGATATACATGCTTCTGTTGTGCAGGCACAATAAAGTTAGTCTGAACAGAATTGCACTAGTGTGGCAGTGAGGAAAATGGATGAAGGTGGTTTTGTGGTAGATGCATGACCCTCTTAAGCAGGTGGTGGTGATTCTAGTGCTTCCTCCATTCTCTTTATGTTTTTCCCAGAGATTCTCTTTCATTCCTGTTTATCTGTTCATATAAAAAAGCAGCATTCTGTTTGGTTTTGATGTAGTCTAGTTCTTTGTGTGTTTTATTAAAGAGATTTTTTTGAACCTCCACAGGGAACCCAAATGCATTTTTTGAATGCCCAGTAGGTATGCTGTGACCTTGTGTCCTCAATAAAGAATATGGTGGGTGGAATGATACAAAGTCATAATGCTTGTCAAGGATTATTTATAGTGAAATATTTGTGTACAATTCTAGATATAAATGGCAACAGTGCATCTCAATGGTAATTCCTGACATTGTACATTTACAGCATTTGGCAGACACATTTATCCAGGGCAACCTGCAATTATCTCATTTATACAACTGAGCAGCTGAGGGTTAAGGGTCATGTAGAGGGGCCAAGCAATGGCAGCTTGGAGGTGCTGGGATTTAAGCTCACAATCCTCTGATCAGAACTGCAACATCTTAACCAGTGAGCTACCACTAACTGACCACAACCAAAATTGTGGGCATAACATTTTTTACGCCTTTCAATAAGGAGTTTACTTTCCTCAAGCAGCTCTAACTCATACATGTTTTTAAGGCTGTGTGCAAAGCTTTTAGTTATCATACATAGAAGGCAGGTTTGAGTAGCTACTTCTTAGAAACATTAAGTACATTGTCAATAAGATTCAAACAGTACTTTTATTGATGTTGTACGGTAGGGGTATCATTTGAGCGATTTGAAAGATGCTATAACCCTACAGATTGTTGGTTATCGCAATCTATTATCATTATTATTAATATTATTTTATTATTATTAGTAGTAGTAGTAGGTGAAGTGTAGAAGTTGTAGTAGTAGCTGTAGTAGTAATAGTGGAATTAGTAATAGTATTAGATTTCGTTTTCATTCGCAATACACATGCAATTATCAAGCAGTGCGGAAGCCAAATGAAAAAAGACAGTAGAAATGCTTAACCAAATTACATAAGCAACGTTTCACATTTTAATAGGAACATAAAAATAAATGAACAAAAAATGTGGACTGGTTTTCAGGTGGTATCCATTCATGATTAACAAAGTCATTTTGTAAAATTGGGCACCTTTGTTGGATAAGCACCATATTTAGTGGCTGCAATTTCTATTGACTCATAATAATTGTGCAGTATAATACTTTAGCCTACATTTAAAATCTAGATGCATGCAATAGAACATTGTCTCTGATGTATTGATAATGCAGACGTTACCGCGGTTCCTGTTGTGGATGTGTATTTGAATGAGCTATGAAGGGACAGTCCATCATTGGCTAATGAATCTGTGTTCAGTACGGATCTCTCTCTAGGCCACTTTTACTAAACTCATGCTCCAGGCTTTCAGCTGGACAAAGCCATTTGGAGGAGCCATTGTAGGAGCTTGCACTTGAAGGATGAGCAAGAACTCTCCATCTTGGTTACCAGAGAAACAAGTGGAAAAGGAAAAGGTTGCCTTAGTGACTAGAAGTCTGAAAGAAAACCTTTAAAATCTTGCTAATCCTACATAGTAGGAAGGACTTCTTAGTCTTTACTAGGTTTGTGTGATTTTTTTCCTCTGACTGCTTGCAAGTTTTCTTTTTCTTTATAAAAAAATTACAGTAACAGAATGCTGTTGTTATAACAGTATGTTATAATCCTTTTACAGATTGGCAGGCTAATGTCCACATGGCCAACATTTTTACTGTTGATGCTACTCTAGGATTTTGAGCATCTGCAGTGGCATAGGAGAAACCAGACTGGTCTAAAGAAAGCATATTTGAATCAATTTTTGTTTATCACCACCATTTGTAAAGTGTTCAATCCATTAGGCCAATTTAATCTTTAAAGAACAAAATGTGTTCACTTTTTTTTTCTTTTGGCCGAAAACCGAAGGATATTTTCTATCAATCATTTGTGTGTGTGTGTGTGTGTGTGTGTGTGTGTGTGTGTGTGTGTGTGTGTGCGTGCGTGCATGCGTGTGTGTGTATGCGTGTGCACGTGTGTTTGTGTGCAGGCGTGTGTGTGTATGTGTATATGTGTATATATATTAAAAGCAAGACAACTACTGAGACCTGGTAAATATTGGAAAATTCCAAATACATTTGTTAATCATTCCTGATTCATATGCAGATCGACCCTTGTTTTATAGGAGAGATTGAGCACCAACAACAACTCCTACCAGCATCCTCCTATTTGAAAGATCGCAAAGCTCCTCTAAAAAAATGTGTAAAGGTCGATTTGGAAATGTAATATATAATCAGAATAAATGTCACTGGATATCGTGTAATATAGCGGTGTAATGTCATGCAAGGACGGTTGTTTTATCGTGCAAACATCGTATTTCTTTTGATTGTCAGTGTAGTTTTCCTCATGTTTTTTATGCATTTTGGAACGACAATTTATGGTAAATGCTGAGTTCATTCAAAATTTTTATGGAAATATAGGGTAATAATCATGTAATGGAGTCTTAACTGTGTATGGTACTCATTTGTACCAATTTTGCACCACAAAGCCAAGTCAGATATATTAAGGCAGTTGTTTTCCATAAAGTGTTAAGAGTGACTCGATAAATCTGGCTTCACTGTGTTGTAAACAGGTAGTGATTGGTCACTGGAGAATTTTGCCCTCTAGAAAGTTTAGTGAATGCCTGCGCTTTTACCGTAAATGTCTGTAGTGTTGTAATTCATCCGAGGCCCCATAGAGCCTTTTGTTTGGATGTAATGTGCGTGTTTGTGTGTGTTGGGCTGCAGCATGTTCTTTTTGACAGACTAGATTAAGCATGGTTGTTAATGAGTCAATGGAGGATCGTATCAATGCCCAGCTCATTTTAATCCCATTCCTCTCCATGGATACCCTCCGCTGCCTCCGTCTGCATGGCGCGTCCACAGCTGGCTGAAATACGAGGCGGGGAATAGGAGAAGAGAGCCATTTCATTACAGCAGCTTGGCTCTGAGCAATTCTCACGCTTAGGAGTCATGTTTCACAGCAGCCAGCATGATTTTTCTTACCGTGTTGCTCAACAGTGGAAGAGCAAAAAAAAAAAAATGCAAGAGCCTACTTGTAGTTATTATTCAGTTCAGAGTAATTTGCATTGGGTTGTGTTTCATTTTTTTATTTCAGCGAATTTTTCTTTTAATAATCTGCACCGGTTATTATTGAGTAGTTTTCAATGTAAATCAATGAGAGAAAAAAACAAATAAGTTTTTTTTGTTTGTCTCAGCCGTTATCTTTTAACCAGCAGCTTGAGCAGATACATTCATCTTATGGCTCTATCTTGTTTGTTTTTGTTTCTTCTCACCTAATCGGTTTGATTGACATAAGCCAGAACAGAAGTTCATGTCATCATTTGAAATAAGCCCTTAAAATAAGCCCTCTTTAATAGCTTCAAATGCAAATACAGCTTGTTGAATGGCAGAAAAAAAAATTATGTTTAGATCATGAGGGTCTTTCAATTGATGTTTCCTTTCCACTTCACTTTATTTATTATTCAGTGTGCACAGATACACTGGAATATCAAATAATAACTTTTTGTGCAAGACTAAACATTCTTTGCTAAAGTGAGTCAAATGTTTGCATTGAATTGTATATGATGCATTCAAGGACTGCCTGGATTTTAAAAACTTGGTGTTTAAAAACTTTAGCGAATATATTCAATATGCAGCTCAGATGTTATGTATTAAAGCAGAAGGGCCAGATCTATTTATGTGTTGTGCAGCAGTAGCGCCAGGTCTGCCTGGACTTCATTACTGCGCATAGTAGCAGGTTCCTTTCTCCCGGCTTAACGCATGTCCCTCCAGCTGCTCCCAGATCCCAGGGATGATGGTGGCAAACATTGGCCATTACCAAAAAAAGAGAAAAAATGTTGTGGAAAAAAAAAAAGCTTTAAAAAAAAAACCCCTTCCTCCTGAACTGGGTTGCTACAGTGGACCATTATCGTTCTCTTTTTGCTGATGTTTTCACGAATCCTCCATTAACGGTGCTCATTCTCCCTGACTTTCCAGCACCAAAAAAAAAAAAAAAAAAACGACCCAGGCACAGTCATTTCTGTGTCATAATGTGTGCTTATTAGGGTTCCTATATTCCTGCTGTTTTGAGCCTATACTCTGCTCGAAATAAACGGGGGGAAATTTGCTGAGGGCATTACCCACAATCCTTTCCTGGTAAACAGGAGTACGAGCAGACGTGGCTATGAAATGTTGAGAGCCTCTTGCGGGTCATTGCTGTGGCCTGGATCTGCTGTTCATGTACTCGGGAGAAAATAGATCAAATTGATTAAAAGTATGTCCAAGCTGGTACATAAACAATAAATGGAACATGCAAAGTGAATTTGTCCACTGATGGTCTTGTGTAGCTTGTGAGCACATTATAATGGGTTTTGGCAGGCAAAAAGAGCAGATGGAAAAGGGGACTAGAAGGTTCGAGAGAGAAAGAGAAAGAAAGAGAGTGAGAGGGAGATAGAGAAAGAAGGATTTAGGACAGATTTACAGCATCAACATAGGCACTCATTTTATTCGGCGAAAAACCCACTTCAAACATCCTCCTGAATTCATCTTTCAAACACTAAAGCTCCTCTGAATGCTTTCCTCTGAGTGCAAAATGATGCATGTGTTGGGCTTCTCTGCCTGCTTTGGTGCACTTTATAGCAACGCTTCTCCCCCCAGTAGGCTGTAATTGTCATTTGCTAAATGCACGCAGGTCTCATTTTCTCGCCGTGCTAGAAAATAAAAGCTAGCTGCTTTATTTCGCTTGCTTGTACTGCCACTTTTAACAAAGCTGCACATTCTTTCTTTCACTCAGAGCCGACTTTTAATCACGCCACTCTTCATCTCTGCATGCTGTTTCTCTTCAAATTCAAGTCATAACTCTATCGTCATTTTCTCAGATTCCTCGTCCAGAACAAAAAACCAACATAAAACCCCCCCCCGCTGTCACATGCACTCACGTAATGATACCTAAACACTGCACTTAAATAGGAGCTGCTTTTTAAATAGCCGTCTTTTGGCTACTCTTATTGTGTATTCGCGTGCATTATGCTACTCTCTTTCTCTTGCTACCCTTCATTGCCGGTAATTACCCTCCCTTGCTTAGGAGAGGAGCAGCTCCACCGACGACTCTCCTCTCCACATACATGAAAAGAGAGTAATGGGCCACATTGTCTCTACATAATAGGTGCATTTCATGCATTAGATGCTATTGTCTTTCTGCATGGTTTATATCAAACAAACAGCAGAACTTGGACCTATCATTACAGGTTTGGAATGGATGTTGCAGTACAAGTGATGAAAGTTTTGCAAATTTGTATTTGTTCAGCATCCAACACCCTTGTGTTCCCAGTTCCTTCAGAGAGATTTTTTTGTATGAATGTATGATGGATACAAAATGATCTGCTGCTTTGTCAGAACATGGCCTAAGTAAAAAATCATTCTGTCTGGAGTTTTCTCTTATCCCACTGATATTTGTTTTTCCCTTTATCCTCCATTTAGATTGAATTTGAACAAGCATTTCCTCTCAATGTATAAGATGTGCTTATAAAATAGGTGCAGTTTGAACCCAGCGGAAAATGAAAAACTTTATACACAGTGTAACACAGTGCAGTACATGGAGAGAAAAAAAAAGCATTAATTCATTCATGTTTAGCTTTATGCAGGTCAGTCACTGTGAATCCATTCCTGTCAAAACTGGGTACAAGGTGGGAGAACTCAACAACATATTTCCACCTAGGGGCAATTCTGCATTGTCAGTCATCCTACCTACATTTTCTGAACACATTTACATAGGGAAGAACATGCACAGACTGTTATATTAGCTCAGGATCGAAGCAGGAGCCCTGTAACTGTGAGGTGGAAACGCAACACACTGCATCATCACGCTACCCATGGACCTACATTTTGTTACTATTTTTATTGCCAAATGACTCAATCGGGTTTGCCATTTCGAAAAGCACAAACTTTTATTTCTACTGGTTTGTACAGCACAGCAATCTGTAGGAGTCATGTGTGATCCCATTCCCACTGCGTACTGAAAACCTAGAAAGTTCTGTTTGCTCAGGTGCATCGACTTGAAACCAAGTTTCAAGTACTTAACATTTACTTTTAACAAGGAAGATGGCAATTCTTTTATTAGAAAGCTCCTCTGACTTATCTACCATTATACAATAAAAATGATACTGAGATATATTGAGGGGTCAAGATCTGGATAGCTCTGGATTAGTAACCACACCATATCGCACTGTGCATCTGCTTGTCTGCTTGCCTGCATGGTGAGCAGCTAGTGTTTCTACTGTATCAGCCATCAGATCAGTCAAATTCTCACAAATGATGTATTTTGGATTATACGAACTTGCTAGTCTCCACATGCTATTTTGTCAGGATGCTTCTGTTCACCTGGTCTATGTTGTAATGTTGTCTTATATGAATCTTCTACTAAGTTTGCTTGAGAGAACTGGTATTGAGCCTTAGGAATGTAGTTCTTGCATTCCAGTACTCAAAGAGTTCTACATACCAATATTATTACCTTGGTTCAGAGCAATGCACTCACTTGTCATTTCAGGTTTTTTGAGTTCATTTATTGTAATAGTAGGACCTTGATATTTCAATGTTCAGACCTTTATGTTCTTTTTTTTTTTTTTTTTTTAACTAGACCGCTCCATTGCTTGTATTGGCTAACATAATTCCCTGTGTTTTCAGTTCAAAGTCCTTGCAGATTCAAAAAAATGCATTGTATTTTTTTACTTCTTGAACTTTTTGCCGTTTTTGTTATTTAGAGATACATTTGTGCTCAAAATGGCAATGGTCTTGACAATAAAAAAATCATTGTTTGATCACAATATCAATTCTGGATTCATTTATGAACTTATCAGGCTTTTAATGATGTAGCCATTTATTGACTTATTACTATTTTGTACATTTAGACATAAGGTTTTTGTTTCATAATTTCAAATCAAACATTTTAATCATTCTAATGATTTCATATTTGCGTATTTGGCAATATAAATGAAATTTTCCTGTTTGTAGCTTTTCCCCAAGGGGATAACTTTAGCAAAATAGAATACATAAATGGTGGCACATTAGGTTGGGTATAATTTATGCAAATGTTCGGAACAATTATTTTTATTTGAGACATTTAACATTTGCTATTTTGGCCCAGGCCCCTTTTTTTGCCCTGGAAAATACAGTATTATTAGGCATCATATAGAGTGGCAAGTGGGAAAGCAATCCTATGGCCCCTACACTTTTTTGGTATTTGTTTTCTTCACATAATCATAACTGCATGAAGTCCATCTGCATGTCCACCAAATCACTAAATGTAAATATGAATGCCCACAAATTACCAACGCAAGTATAAGCCGAGGTCAGCGGTCTCAATGTTGTTTTTAAATTAGGATTAAATCATCCGTGTCAGGCTGACTCAAACTACACTCTCTCTCTCTGTCGGTGTTACAGAGGAGAGGCCGGACTGCTCTAAAGCCAGGTGTGAGGTCCAGTTCTCGCCCCGTTGTCCTGAAGACTCAGTGCTGATTGAAGGTTATGCTCCACCTGGAGAATGCTGCCCTCTGCCCAGTCGCTGTGTGTGCAGTCCTGCTGGGTGTCTGAGGAAAGTCTGCCAACCTGGTTACCTCAACATCCTCGTATCGAAAAGCTCTGGCAAACCTGGAGAGTGCTGCGACCTGTATGAGTGCAAACCAGGTAAGAATGTAAAACGTAGAAAAATACACACGGTTCAGACTGTTCTTTTGGGGTGATCGTAGTAATAACCGTTGCATATACATCTGCATATATTAATATTTGTAGTTGTAGTATGAAGTTTGTAGACATCTGACCATAAGATTGGTATATGGTTTTGAACATCCCATTCCACATTTAGTCTCTATTTGCTGTTATAATAACCTCCACTCTTTTGGGAAGAAAACTGATTTTACAGATCTTAAAGATGTGCTTCTGGAGATTTGTGCTTATTCAGCCATTAGATGTCTACTAAGATATTGATGTAGGATGGTGAGACCTTGCATGCAGCAATTGATCCCAAAGGTGTTTAATAGGGTTGAGGTCAGTTTTATGGCAGGCCACTTAAAATCCTCCACTCTAACCCATGGAATCCATATTTTTAAGAAACTGGCTTTGTGCACTGTGGCTGGAACAGGTTTGGCTTTCCAAGTTCAATCGATGGGAAAATGTAGATGAGAGTTTGGGGAAGAACTACATCTGGCTGGAAAAGTGTCAGGTGTCTCAACACATTTGCCCACGTAGTATAGTTAAGTGCATTAATAGTGCATGCTATGAGAAACAAAAAAGATTATATTTTTTGATGCCATCTGGCAAAGGTAATATAACATTTGCTAATATAACATTTTGTGCTTGTGATATAGAGTTGGTCATTTTGGACTGAGCTCTGGAGTGACATCACAAGGAAAAGATAATATTGTGGCCAAAGCATCTGTTGACACGTTCAAGTGACTAAATATTAAATGATATATGTAACGTACATGTATATGCACAGTATATGAAGTAAATTTTCTGACAGATTTCCACTAAATACGACACAAATCACAAGCGCATTATGTTTGAATATAAACACTTTTGTTTTGCGAAAGGAGTAGGGATTTGTTGTTGCTTGTATTTTTCTGCTTGTTAAACCCACTTGTGTGAGTAGGCTACTGATTTGTCCACCCCTGATGTAAAACATGAAGGAAAGTGTATCAACCCGAATACATGCACATAAAACAGTTGGCCCCTGTTTGTTTTCTTGTCAGCGCCTGTTGGCAGCTGCAGTAAACAAAGTGACAGGCGCTAGAATTGTTTCCTTTTGTGCGTGCGTGCATGTGTGTTCCTGTGTGTGTAAGATGTTTGTTTTGCTTTCTGCACTTAGCCTTGTGCCTTTGTGTATTCTGGTTTAAACTGCAGTGAGCTGCACTGAGTGTGAAATCAAAGGCAAATTGTTTGCAATCCTGCCTAAGGATTTGACAATTTTCTGTTAAGGCGTTTAGTGATTATGGGTTGTGTGTGGGCAGTTTTCAGTGTGGACTGCAGCACCGTGGAATGTCCTCCCGTACAGCCCATGCAGTGTCCAGCAGACAGCTACGAAACACAGGTCAGGCTCACAGCAGACGGATGTTGCACACTACCTACGAGGTGAGACACACACACACACACACACACACACACACACACACACACACACACACACACACACACTGTATTACTATTACACCTTTTTCTCTTCAGCACAGCTCTCATAGGCAGAACTACTATCCTGTACTTCACTAAACATTTATCTCCATTATGCTTGGCTGTGCTGTAACAATGTGTTTGCCTTGAGTTCTTATTTACTCAGGCTTGCCTGTTGCTTGTTGAAATGACAAAAAAATTACTTATAATGACAATACAGTCTGAATTGTTTCCTGAATTGTTATTGGCATGCCTGGTTTTTTTTATTAATATTTTTTATACATTTTCCTGTTTTGTCATTTTCTTCTGTCTTGCTTTCTTGTCAATCTCAGGTGTGAGTGTTTGCCTGGTGTCTGCACCTTCCCACAATGCTCAGCAGGCACGCTGCCCCACTTAATCTCCCGTGGTGACGGAACACCGGGACGGTGCTGTGATGTGTATGAGTGTGTCAATGGTAGGTCTTGTTTGCTCAGCGCGTGTATGTGTGTGTACGTGAAGTAGAGGTTCACAGGTGGAGTGTGCGCATAGAATCTTACCGATCTTGGACAAGAGGCCAAGAACAGTGTCTGTTGACGAAGTTGCAGTGAGAGGACAGAGTGTGCGATGTGTGCATGCAAACATACTAATGTTGTCCTCTTGTAACAAGATCCTTAAGCAGTGAAAACACATGGCAAACAGCAAGCTCCTGTAGACAGCACAGAAAAGCCCACTGTATATTTGTATAAAGAAAACAAATAGCCAGTGAGTTGCATTGAGTTCACTAACATGTTGTCTTTGAGTGGGAAGACAGTGTGTTCATTGTCAGGAGGTGATGAGCTGAACATATATATAAGGAAACACACTAGTCTTTTTGCAGTCAAACTCTGGAATTGATGCAGTTAGGTTTTGTTGGTACAATTATGTGGCGAGTGGAATGGAAAAAGACAGGCAGGGGCATGACCTTGCTTCTTCAATTGCTAGCCCAACTAACCTCAAATCACTCCCAATTTCCGAGAGGTCCGTTACTCCTGTGCAATATGCGCAGTCAAAATATATCATAGCTACCTTATGACAGCCTTGCAGAAAATTCGACCCAATTCCATAAGGAAATATAACTGTGGCCATTTGTTTTGCCATCAAAACATATATTTTCCCAGGTAGACTGAGAAAAGCTCTTCACCTGCACTGCAAAAAAATGACATCATTCAGTGAAACTCTTGAATAAGAGCAAAGAAAATGTGAGATTTAAATGTTCTCATTCTTTTGGTAGATCATAGTTCTTCCTCGAAGAAATTGAAAATGGCTAGAAATAGGTTTAATATCATATATTTGGTTTATTGTAATATGATAAAAGGAAGTAATATAAGTAATATATCTTTACTAAAGATATTGTCAATTGCTAAAATGTCTGGTTAAAATCTCCCCCCAAAAAAATGAAAAGGAGAAAAGCCCAATAAAAGACTGCTTTTCCAGTTGCGCTGAAATCCTTCCTACCTACCTCTACATTTTCTAACTATTACAAATATTGAAATGAGTTTGTCAGCATCATCTACATCAGTCTTAAATTTTTTTCACATTGTCTCTCTCCCAATTAATCTCATTCACAATACCATCAGTGTTGAAAGAGCTGCTGATTAATTAAGTCAGTTCAGTAGACTACATTTCTTGTCATTAATATCTTCTTATTAAGTAATTTGTGTAAGCACTCTGGTGCTGGTGCGACAGCATAAGACATTTTGATAGCTACTATCTGAGTGCATTTCATCTAATTGTCAGCAAAACTACATTTTAGTCTTTTTTTTTTACACTTTTGCAGACCAATCCATAAAATTAGATCTAAAAAAAAAATGACTACTGTTTTAGTTGTTGACTACAGACATTTTACATACATTTTAATTATAATGTTTTTGACCCAAAACCCTATTTCAAGGGACAAGTGGTATTCAGACCAGCTCACAGTTATAAAATAAATGATCAAAATAGATTGGTTGCGTTCAGATTCAGAACCCATTGACATGATCAGACTCTGAGTTTGTTCCCTGGTCATGTGCTACCATCAAGTTGCAGCAGGTTTCTTCCGTTCTTGCTTGATCTTGAAGTGTTCAATTCAGTTTTGCCTTCAGCAAATTACTTTATATGCATTATTCATTATTTCATTTAAACTACAATATACAGGTAAAATCCTATAGCAGTGACTGTCTGAATATTTATGGATCTGTGTGTGTATAAAGGACAAAGCTGCGCTTGCAGAATTTAGTGGTGCCATCTTTAATGAAGCTGCATACGGTGAGAGGGAAAGATGAATATAGGAGAAGAGCACCTTCCTGAGACAGTGGCAGGCAGCACGAAGAGGCTGGAACAAATTAGAACTGAAGTAACACGAGATATTCAGTGCGTCTGATTGCACACAGACATCAATATAGGAAGAAACAGGAAAGAGGCATGTTTTAAAATGATTGCACCCCCCCTGGTAAGTGTTTATTTGTTTCCTGTTTATCCTACACTAAAGCCTGAGGCGCATGCTGCACATGAGAGAGCGTTTAATAAGTACCCCCAGTGCATTTGATGCATGGAGGATAAGAAAAGGTTGAACACACAATACATACATTAACAGTCAGGGACGCCCAAAAATGTAACACAGCAAGCGCAAACATCTGTGCTATGATGAAGATCCAGGGTGTGTGTCATCTCAGGGATGCGCTGTGAAGTAGCCCAGTGTCTGGCGGCTGATTAGAGAACAAAGAGGAAGGGCTCAAGATCAGCTCGAGGGAGCATCAAAGCCCCGGAAACAGGAACACTTTGATTGAACATCTGGCCACTTGTGGCTACGTTCAGGCACCGATCCTGTATTAATATCATTCAGTCTACAGGGGGGAAAGAGAGAGCGAGTGAGTGCACTAAAGAGGAAGGATGAACTCATCTCTATGGGTGTAAACCAGTAGGATCAATAATTATCAGCTGTCCTGCTTACATCATCAGTCGTGTGCTGCAATGTCTGGCATTCCACTTTCCCCTCTCAAGATACTGTTAATGCGCCAGCACATGAAAAATCAGTTTACAAAAGCACTAAAGAGCTTCGCATGACACACCACCCATGAACCCACGCTCAACTGTAAGATCTTACACAAACACTATAGTTAATAAGAGAAATGGCCAAATGAGAAGATGACTATGATAAATGGCTTTACAGTGCATTGAGAAGGATCTCAGCTCTCATAAGATTCCAGTGCAGTTTGTTTTCTTCTGTTTCTTCATTAGCGTCGCTAAACCTAGTGTTTTGTTCAGGTTTTAAGCCAATAATTACTACATTCTCACCCAGACAATACAGCTATTTGCATTTTCAAAAAACACCAAAAAACTGCATTTGTAAATTACACATTCTGATTCAGCTCTGTGCTAATATTAGACTTAGTTTAGCAAATATCACAGAGCTCTTTACTCAGCCAGCTAATATAAAGTTTGTGCAATTAACCATTACTAGATACTAGTATTATATTCTGAAAAGAAAACTAGTAGCTAGGTTGTTGGAAAGCTAAATAATATTATAAAATATGTTTTATTATATTACATTTTTCTTATATAAATAGAAATTTAGATAACCTTATAGCCAATGTGCTAACATTTGCTAGCTAACTGTGTAACACTTCTACTCGGGCAGAAAACATTGCGCTATTATAAAGTGTGATTTAAAAACAAACTGTAGGTTAGCATACTAACCATCACCATTACAGTAATGACTGGATTTTATTGCTGTATTTTCTTGGTTTCACCCTGGAGCAGATAACCTTTGCCTTTTCATCTCTCAGTTCATTTTTAACTAGACAAAATTATCAAAGAGGATATTTCCAAATAATAATTTAACTTAATAGCTAATTAATAGATTTTTTTTTTTTTAATACGAAATTCCTGTTCATTGCTGTTTATACTGCAGAGACATGAAAGAAACAAGGTTAAGTCCTCTATCTTTTATTTACCACAGCTCTAACACAGGATATAAAGAGTATGGCCAAGAATTTTAAGGAAAGCCACCAATCCACCATGATTGACTTGAATATTACTTTTTATTACTTTATAAAGAATATATGATCAACCATTGCGTCTAGGATTTCTTCTGAGTACAATTTTAAGGTTATTTTCAAGGGTCTTTCATTTTTATTTTGGTCATGTAGGTTGGTTTCCTACAATGCCGTTGTACTACCTATTGATTGTGGTGCTTCATTTCACTTCATGAAAGTGACCAAAGCAGTAGATCTTTAGATCCTCCTTTGTATATTATGCTCCAACAGATCTGGTTCTTAAGCTTTATTGTTTATGCTTACTCTGCCTTTATCATCATACTTGTTATCTCAAAGATCCCTAACCAGCCGTACTTTTTTGCCATATTTCATTACAAATAGATTGTATAAGTGCATTCAAATGTGTGACTCGAAATTTCAGTATTTTCTGTCTTCCCTACTTGTATGCTGGAGCTCTCATTAAAGTGACATGACTGAACATCACTAGAAAATGGTGTGTGAGAGAAGAAGCCATTTGTTCTTTTGTTTTTGGGAGCAAAAACAAAATCTGACTATTATCCCTGTTGGACATTTGTGTGTCAACAATCATGTCCCTTTTGTGAGTCTACAATCATGTCACGGTGAAAATCACTGCGATAAAATTCTCCCCCATTCTGATGGTCGATGTGAGCATTTCCTGAAGCTTCTGGCCCGTATCTACATCATTTCATGCACCGCACTACTGCAACAATTGGCTGAATAGATAACTGCATGAACGAGGAGGTGTACAGGTGTTCGAAAAAAGTGCTTCAAGTGCTCTATGAGAGAATACTGCTGTAAAACCAAAAAAGATCTTTCATTTGAATGTCCATTCCTAACTATTCAAAGAAGCACAAGGGTTAATAAACTGTGTATCTCTGTGTTGTGATGGGGTGATAAGGTTTGAAATGAACCCTTGTTTTTACCTTCCGTCGTCAGGAAGGACGTGCAGGCCCCGAGCGCTCCACCTGGTGTCTGGATCAGCTGTGCCATCTGCAAACAAACCGGCGGCTAGATTACTCTGTCGACTGCAGATGTTTGCTATAGACAGAGTGCAGTTTTGTGCGTTCTGGTACAAGAGGATGTGTGTTTGGGGCAGTGAGAGAGAAAACATTCTCAGACAATTTTTATGCAGACAATGATGTCACCTAGCTGGAGATAGATAAGGAGCTGATTAGCTTGTGTGTGTGTGTTGTCTCCACAAGAATAGGAATCAGTGTTGTCCCCACTAGGAAAGTTTATTTTTTTGCAGACTTTTTATTTAAAATCCTGACAGCATTGAATAGGTTTTTATAAAAGCAGTGCTCTTTTTTTAACTGTAATGGCAAAACTTTCCTGATTTAGGATTAGGTATAGTAAATTCTACATATATCAGTTACATATATACAGAACATTACATACCACACGTATAATCCTATGTGACAAAGACAAGCTGGTGTGTATGTGTGTGTGCCCTGAACACCCACATGAACACTCAAATGCCAAGCCGTTTTTTTTTTTCGTTATGTGTTTCTGCTGCCTCGTAATTATGCCTTTTATACAAGCCTCTACCTGATGTAAATAAGTGGTGCACAGGTCTACACCAGGACTGATTGCTATCTCTACTCTGATCTCTTATCATTTTTGTTTAATATTAGAGTTTTTGCTTTCCGTTTGTTTGCTCATCGAAATCACCATGTTCCACTGTTGTAATTTTTCACCCTTTTCATCCACTTATCTTAGTATCACTCCATTTTAGAGAAAGGGAGGTAATGTTATTTACAGGTGAATACACAAACATAGGTCCATCTGTACTGCTGAATTGGAATCTCTCTCTGTTCCACTTTGATTTCGATGCGTCATTAATGATATTTAGGACTCTAATTACCTTTCTGTGCTGATACATACACACCCCCACCCCCCCTGCCCCAGCACAACCAAACACAGTCATTACACTAGTTTTCGCTCAGAGAAAAGGTGTCATTGTCAAGAGGATGATTGGCGGTTTATGTAAGCCACTTGAAACACTATGGGCAAAAGATACACTATAGAGACCTCAAAAGTCCTCATTTTATTCTGCATCCATAGCACAGAATTTTCCTTCCCTTTTGAGTGGAGAGTGTTCTCATAGGCTTAAAGGACCCCCTGACTTGCTGGCTTTTAAGCAGTAAGTGCTGAGATTAGCCCTTTGAATGCCTGTTGTTCTGTCACATTCAAGTGACGTGTGGAAATTCAAGAAGGAAACCTCTTTCAGAGGATGGACACAGATTAAGATCCACACAATGCTGTGAAGTGCTGGGTTTAAGCAACCGTCCAGGCGTTAAAGAGATTATCAGCCTTAAACCGAATGGACTGCTCTTGGATTGTGTGCATGGCATGTTTTATTGGCACTGTAAACAGATCGTGTTGTGTTTAGTTCGTAGTGTTATAGTTAGTTGTGTATCTTCACCTATCCGCCTACTCTTTTTTGTTTTATTTTGTTTTTTAGAGAATGTCAAAGCAAGTGCACATCAATTGGAGGTGAAGAGCAATATTAAGGTCCTTCTAGCTTACAAGTCACACAGGGGGCTAACATTACAGCTATTGTATAAATCCTACCGAGATTGACAGCTACATAAAGTGATTCTCCACTCTTTCAAATCTCCCCGGTTGCAAAATCACCTTTTTTCTTTACTTCAACAAAGCTAAACCTGATTAGTAGCTGATAATAAGGCCAAAATAAGAACTAAAACATTTACACAAGGCATTTTCGTAAAATCTGTCTGATTTGCAGGAGGTACATGATTTACATGGTCATAGTTGTCTTGGGCCTGCCAAGGCGAAGCACACCTGCAGTTCTGTGTGTCTTATCACATTATTTAGTCTGTCTCGCAGCAGCTGCAGCCAAAACAAGAGAGGCTCCAGCATAGGGGAGGGAAGCAGGCGGTTGGGAGGCAGTGTCTGATGGCTGTTTGCTGCCCAAAACACAGAGGAGGATAGAAAAACACAGGGCTTCTGCAAAAATCGCTGGCTATTAGAGCCCAAAATACCAGTCACTTTAAGCTTTGTTCAGTCATCACACATCTACAGCAAAATTTTGACCTAGTGTTAAAAAATGATATGAGGACACTCTGACATTTGTAAGGAGGTAAACTTGCACCTTTAAAAGGCTTGCATTACATGTTTATTGTTTAAATCCAATTGCAAGTCATGACCCTTAACTCCAATGTTGAATCCACTCTACATGGTGTGTTTACATGAACTTAAGCAACATTTCTGAGTACATTATGGGTAATGTTATGTAAATCTGCTCCCTCGTAAAGGTCAGTGGCTTCTGGGTCACAAGCAGTGTTATTTTTGAAAGTGTGCTTTGTGGCTGGGTGGCTAAGGTTTAAAGGTGCTTCTAATCTCCGGCTAGAGAATTTCACAGGCTGCTTCCTCACATAGCCCTGTGAACCAACACCAATGAGACAGGTTTCCTTTTGCCTCAGATACCTTCTGTCTGTAGATAAGCTCTGTCTGTGTGTGGGTGGCTATGTCTGTTTCACCATATGAGTGACTTTGCAAAAGTACACGAGTAACCAGTAACATAAATAAATTGCCTCACCGTCCATAAATAAAAAACTCATTTGTGAATTATGAAAAACTGGTGATCATATAGCTAAAGAAAAAGGTTTGTGGCACTTAAACTATAGACAACCTTTTAATTGACAGTGAAGCAGATTTTTCTTTGGAAGAATTTAAAGAATGTTTAAACACAAGCTTTGTACTATAAGATTACTTTAACATGCTGCAGCAGCAGATAAGGCTTCTAGAGCACCTGTATAATCAGTAAAGATGGGCATCAGCTATTAAATGATAGAGTCAGACTACAAAGCAAGGTGTATTTCAACTAGAACCCCCTCACCATTACACTACTATAATGGTTTCTCAACACTGAATTAAAGTCTGATTGCTGAAGGAGACCACATTTTCAGATCCCTTGCCTTGGCATTCGTTGGTTGATCAGCAGTCGCCAGATGCTGCACCTGCAAAATTGGTGCAAAATTCATTACTATAGTGCTTATAAAAGGTGAATTTGTGTTGAATTTAATAATGTCAGACCCACTTTATAGCCAAAACTGTGTTTTAGGTTTGGACACCTGCCCTTGGCAACTGTAGTTCACCAGTTATGTGATTATAATTGAGCCCCTTGGAGACGTCGCTCTGCACAGCATCCATCACAACAACACTGGGTTGGCCTTCTGCAGGTGTTGATTGGACATGGACTGGGCTTCTGCTAATACACAAGTTGTTCAGTTTTCACAAACCTGCTCTATCTGCTCGAGGCTGTCTCGTCGTTACAGCAGACTTTGCATAATTCGTGATATGCCATCATATCTCTGGAATGTTAGGGTCAGTTTATTTTGAAAAGCACCAACCATGTTAGCAAGCCTGTTTGTGATGTCCTTGACAAAAAAAAAATCTGACAGTTCTTTCCCTGTGTTAACTAAAGATTGTTCATGGGTATGATTGTAAAAAGCATAAATACTTTGATTACATCTTCTTATCCCGTGTTTTTAGCTATCATTGCTTATATATAAAATATTGTAAATGGTCTATATGTAAAAAATATAATCTAAAGCACACACATTATTTCTTATATAAACTATTTTTTTTTTCTTATGAAGCCTGAATTGTATGTTTTTTGAAAATGCTTTATCCTTTGGCCCTTTTCTAAAGTCTCTTTGTAGTTGTATAATTATTGACTGTAAACCGTAAGGTCATTTAAAAACCTGCTTTGGTCTCTTGGTGGAAATGGACCACTGCAGAACCCTCACTCACTAGATTTTATTTGGATGAAAGATTATTATCAACCCCTTAGTGACAGAAACATGTTTGTGTGTGTGTGTGTGTGTGTGTGTGTGTGTGTGTGTGTGTGTGTGTGTGTGTGTGTGTGTGTTTGTTTTGAAGCAATGCAAACCAGCCAAAAAAAAAATACATTTTTGACAGATTTACTGCAACATTAGAAACATTATTATCAAAATCCCTGTGCTAACTGTAGCATTTTTCTTGCACCAGTCCACACTCAGATAATTGGGACCACCTTAACACCTATTCTTTCATGCAATTATCTAATCATCCAATACAGTGGCTGTGTGTTGAATAAAATCATGCAGATGCAATCCACCACATCTAATGTTTACTTCATCAGAATATGGCAAAAATGTGATTTCATTTGTTTGGATTGTTGGTGCCAGACAGACTGGTTTGAATATTTATAAAACTGCTGATCTCCTAGGATTTTCACACACAACAGTTTTTAGAGAGTCAAAATTGTGTAAAATTAAAACATACCAATTGTGGATGGAAATGCCTGGTTGAAGAAAGATCTGAGCAGAATCGCCTGATTGGTTCAAGCTGACAGAAACGCTTTAGTAACCAGTAACCACTCTGCACAACACATCTAACTTTGAGGCGATGGGCTACAAAAGCACCATGTCAAGTTCCACTTCTGTCAGCGAAGAACAGAAAGCTTTAGGTTGCACTACAGGTTTATCAAACCGTGAACAGTTTCTCATTTGCGACTAAAAGAAATGTAGCCTGAGCTGATGAATCTCCATTTCTGCTGGAGCCACACAGATTTGGCACCAACAGCATGAATCCATAGACCCAACCTGCCTTGTGTCAACAATCTAGGTTGGAGGAGGTGGTGTAATGGTGTGGGGAATGTTTTCCTAGCACACTTTGAGGCCCAGCCTACTTTCGTATTGTTTGCAGACCATATGCATCTCTTGACTGTCACAATTTACCCATTTCAATGGCTACATCCAGCATGATAATTTCACCATGCCACATAGCAACGTTTTTTTTTTCTTCAATTAGTTTATGAACAATCAGTTCGAAGTTCTTCGTGTCCCTCCAGACACAGGATCTGAATCCAATAGAACACCTTTGGTATGTGGTGCAAGTGACATGAAAGTGCATCTTGAATAATATACAGGAGTGCTTTGCAATTATTTCAACATGGACCAAAATTTGAAGGGAAATTTAAAAAATGTTGGAATCCATGCTATAAAGAATTGAGGGGTATTTTGAGAGGAAATTGAAGCCTCACTCAATATTAGTATAGTGTTCCTAATAAAGTGTCTATGTTTTTTCTGCAAATGACAGAATCTCTCTTTAAATGATTAGGAATTTATTCGGAGATGTATTTCAGCTCAGGGCTTAATGTTTATTCAGATATAAAACTGCTAAAAACAATTTCACACAGCATGTTAAAATACCACTTAAATACATTCCCTGGGTTGTAAAGGTGGTGAAGTGGTCAAGTGGACTTGACTCTCTGCAAATATATATCTTTTTTTTTTAATAACTGAAAACTTTAGTAGAGTGTATTAATATTTGTTTTCTTGAAACGAATCACCACCTATACTGTAGGAGGATTTAGGTTTAAGGCAGAGACTGAAAAGTATAACGCAGTTTGTTCTGTAATATTTTTTCATGTTCACATAGCTGCTTTGTATAAAGAATAGATAAAAAAAGCAGTCCACAATTTGAACACATGTAGCATAATTGTTTACCAAGATGGTCATCTATGTGGTGGAAAAAAAGGCAGAAACCAGGCACAGCTCTGAGCTTTTTATTTTTTATTTTTATGAGCAACTGTTAATGTTACGTCTTTAAGAAACAGGAATGCAGCTTGAGGAATGCTGAGGCCTGAGCTTCCCCATGTCTAATGGATAGGTCACATCAAGTGATAAAGCAGATGGGAGATACTATTTGTTCTCTAAGAAACCTCTGCTCGCTAAACATGGAACCTCTGAGTTGTGTGTTTTCAATGATGTCTTCTTGGTTACTTTTAATGCCTGATAGAAGTCTTTGTGCTGCATGGTGGAGTCTCGTTTATAAATATCTGCACAAGTGAGCTTGGAAGTCACATGGTGAACATCTGGATGCTTTGGGATAGCTGCACTGACACTGCACAGGGTCTTCCTACCTGACCTGATCTTTTATCACAAACTAGCCATGCAGCAGTAAAACCCCATAGAAGCTCACCAGCTTATCGATCATTCAATGATATGCTGAGTACTATTGTTTTACAAAAAAAATCACAGGTATAAAGTATTCCAGATGTTGGTATTGTGTGTCAGTATTATATCCCTGACTGATCTGCTGCTTCTCTATAAATATTAATTCATCGTGAATAGATCTGTTGGTGTGACAAACCTCTGGAGTGAAGTACATGACAGATTTTAACACATGGCAGTCACAGTCTGCCTGTTACACAAGAGCTGTTTGGCTAATAATAGCACTGTTAGCACTTTTTTTTGCCTAATTTATGCCCAGTTGTCATTTTGACAAGAAAAAGAGGCTGAGAGAGAAAGACAAGAGCAATCCAGTGAAAGAGACAAAGCCTTGATCATTAATTGTAGCAGATTGTATTGTAATTGTAGCAGGCTGTACCTTAATGTTTGGTGCCTGGCTGGTGTGAAAACAGTGCAGTCTCACAGGTTCGTTGTGTAATTCATTAAACTCTTTCTAATTGGCAAACAACTTTTTGGATTCTAAGATAGACAACATTTAGGTTGACACCATGTCAACGCTTATACTCATGTTGAATTGAGAAAAGTTTTCTTGTCATTTGTAGGTTTCTAATAATACTACTCACACTGAACTTGTTTGAAGTGTGAAATGTGCTGAATGCACAGAGCCCCAGATTTGAACTGAATTTTAGGATCCCTGATGTGCAGGATGTTTTTTTTTTTTTTTTTCTTTTCTTTTTTCAAGTACAGCTTTAGCATCACTCATCGTCAGCCAGGGGAGGCGAGGGAAACGAGCTGACAAACATTATTTTAAAGCATTTTGTTTACTCACATTATTTCAGTTCCACCAGTGGTATTTAATCTAAACCAGATGCTGCTGGTACTACATAATGACACAGATTTACTTTGGAGGCACATGCTGGAGAAAGTAATGGCTTAATTTCCGAAGCATGTTTGTGCACCTCTCAAATATAGTACAAACGGCAGACATCGTAGCACGTCGGCTGAGAGGTGAGTTTTGCACCTAGTGTCGCCATGGTGACCAGCACACCGATCGTGTTGAAAAGCCGTCGGAGACATACGCATGATAGAGAGGTTCTCCACGTAGCCCTTCTCTCTCTGAACAGGAGGCACGCAGCCACGCGGGGACATAAACCACGCAGCCAAAATAGATGAAAGGAATCGATTTAATAATTATGTGCAAAAAAAAAATTCTGTCTGCAATTTCTACGCACAGTCCCTGTTAAAAGGGCCCCTGAAGGTGGCAGAGACAGTGGGTGGTGCATCACTGTGTTGCAGCAGAATGTAGTAGGATATCATTATAGGCATCATTTCTGAAGACGCAACTGGCTCTTTTGCTGTATAAACAACAATTTAATGCAGTTGGAAAAATAAATGCTTCCATTGTAAAATTTTA
Source organism: Silurus meridionalis (assembly GCF_014805685.1). NCBI lineage: Eukaryota > Metazoa > Chordata > Actinopteri > Siluriformes > Siluridae > Silurus > Silurus meridionalis. The sequence goes on along the minus strand of NC_060891.1, from coordinate 13,235,162 downwards.
ATTCATAGATCACGTCTGTCTATCAGTTTATAATCATATTTAATGTTGTGGTACACATGGAAGACGAGGTACTTCCTATTATTACTTAGGTTACATTAGCTACAAATGGCATCATCTGCAAAGCTGTACATACAAATAATCTGGACACAACCAATACATGTATACGTTTTGACCAATGTGGGTTTTTTTTTAATAATGAAGTTATTATATGATATACATATATATATATATATATATATATATATATATATATATATATATATATATATATATATATATATATGTATGTATGAATACTAAGTTTCAGTTGTCCGTTTAAAATTTTCTGGTCAGTTTAATTACTTATCTGAATTAATGCACTGCCTTATAATAACTGTAACCATAGTAACATACGGTAACATAAAGACTGCTATTCTTAACATTTCCCAATGAATTTACTTGGCTAAATGCATTATTCTTATGTCATTTAACTTGCATGGTACAGTGGCACAGTATGAATTTGAGGAACTGGAGAAGATAACGTGAAAATAAAAAATATAACAAAAAAAAAAAAGAATTAACATCAATGGCTTAATTATTAGTAGAGAGACGCGGCCCAAATGCGTGCAATACACACAGAAATATTTCTCTCTCTCTCTCTCTCTCTCTCTCTCTCTCTCTCTCTCTCTTTCTCTAATATTTGCTATAATATAATATTTTGTTATTATTCATCCAAATAAAAGTAATCTTATCACAGTACATTATCTGTGTATGATTTAGCATTGACAGAATGCTAGATCTAAAGACCTGTAAATAAAATCTTTAACAAAACATTTACTTTATCCTTTTAGTGAAATTTTGGATTTGTAAATATCCATGCTATCTTAAATTTTTCAGTGCTGTCAAATCATCATGGTATTAGTGGGATAATCCATAGGTAGGTGTGCGTTTAACAGTTTTATTGCATTCATCGGTGGATCTTTGCCTCCTCTTCATGCATTAGTGTAATGCATACCTCGTTGTGGGTTATCCCTTACATATACAGCATTATATTGTAAAACATGTGATCCCTGATGCCCCGGAAGTGTATTTTTTATAGTAGCATTAGATTTTTTAAATATAGGCAGTGTTCCCTTTGTTTTTAATCTCTTTTGGAGTTGATACGCATGTGCCACGTTAAGAAGTGTGTTTTGCACATGTTTTACAGAGACTAAGCCGGCCTGTGTCCTCAGCGGTGTGGAGTATCGTGATGGCGACATGTTCAGGATGGATGCCTGCCATTTTTGCCGCTGCCAGGGCGGTGTATCAGTGTGTTTCACAGCACAGTGCGGCGCCCTCCACTGCGAACGTTACTACGTACCGGAGGGAGAGTGCTGTCCCGTCTGTGAAGGTGACAACAATCACACGACGATTACAGCGCTTCAAAAAATGCTTACGCAACTACGAATGAATCTAATGATGCGATCATGTCACATTGGGACTGTTGTAATTAGGAGGTAATGAACCAACGAATTGGTAAATATGACTCAGATACTCATATTGTCAGCTTGGTGATATCGTGCATATTTTAAGCTAAAGCAATACGACCACTGGACTGATTCTCCACACAGCGCAGTCGCAAGTCTACACAGCCATTAGGTGTACGTTGTGATCAAAGTGACCCAACCCTGCCTGTAACTACATGTTATTAGCAGCAACACAACAGCTATTTAACAGGCTCTTGAACCAGTAACTCCACAAATAACGGGTTATGTCTGTGTAGAGTTTTCAATGGATCCACATGCAATTTTAGGCTAAATGGCCACTTCCTTACTCTGAAGCAAAGACGTGTAAATTAATTCTGATGCTTTTGTGAAAATAAATTATCATTATTCTGATTTATTAATCAATCTGCAATCATAGAATTTAAATGAACAGCTTAGCCCCAGGGCTTTTTTCTTTTTTTTTTTTGCATCTTGTATTTAATGTCTGTTTAAAATTGATTTAGATGATGATTATTCAAGCAAGAATAATGATAATAAACACCTGCACCCTGAAACAAGCTGGTGAAGCAATTAAATGGCAGGAATAATAATAATAAAAAAAAAAGACAAAATACATTAAAAATGGATTATGAGGGGAAGACCCTATCATTTGATCTGGGCATAGGGACCTGATGAAATCGTTGCATAATTTTTATTCTCCCAATTAAACAAGCATCCAGGGTTAATTAGTTCAGGGAACTGCTTGTTGTTTTTACTTTATAGACCAACCCAACAAAGTGTGCCTGGGAGCGTGTAATTTCGGATGTCTCTTGGGTAGACGTTCATCGCACTATATTGCTGCCTTGTATTAGCTCCCTACCTTTTGGCTGCTACTGTTAGAATCATCAGATTATTTTTATGTGCAGATTAGTTTTGTAATGTTTTTTTTTTATCCGCTATGTGCGTAATTAAGATTAAGCCCCCGTTACATACCACAATATTAGTCTGGGTGATTTCATTTCTATGAATATCGGGCAACATGTTGAAGCATGTGGAACATTGGATTTCTGAACCTGTAGTGAGCAGTTTTTTCTTTTTGCGAAGCTGTTGGTGGGGTGCTCTTTGCCAACACTTAGTTGCTATCGCTTTACATTAATTATAATATATAATATACTACTCTTTAGATCTAACTATGGTTTTCCCACTGTGATCTTGAGCAATACATGCTAATTAATGAATGCAATGGGACAAGTAATTGTAGGTGATTTACAAAGAATAAGTGCACAAATGATATCAAATGCAGATTAGTATCTGTCAGAGAAAAACATGACTTTGTTCTTGATAGCCATGACAAATTATTGCCACACACATACACGCAATCAAAATTACATGTCTGATAGAATACTGATTACAAAATACAAAAGTTAGAATACAAGGATTTGTCTTGTAAGTAAAAAACACGAAAAAAGTGTTTGTTTGGTTCCTATGTTAGTTGTGAACCAACGTTGGCACTGGAGGTGTGTAAATGCATTTAAAATGCAACAAGACACCAGGTTTCTCCAGGATGGTCCGGGATTTATAATATAATTTAAGAAACTTTTTAATAATCTTGAGGTCCTGAGACAATATTGCGACGTTACTAACCTGCTAGTGGAAACAAACTTCTGCAAAAATAATACCTGCTCTTTGGTCACACTGATATGTTCACACAAGCACTTTACTTACAGTGGCTTTCAGGCTTAGGGAATTGTATTTGGGCTTTTTCTCCAATCTTTAGTAAATCTGTGCCTCAATGTAATAATTTGTCAGAAAATTGAGATGCAGTGTGTGGTTGAGAAACAAGGCTGACTCATACAAAGAGCAAGGGGCAACATCAGGGATTAAATCCTTTCTTTCTCTTCATGTGTATTTTTTTTTTCCAATCTGTTTCTCAACAGATCCTATCTTTCCTGCGCTGAATTTTGCCGGCTGCTATGTGAATGGCCAGATCTTGGCTCATGGGGATCACTGGCGAGAAGACGACTGCACATTCTGTCAGTGTGTGAGCGGTGAGGCCCGTTGTGTAGCTGCTGCCTGCGGCCATAACTGCCTCCACCCGGTCACAGTGCCTGGAGAATGCTGTCCTGTGTGCGAGGGTAAGGACAAGGCGTGCGTGCGCGTGTGTGTGTGTGTGTGTGTGTGTGTGTGTGATGTGTCTTTCCAGCCCTCCCTCCTTTTTCTCTTTTGTTCATTGTTCCTAATATACTTGTTTGTAGGTCACCGTGTCTGTTCCCCGAGCATTTTCAAATAGCTCTGTCAAAATAGAGTTTTTTAAACTCTCTGTGTAAAGACTTAGATAAAGAAAAAAGCTATTGTTGTTATTAAAAACCTGCCTAAATCTAATCCAAAATTATCCGTTTTATCTCTGTAACGACGCAACAAGATTCAGCGCTCACACCGCATGTGATTATTGCCACTGATCTGTATCAGCTACGGCACCGCAGGCCCAAAGCGGTACACGTGCACACGCCACACTGATCTTGTCTGCCTGCTAAGAGAAGGCTACAACTGCGAGCTCTGCATTGTTTTGCAGCAAATTGTGAGCTTTGATCAAGCAGATTCGTGTATAGATTTCCACCCAGACGTTTGGGATTGCTGTTTGAATCCAGGGTTTTGTTTTGGCTTGTGCTGAAGGGAAGGCTTCAGACAGGCTATATTTGCTGGCGATACAGCACCACAGACACCCACACACAAATAACAGAGAGACAGGTGACTGATGACTGACAGCTCTGTCAGATGATGGATCTCTTTTGGGATTGGCTCGAGCCACAGTCACAGAAACATTTTCTCTCAGGTCAAGCTGGAGAATCTAGAGCTGATATAAGCGAGATGCGCTGCCTGGAGGTTCACTGGCTTCTCTGCGCTGTATTCTCGGCACGGTCGCACACCTCGCTGTGATTTAGAAGTGAGACTAAACTCTAAACAGCTCTTACTTAATAAAACCGTAAAACTGCAGTTTTCTTGTGCTTTTCTGGCCTTAGTCTTTTTTACAGGAAACACACAAACAATACAAGCAATGCAATTTTGCAAAAGAAATGCACTTGTGCAGTGCCTGGGGTTTCTCATATTGATTTTGAAGAAGGGAGAATTAGGCCTAATATTGTTTTAAAAAATAAGACATTTCAGCTGAGCGCATAAGCAAGAATAAAGACTATAATGCTTCATGTCTGGAGGGACCTGGTGGTGTATTTAAACGTCCGCCAACAGCTGCTGGGATCTGTCTCATTATAAGCCCTGCTTCTGCCTAAATGTCTCTGGGCAGGTGTATGTAATAGGCTTCTTGTCTGTCTCTTCTTTTGTCTGCTTCTTCTAATTAAAGATCCTCACCAATGTGCAGTAGACTACTGTGCAGATCAATACATTATGAAGAAACCCTGGAAATTAATATTACACTTGCGGCACACGTCAGCAACATTTTACACTTGTTCATAACCTCCCGCTATAATCAGGATGCAAAGGGTCCAATTAGAAATGCACTGCTTCACTGAGGTCTACTCTGGTTGGCAGAAAGGATGGAGGGAAGAAAAGAGGGAGGCGTCCTCTTTTATGTGCGTGGGCAGCATCGATTCTCCCTCTCTCTCTCTCTCTCTCTCTCTCTCTCTCTCTCTCTCTCTCTCTCTCTCTCTCTCTCTCTCTATCTCTCTTTCTCTCTCTTTATCTTTTCTCTTTCCTTCCCTTGCTCTTTCTTTCTCTGACTGTCTACTTTCCTCTCTCTTTCCTTTTCTTGCTCTCTCTCTCTCCCTCTCTCTCTTCTAAACCCCTTTTCAATTAATCTTTTATGCAGCTGTCCATCCATGAAGCAATTAGAAATGTGGGACTTACTGACTGTGTAATGCACCTTCACATATACGATATGAGCACATGCACAAACGCACACACACACAGACACATACACACACACACACAAACACACAGATTGACAGGCAGACCGCAGAACACTTCATACATACAGTAGTAGAATTGCATAGTAATCTAGGCAACTTTCTATATCTCCCTCTCCCCTATTCCAAACTACCGCCTGGCTCAGATCAAAGAATATCACTATGCTCAGTGGAAAGTTGGACCCATCATGCTTTGCGCCCCGTAACACCGCTCGTCCGACTCCAGCCGTTTCTGCGCTGCTCAGTAATTTGATGTTTTGCCTTAACACATCGTGTATTTGGGTAGATTTTGTGTTGGGCTCGGCGCTAAAGACGGCTCTTTAAATAATGATAACCCTCGCCATATTTAAAGACCATATTCCCCTCTGCAGGCACAGATCCGTGCACTCACATACAGTAAGTCTATCTTATATAAGGTAGGTTCTATTGATTTTGCAGGGCGTACATGAATATTATGTTACCTATGCACCGAATGAGCAATGCTTTTCTGTGGCCTTTTGACCTTTTGCTACAATTATTTTGTACATAGTTACACAGACAGAGGGAGAGCCATTTATCGTTTGATCCCAGAGAAGAGGAGGTCAGAAGCAGGCTGTGTTTTGCTCTAAGCCCCCTGTGCATGTAGGCCTACCATTCGTGAGCCCATTATAGCATGAGACAAGTGAGGAATAAAGCCATGGTGAAGCGATATCCCCCTCTTCCACCCAGACAGATGTCTTTTAAAAATAGCCGTACCTGTTGGCAAGGACTAGAGAACTCTTTGTCCATTCCGTTTACTCATTTCCATAAGGTATGTGTGTGAGACTACGCCATGGGAGGAGGTGGTGAGACCGCCACAGGCTTTTAGCAACTCTGTCCATTAGCTGGTGAGAGAGGACAAGAAGGGAAATGATAGGCTGGTCAAAATGACATCCACAAAGGCACTTAAAAATCTCTGTAAAGGTGTGTTTTGGTCTGATTTTCTCCTCAAGTTTCCTTTTGACTTGAGTATAAATAACTACAATATACACAGCTTGAAATTTTGTCTTTTTACAGTTTACTCACTATTTGCTGTAATGATTTCAATTCATTCATCACTTTCATTTACGAATAATTGTTTGGTTGGATTGCTAAACAAAAAACCCTGCAAAAAAATGAGTAATTAATTCTACTTTAAAAACGTAAGCAGATTTAATTAAGTAACATAACACTAACTGCAATATAATTCTTTTGACTTTTATTATTTGACTATTGTGGCGTAAGAATATTATCAAGTATTTTCTGTGTAAACTGGTCGAATATACACCTAATCAACATCCTACATCTAATATAAGGTGATCAGCGGGAAAATATTTCACCGGTGTTTTAAGCCCTGATTTGTTCAAGTTTGACCACACAAATGTAAAATAAAGGCCAATATCTACCGTCTTCTTTTTGAGAACTGAAACACTCAGTTGCTTTCTTGCTGACTGACACACTCAGCGTCATATTGCTTGCCACATTTGTGCAAATTGAATCAATTTCAGTGTGTGAAATTGACTCAAAAATCTTCAGGGGTGAGGGGCTTGGGTTACCTTCAGGAAATTGACTCTTTTTGCCACTTCCAGCAACTATGATGTGAACCAATAGGCAGGTGGTGACTTGGCAAGAATAGTAAATATCAAAGTAAAGTACAAAAACTGTGTATTAACTTTATAGAGCAAGTTTAATCTAAGTTAATTTGAATAGCTGTGCTACTTACAGTTGCTTTGTGATGCATTGTATCACAGAGTGCATCATACCAGACAACCTAAATGATACTGAATTTTGTTGCCAGATATTTTCATTATCCCTTTTATAGATTAGATGTTGGAGCCCTAATTTGGCATCACTTCATTGTGCCTGATTTAACACAGAGATGGAATTGATGGCTGAACAAGGAAATGCTTCATAAATATTCTGATTAAGAGTTACTAAAGCTCCACAGCTTCTCCTCAGTGGTCAGTGCAGTTTTATTCCCTGCTCATTATGTTTGTTCAAGGTGACACACTCTCTTAGGCCAGGGGAGGTTTTTGTGCCAGATGCCGACTGTGTAATTAAGTAAATGAAGTCTGTCAGACTGGGATGAGCCACAATGAGCATGCACCATGTTTAGTGAAGCTCAGCCCAGGGCTGGGGATCCACTTCTGAATTACACCTTAGCAAGTGTGCCTATGTATTTATGCCTGCCCTTCTTGTATTGCAAGCAAAATATCCGTCTATACTCACATTTATTTGGGTGCATGTGTGTGTGTGTTTTTCTTTTTCCATTAGAAACATGGATAGACTCCAGTATGAAAAGGGCATTCAGTTCTCCTGATGCCTTGATGAGAAGCTGCTTTCTTAATGAATTAAAAAAAAAAGGAGACTTGCTGTAGGATTGTCCATATCAAAGGGAGCTCATTTTTTATTCATAATAAGCATATATTCAGACAAAATAACCTTGGGCATGGGGAGATGAAACAAGAGAAGGTGGTAGACATTGAGAAAACATGAGGTAGAAAGAGTGAGAGCTTGTATCTGATCTGGCTTAATTAAATTTCTCACCCTAAAAATAATAGGCATTGATCTGCCTTTGGCTCTGCTTCTCATTCTGTGCGAGTGAGCCGTGGGAATTATCAACAAAAAACGACCTCTGACCAAAACTGAAATAGCTGCAATGCTTCAGCAGTCTCCCGGCCACAGCGGACGCATGACATAAGCCTTTTGTCATCCCAAGAAATGCCACTACAGTCTACTGCCCCTTTTTTCTCCTCACGTTTTTGCTTAAAAGTGACCTGTTTGAATTTTTCGTGCAGGGTTGTGTCCTGTACATGTGTTGACAGCATGTTTCCACCGAATGATCTCAAGAATGGTGATTTTTTTTCGCCATCCTTTGTCTTTTGAGTTCAGGGCATGGCATGATTTAAAGCAGGGGCAGCAGCAGTGAGGCTGCAGCATGTCGGAGCTGTCATATCCCAAACCACAAGCCGGTGTGCACGCCACTGATATACAACACACTTACTTGTTACATATTAAAAAGCCCTATAATCTTTTAATGGACTCCAACAAATAAATCATTTCTTTTAAAATTAGATAAGGGGCTAAAAAAAAGGGGGCTTTCCACTTATGCTGTGTCTGTCTTCATCCCTCTTGCACTCGCTCTCGTTTGCTTCTTTCTTTTACGTTCTACTACTGTCGCGCTCTGTGTCGTCTCACTGTCAGCCATTAACGAAAGCTAGGAAGTAGGGTTCTGTTCAAAATTGCTTTCAACTCCTGTGACTCACAAACCCAGGCATGGATGAGTCTTCACATTCTCCTTTTCTTTTTACCATCTCAGAAATGCAAACACACACACACACACACACACACACACACACACACACACACACACGCGCACACAATCACTAACTCACCATGAGTTACTCAGCCTGACTCACCTCCAACAGGGACTGTGTGTGTGTGTGTGTGTGTGTGTGTGTGTGTGTGTGTGTGTGTGTGTGTGTTTATTTTATTCAGAGCCGACCTATATCACCATGGCGCCCCCTGGCTGCAGTGCACTGGAGAACTGTACACTCACAGGGAAGGATTGTGCCTTCGGCTTTCGACTCGACTCACACGGGTGCCGCACCTGCAGCTGCAAAACAAGTGAGCATTAACCAGAGCACTGTCACTCAGGTCCTCATCAACAGCTCCAGAACAGGATAGCCAGCTGTCAGTGAGCATTTAGCTGGAAGCGTTCCAGACAAAAGTGGATAGAAGAGAGTAGTTTCGACCGGAACACAATCAGCGCTGCAGGAATAACTCTGTGCTTAGTGTGCTAAAATGGCAAGAATAGATATATGATGCTTTTGCATATCAAAAGGAAAAGGAGAAAAATGCTCTTTTAGCTGATGGGGGAAAAGTGCAGAAAACTTGTTTGATGTTCTTCAGCCACATCAAGGGCCATATGAAAAAGATAGTATGAGGAAAATGCTCTTGATTTTAATGCTGACCAGATGTTTTTCCTTTGTACTATGGGTTCATAGGATAGGGATGACAAAGGCAAACTTAGGAGACTTGAATTTATTTTTCTTTCAGGACTACAAGACTACAAAACTAGTTACATTGCTGTGACTGTGACAATTGCGTCTAATGTCATTAATACTGTTAAACTGGTTTGCCTTGAATGAAACTATACAGAAATGTAATATATGGCAATATATTCAAATCATATATATTACATACATGTTGTCATGTTTGGATTTCACAAAAATATGTCAGATACTTGTACATATATGTCACATATATTTCAAAATATTACGAAAATAGCAGTTTTTATATATGTGAAATATTTTCCTATTTTCCCCAAATACACATATATATATATTAATATTTAATAATAATATATAATATATTAATATTTTAAATGTATTTAATACTAAAATAGAATAATATTGTTCTCCTGCATTTAAATGTATGCATTTGGCAGATCTACAGCAAACAGCAGAGATGCTGTTAAGCACAAGACTGACCTCCTAAATGACTGACCCTCTGTATTAATGTTGAATAGTCCCATGAGCAAATTCAACATTAACATCTGTGACACTATTTTTACATAGTAACTAATTCCATAACTCACCATTAGGCATCTAATATATTATGCGCTACTTTAATGTATCATGAATGGGGTTACACAATATATTAAAGTATATGTTTCCTACACATGTAAAGAAAGATAGCAATGTTCATATATGGCCATATATCATATTTCTGTATGGGCACATCATTGTTGTTACTGTGTGTGTGAATGCACTTTGTTTTTCAGTGAAAGTAGAGATATTGGCATGTGGAGTTTGCCAATTTTTCACTTCACTGTCTCATTGCTTCACTTTACAGCCAGGTTAATTCCAATATTGATTGGTGATTTATTCTTATGAAGCTAAACCCTGGCTATCAGTGTGTTTGTGATTTATCCAGTATAAAAAAAAAGTCATATCTGATTCTTTTGTCTCTAGGAGAGGAACTGTGCAATGCTCTGATCTCGGGCTGCAGCTTGAAGTGTCCGCTCGGCTTTCAGATAGACGCTAACGGCTGTGCCACGTGTCAGTGCCGGCATCGCCACAAGAAGTGCAAGCCGGTAGCCTGTGCCAAGGACTGCCCCTTCGGCTTCGTGTAAGACTTTATAGAAAGTGCTTTCTTCCTTGTTCTAAAACATTCCTTTCTTAATGTCTCTGTCTCGTCATTAATGCCATTTTATTGCTAATATCCTCATCCAGAAGACAATCTGTTCTCCTACTTTCCACTATTACCACAGCATCATTTTCAAACCCCCGTGTCATTTGCAGCTGCTACCATCACAAGTGAAACGGCCTCCCTGCGATTTTCTAGTATGCTCAGTTTGGTTTCTGATTGACTAATGCTTATTCGGGGGTGCGGCCAGCTTGTTCGGTCCAGGCAGCTGCAGGTACACGACTGACAGCTCATTAGGCTCGGTTGAGATCAGTGCAGGCAATTGGTCCATTTAAAGGACAGTCTGGAATAGTGGAACTGAAGGCCTAATCCCCCTGACAGCAAGTTCACACTCCAGTGCAAATAAACCCAGTGTGCATACAGTGGTAGAGCACGCTCCCGTATCAGCTATGGCATGGCATTTTAAATATGTTTTGTAATGTCAAAATTGCTGCTTCTTTGGTTCTAGTTACACAAATGCAGGGTTGAGGTTAAAACAAAAAATGTTTTGTTGCCCACTCTGTGTACAAACTGCTATTTGATCAATCCAAAATGGCAGTACTCTATAATATCATATAGCATTTAAAAATTCTCTGAAATTGCTACTGTACTTTTTATTTCTCAAGGCATCAAAAGAATCACAACATGGCAAACGATGGAGTGGCGGTTTGTTCCTGAATTCTTAAGAAAGTCAAAAAAAGAAAGATTCCTGACCCAAGATCAGCTGTTTTATTGATTCATGTCACTACTTGGGATGATGGATAAACAACCACTCAAAGCCAGAACCACAAAGGATGCCGAGCGTCTCAATAAGTTCTCGCAGAATGAGTTTCCCCTCTGTGTCGTTGTGTAAAACTGCTTAGTCTGTTCGTCCAAGTGTCGTCATATGCTACGTCGACATAGCACAGTCAGTTCTATCTCTGTATAGGATCCCGTGAGGTGACATGCTCACGTTGAAGATTCTAATTTTAGATATCTATTTATGCTCCTTCAAAATGATGGCAGTTGTTCGGGCCTGCACAGCACCAGGTGTGAATAATGCATGAAGAGACGTGCAATCTACCTATTCTCTCAAAATCTATTGCTATTCCGCAGCAGGGAAATCACACATGATAGCTCCTTATCACCAAACCAAATGCGCATCGCATATGGTTGCACTTCATGGTTTTATGTGTGAGATAAGAGGAAGGATGGACCAGTGAAGAGTGTGGATGTGCTGGGCCATGGTGCTTTTAGCCAGTAGACTGACAGCTGAAAGTATGTGCTGGAAAAAGGACGCTCGGGTGAAGTGAATGTGCGGCATGTCTCTTTGGTTAGTCAATTTTATTGCGCCATCTGCTGACATGCCTTCCTGAAAGGTCCAACCCTTCTCCTTTTCTTTCACTCATTCCCTTTCTGTCCTGTGTTAACTGATGACATTGGGCTCCATCTGCAGCACCTGGTCTGTTACACATGCACAATATGAATGCATCAGTATATACATAAGCAATGACAAATTCTAACTTAAAGGTTATGCAAGCTTATTATAATTCATAACTTGATCTCCTCACTGATCTCAGAAACCACAACCCCGCTTTCTTTTCCTCTCTCTCGCTCTCTCTCTAAGACCATAATATCCATCAATGTGTATAATGCATTCCTAGTTTTGTATAGGCCCTGGACATTGCGATGATGTGTTATCGGTGCCATGATAAATTACAATACACTTTCTGAAATATTGCTGCTCTCTTCCGGATTTAAAAACACTGTCAGACTCATATTACTCACCAGAATGCTTTCCCTCTTTGTCCCTCTTTGTTAAATCATTTTCAAAAATCACATATATAAACATAATTTGTTCTTTTCCTGGCACTTTGTGAACATTCATCAGTATAGAACACATGACACATAGACTCTTGTTACAAGCTATAACTACTTTTATTCCTTTGAAAAAATATCATGTATAAAATATTGTTTTACTTTTCAATAGTGCAGTTATTTTTTTAGCAATTATTTTGCTTTCAACACAGCAGAAAATCTAATTGAAAATACATTGTGTGTATCATATACATTATATAGCATACAGTATATCATACTGTCTTCTTCTTCTTCTTCATCTGTCTCCATACTCCCCTGTCCTCTACATCTGCCTTTTTTCAAACTACCTGCATGTCTTCCCTCACCACATCCATAAACCTCCTCCTTGGTCTTCCTCTTTTCCTCCTTCCTGGTGGCTCCATCCTCAGCATTCTCCTACTGATATACCCCATGTCCCTCCTCTGAAGATGTCCAAACCATCTCAATCTCGCCTCCCTCACCTTGTCTCCAAAACGTCCTACATGCGCTGTCCCTCTAATAAACTCATTTCTAATCTGTCCATCCTTGTCACTCCCAACGAAAACCTCTTCAGCTCTGCTACCTCCAGCTACAACACAATTTGCACAATATATGTAATGTACTAAAATTCGAATATACTCGTTATTCTCCACATATGGAGGTATGAAAGGAACACATAAACAAGGGAAAATATATTCAGTTTATATAGGGGAAAATGTGATATGTTCTGTAGGTCACTGTACTGCAAATCATATATGCTATACAGCTAAACATGTTCTACCAGACAAAAAACAGGATAAAGACAGGACTTTATTGAAAGTTTATTAATTATTCATTAATTATATTTTTAAAAAATCATATTTTCTGCTAGTTTTTCATATAAATATAAAATAATGCATATGGAATTAATTAATGGGGGAAAAAAGATTTCAATAAGCAAATGTATTTTTAAAGATTTGCACAGTATCCTTGATCAGCTTTTTACATTTGGTTTCATGAAGGAGCTTTTAACTAGTGTAAAAAAAACAATTGTTTTTTAAAGGTTCTCACAAATAAGTGCTTTACTTCAGAATGTATGCCAACAGTTTTGAAATGTGTCAGAGTTAACCTTTTTCTGAGCAATAATCCATATAATATATGCTTGTATTAGCATAACTTTATATAGGAGAAATATACACATATATTGGTACAGACACTTTATGCCCAAATGTGTGTGGAAATTCATGTTTTGGACATCCTATTCCAAAATCATGATCATTACTATTATCTTGTTCCCACTCTTTTGAAAAGGCATTTCACAAAGCTCAGGAGATTTGAAGAGAAAATGCTAAAGGTTGAGCACTTATGTCTGTGGAAATGCTGTTTCAATTCACATTAAAGATGTTCAGTGTTCTGTTCAAGGGTTTGTTTCCAACCTTGGAAAAGCATAGCTTCATTGATCCCAATTTAGGCATGAGTATTTTTGTGCTGGAAAAGAAATAAAATTGAGCCATTTAGTTCTATTAAAGAAAATTTTGAATGCACACTTGTCATCACAATATTTCTGTTGTGTCTTTCTTTCTCTAACAGTAAAAACAAGCATGGTTGTGATACCTGTCGCTGTAAAAAATGCCCTGAACTACCATGTGACAAACCCTGTCCAGTGGGCTTCCAGCAGGATGAACAGGGTTGCCTGATCTGCCAATGTAGAGGTAAATAACATGGGTTTTTTTACTGCCTAAAAAGCAAAACAATGCATTAATGATTGTATTTATTAGGGCTGCAGCTATCGATTATTATAGTGACTGCGTATTCTACCAATTATTGCATCGATTAATTGATTAACCGAAAACCTTTTCTTTTTTTTTAAGAGAAATACAAAATATACAAGAGAAAATAAGACCGAGCTTTTAAAGTAAACAAGTAATTTGTTTCCTTTTTAGAAAAATATGCATTTTCATTGCGGGTAACCCCACTGTACGGTGTCTTCTTCATGTTTTAGTTTGAAATTATCCCAAACTTTAGAAACTTTCTGTTGTTTTCTTTGGCCTGAATCTTCTCATCGATCCTCACTGTTTTCTCCCCGTTCCTCCATTTTTCATTTTGCGGCGTCTTCTGTGTTTACCTTTCCAAAGCGCTCCAGAGTTTTTGCGGGTGGTACGCCAGTAATAATAGTCCGTAGGGAAACACAGTGCTCTGTGTGTAGTTAAATGAACTAAACGAAGCATCGAGGCAAATAATGTTTTTTTGTATTAGAATTACTCGAGGAATCGTTTTAGCCCTAGTATTATTTGTCTTTTTCCTTTAACCACTATATAGCAGCAATTATGAGATTGTACATTTCATTCTGTAGCATCTGGTGTTTTATGCATCATAGCATTAATGCATCAGTATTAGCAACAATGGTGGGCTGTGTATTTCACACCTACAGTAGGCCTTCATTGGTGTTCTGCCTGAATCATTCCACCTCCTAATACTGTAGCTTCATTAGGGTACCATGGCTATAGAAACCATAAATATTATACAAAAATACAGTATAACAAGGCATTGCATTACAGACAGGTATCTCATACAGCATGAATGAATGTCATTACCAAAGCAAGAAGCCCAATTAACACAATTCATACATCATCTCTAGCAGAAACGGTAATATTAACTTCATAAAATGACTCCGGGTTTTGCGTGAAATTTCTCTAGTATTTTTTCAGTGGATTATGGTTTTATGGGGATTTGAAATAAAGGCAAATTGTGTCAATTTCCTTTCATCTGTTAGCCAGTTTGGAGTTATTAGCTATTAGCTATTAAATCCATTTGTATATATTTAAACTTGTGCAGTTTGCTACAGATGTGGTTTGCAAGCTTTGACTAGTGCAACCTCTGACTATCTAATCAAAGGACGTGAAAATGCAGACGTTATTGCACGCCTGCTAAATGGCCTCAGTGCCATCAACTCCGAATCTGACTGTTTAAAGCGACAGCTTGAAGCAGCATCTATCAGCGGATTTCTTTGACGCTGAAAACATGTGATATGATGGCTGTGATTTGATTGGATAGAAATTCCAAACATAAACAGACACTACAGAAAGTAGTCCACCCGATCAAACCGATATGAAATATTGAGAATAGACTATTGTGGCGAATTGAAAACATATTAATGGAGAAAAATATATTGAAACATAAGTCAGTGAGTTTCGGCAAGCAGAACAGGCCTTGCTGGCCCTGACGGCTCATCACTGATCAGATCGGTATTATATTATATGATATTATATTTACTTGTGTTATTTTAAATGTATTCTATTTAATTATAATATTAGTTAATTTGATGGTTAGTTTAAACATCCTAATTTACAAACCACCATTTAGTGTGTCAGAATCCCTCAAATTGGGCACTAAGACAAAAAACGTTATTGCAGTGTAGCAAAATATATATGGCATAATGTAGATAAAGAAAAGATGTAGTAAAATTCATTCTAAATGAGTAAAAACATCCATAAAATCACAAAATTCATAAAGACCGCAACTGTTCTCTGTTTACTGCTCTGTATGAACCTGAGACACTCCTTTGTGTTACACTGTAACGTGCATGTCGTAAATCCCCAACACAAAAAAGAAAAGTGCCTGGTTCTTTGGAGTAGTAGCCAAATCGCTGCCTAGAGATTTATGTAACCTTACAAGAATGCAATAAAACAGGCATGAAAAAAACCTTGTAATGTCCGGGTCCTATTATCCAGAGAATAAAAGTGACCTTATGTATCGTTGTGTACTGATGTCATTGCTGTACACTTTTGATTGGAGAGACTGTTGCAGTCAGAGTTGTTGCTGAGCGTATTGTGTATTACACATAGACAACCACACACACACTCTTTTTTTTTAATTTATTTACAAACCCACCTGTTGCTCATAAGGAGCTTTCTTTTTCCCAGTCTCTGTTCTCTGTTTTCTGTAATGGGTTTCTGCACATGAAATATTCATGAGAATCCTCAAGCTGCGATCTGATTAACGAGAAACACGCTAAAAAATCTTTTTCTTTCAAAAATTTTAAAATGTACCTCCGCCTCATATCTCAACGGCTGGATTTTAATCAAAACGAGTTCTCTCACTGGTAATGATTTGTTCTCAGTTGGCTGTTGCCGCTGATTTTATAAAAAGTTTATCTTAAGGCAGATATAGTGAGGTTAGAGCGAGTGCGAGGGGAACTGGGAACCCGGGTGTAAGCGGAAGGCACCTGACTGATTAGGTCAAGTGGCATGAATTTAAATATAAATACAGCTGACAGTGGGGGGCGTGGGGGCGTTTGTACTCCTGTGTGTGTGTGTGTGTGTGTGTGTGTGTGTGTGTGTGTGTGTGTGTGTGTGTGTGTCTTTGAAGGATGTGAAGAAATTATTGAGATGTGCACTGACTGCTTTTACTATGACTAAGTTCAACTTTTATTAGAAGAAAGTTAGCACAAGGGCCCTCCAGAAATCAGCTGCATGTTTTAATCACACTAATGAGTAACTTTTGGTGGATTTATTTTTTTATGTGCCCCTTTTAGACCAGAGTTCTTCTTTCGGCCCTTCTGTTAAACTGGGCTCATGTCTTTCAATGGATGGTCGGAGGCATGAGAATGGTCAAAGCTGGCATGATGGCTGCAGGGAGTGCTACTGCCATGATGGTCGAGAGATGTGCGCCTTGATATCTTGCCCTGTGCCTAACTGTGACAACCCGAGCATCCGTGCCAGCCAGTGCTGTCCCACCTGCCCAGGTTTAAACCTGCATTTACTCTTTTTTATTACTATTTTTATGATGGCATTTACATTCTACTTAACTGCTGTAGTGTGTTTCATAAGTAGGCTTGTATGATGTTGACTTTTTTGTGGTAGTGGTTACCTTTAAATGCTCTAATTGCCTGAAAATGGCAACAAAACACCAAAGAATTGACCCACAACCCACTAAGTGCCAGCTGCATTCAGCTGAAATAAATGTGAATGTGAACAATTATGTCATTTATTCAGGGATTAGATGCTTTTTCAAACAAAACCTAGAAAAAAATGAATGGAAATACTCAAATAGATTCAAATATATATATAAAAAACAAACCTAAATAGTACAAAGAAAAAATAACATAATATGAACTATAAACTATTAGTAATGTAGTTATGATTCACAGGCTTTATAAGCCACAGTCTTGATAGAAGCTTAAAAGGATATAAGCTCAAAACCATGATATACAGTTTTTATGCAGTTCTCCAACCCTTCAAGTTTTCGAAGACTAATAATATTACAGGATGCGCTGATGTCTTTCTGTAACACGCACACACACTAATTTGTCACCAAACTTGTAGATTTTTTTCTGTCATTGATGATGTGTTACAGATGAAAGCCCTACACAATTTATATTAGTGGTCTATCATTTTCTTTCCATGGCATGACAGCATAATTCGATAACAACATAATCAGGGTCAACGGAAGACAATATTGAGAATGATATTGTAATTCTGCTATGCTGTATTATTTGTTTAGTAACTAATTCACCCTGCTTATAGATGTTTTCCATTTCAAGAAGTATTTTTGGTCTGTGACTGGGTGTCTGGAAAAAAATTCTGTACAAAAAAAAAACTTATCATCTCTGGTCTAGATGAGTCTGGCTCTCATAGGCCAGAGCTGAGCGAGGCGTCTGTGTGTCTCGCCCCGGGTGGAGAATACTTTGTGGAAGGAGAGACATGGAACATTGACTCATGTACGCAGTGCACCTGCCATATCGGCCGCGTGCTGTGCGAGACTGAAGTGTGTCCTCCTCTGCTCTGCCAGAGCCCAATAAGAACACAGGATTCCTGCTGTCCACACTGCCCAGGTAAGATTTTCCACCAGTCTTGCTTTTGCCCTGTCCTATTCCAATTTTATAGCTAGCAGAATTATATTACAGTTTATAGCGTTCTGTATTTTTTAAAGGACAGGAATAAATACTAATAGCATTGTACAGAACCATCCACAACTTCCTCAACTACAAACAGCACCAAGGCAATACATCAAGGTCAGGGACATCATATTGGTCACAAACGTCAACACATTATTTAAGTGTTGTCACACTGTAAACCATGGTCTAAAGACAAGTTTATGAAAAAGATAAGTTTGCATAATGCATAAGCAGAGTACTTATGAATACTACATGGAGGAAATGGAACATGGCAGGCTTACAGATCTTTCAGATACTGCAGCTTGCTGGATAGAAGCTGGAAATCACACAAACCGATTAATTTCCCCTACCCAGGCCACTCTGTTCGACATCGTTCCTTGTGTTGAGATAAGCCAGTGCTCTCCAGCTGAAACGCGAGAATAAAGATCTGCAGGAAGGCCGATGCACTCGCTGAGGGCGCATGAATATTGATGGGCTGGAATCAGACACATGGAGGCAGGCGGATCGTGAGCGACATGAGCGAACTTAATGATGAAGAGTCGTGGTCTTGCGCACTTAGTCGTGTGCTAACAACCTTTACATGTACCGCTTTAGTGTTATTACACTCATTTAGTAGGCAAGTTAAAAGGAAGAGGCAGGTTTACATTCATCAGCATGCCAACATGGCTGCCTTCAGGGATGTACTGTTAATCATGTGTTACTTATCAGAAGGGAACTAATTAGAGGATGTTATGTGTTACGGGTTCAGACCTTTTTTTCTGTGACTGATCTAAAAGTATTAATTGTAAGTGAGGAATGTTTTTTCTGTTGAAGAATTTAAATGAATATAGAATTATCATGCAGAGTGTGAAAGAAAAGTCTGGGTTTTTTTAATAATATGCAAATAATAGTTTGTTCTGAAATTGGCTGAATGATTATGTTAAATATTCATGACTTCTCTTTTGAGCAAAACAATCGTGATTATCATTTTAGCCGTTATCATTTGTCACGCCTGTAGATCAAACAACAATTTAGCACAACACATTTAAGTGAGAGGGAGAAAAAATGTTACGTGTTGGTCATTAGCTGAAAATTTGTCCTCACTGGGTGACGCAATAAATCTCATACTTGAACTGCTGTGTTTGTTTTTTTTTCTTGTCCGTGTCCTGGTGCTTTTCCTAATTGCTCCTTGTAATCCGGTAAATGTTCTTTCATAAACGTAAGATATAAAAATAAGATAGGAACTGTGTGCTTTATTGGGTGATAAGCTCTCTATCTGCGAAGGAGCTGCAGAAGCCGATACAACATACTTATCAGTAAACAGGAGCTTCTGGAATGAGCACATTTAAAGCCATTTTTAAAGGTCACTTAATATGTGCCTCCTTCTGGTTATGGCTCGGTGGGTTCACTGGCTGAACGGCGTATAATTGTGCCCTATTTTACATTTGTTTAAACCAAAAAAATTGAGTTATGATTTATGCTTTGCACGCTGCAGATAATTTAAGTAAAGGTCACTGATTTGTGTTTTTATAAACAATTAATTTTTTCTACATTGTCTATGTTGTTGTTTTCCAGATGAGCCGCTCACTCCACCAGCCCCCAGCAACAATAGCATGCCCAGCTACTGCCGCAATGACGAAGGCGACATCTTTCTGGCAGCCGAGTCCTGGAAGCCTAACGTTTGCTCCAGCTGTGTGTGTGTGGATGGAATCATCAGCTGTTTTTCAGAGTCTTGTCCTCCGGTCAGCTGTGCCCGACCTGTCCTGCGCAAGGGCCAGTGCTGCCCCTACTGCTTAGGTACTTAATCAGATATTCCAAGCTCTGTCTGTCTTTTTTAGACTATTTGTAACCATTAACACGAGAGCAAATAGAGCTGTGAGGTTGATTGTTCTCGGCTTTATGGATCATAGCGTACATTCGAGTTCTTAACATCTGTTTTTTGCTTGTAGATGCCACACCGAGAGCAGTGTGCCACTTCAACGGAAAAACGTACGTGGATGAGGAGCGCTGGGACATTGACAGTTGCACACATTGCTACTGCTTGCAGGGTCAGACGCTTTGCTCCACAGTCAGTTGCCCTGCCCTCCCCTGCCTCCAGCCAATCACAGTAGAGGGCAGCTGCTGCCCCTTGTGCCCAGGTCAGTTTCCTCATTTTAAAAGCGTTATTAAATCAGAGTCCAGTATTGACAGGCATTTGTTCTTTATAGACACATTGTAAATTACAGTATGTTCAATTTTTAGCATCTACAGTATCATATTTCTCATATTTTATAGTAATTGGTTTGACGTCCTGTCAGGTTTTTGAAGTGGTTTAAAAAATCATGCTGACATGTAAAGCTCTGCATGGACTGGCTCCAGAAGATTTGTTTTTTGGAAGTTTTGGCACTTACATGCCAAAACATAACCTCATCTCTTCTTAGTCTAGTTTAGAGTTAGGGCTTAGTCATTTTCTAACTGATATAAAACACAGAAAGACTTCAGAAATTTTGTATCTTATTTCAAAGCATATATTTTTTAGGTTAGGCTTTATTGAGAGAGAGAGAGAGAGAGAGAGAGAGAGAGAGAGAGAGAGAGAGAGAGAAGGTTGGGTGATGTGGAGATGATGAATCAGGAAGTGGATAGGATTAGTAAGGAGGAAGTGAGAGCAGCGATTAAGAGGATGAAGAGTGGAAAGTCGGTCGGACCAGATGACATATCAGTGGAGTTTGTATCTTTAAGATGTGCAGACCTGCAGTAACTACAGGGGAATAAAGTTGGTCAGTCACACCATAAAGTTATGGGAAAGAGTAGTGGAAGCCAGGCTGAGAGAAGAGGTGGCCACAGACGCCTTATTTGCTTTGAGAATGTTGATGGAAAAGTATAGAGAATGTCAGAAGGAGTTGCAGTGTGTGTTTGTTGATTTAGAGTCAGAGTGCAGAGAGAGGAATTGTGGTATTGTATGAGAAAGTCAGGTGTGTCAGAGAAGTATGTGAGGGTGGTGCAGGACATGTATGACAGCAATGAAGTGTGCAGTAGGAACGACAGACTGGTTCAAGGTGGAGGTTGGACTGCATCAAGGATCGTCTCTGAGCCCTTTCCTCTTTGCAGTGGTGATGGATAGGTTGACAGACGAGGTCAGACAGGAGTCTCCCTGGACTATGATATTTGCGGATGATATTGTTATTTGTGGTGAGAGTAGGGAGCAGGTTGAGAAGAGCCTGGAGAGGTGGAAGTACGCGCTGGACAGAAGGGGAATGAAAGTCAGTAGGAGTAAGACAGAGTACATGTGTGTGAATGAGAGGGAGGGCAGTGGAGTGGTGCGGTTGTAGGGAGAAGTGGTGGAGAAGGTGGAGGATTTTAAGTACCTGGGATCAACAGTGCAAAGTAATGGAGAGTGTGTTAGAGAAGTAAAGAAGTAAAATAATTATTTTTATTATTGATTGATCAAATGATTGATTTATTGCATGTGTTTTATATGTAGATATGTTCATCTTAGGTTAGGGTTAGCCCTTTAAAGTAAAGAGTTAGACTAGGTGTTACGTTCCCACCTTGGCTAGGCCTAGGGGAGTGTGGAACAATAACCAGTTAGATGTTACGGGCCGTTTGAACAAAAAGCAGGACCGGAGTTTAGAGTAGTTAGTGTTTAATGGTCACGTGCAGTAAGGTAAGAAACAAATCCCAAGCGTGCTTTACAGAGTCAAGAAGACTAGACTCACACTGGCAAAAGAACATGGACAGTGCCAAAGAAATGAACACAACAAAAGGGTCTACTCTAGGCTGTATTTTGGGAAGCTTAACCTAACTAACAGCAGGAACAGACTAGCTGACTACTCTAGGCTAAGCTACCAGAAAATACAGTGGGTGGCACCTGCCCTCTAACTAGGGTGTCTAAACAATCGCAAAAACCTACGTGGTGGAATGTAGGTGCGCGCACATTCTTACCTGTTCCTAAACCAGGTGAGCTAGGATAACCAAAACAGCTAGCAAACAGCTAGCAAACAACAAGCAAACAACAAGCAAACAACAAGCTCTCTCTTTCTTTTCTTCCCCCCCTCGGGGACTTCCGGAGCTCCTCTGGTAGGCTCTTGCTCATCATTGGTCCTTTTTGTCCCCAGGCCTCCATTCCAATTACCCGGTAGCTCCACCTATAGCCAGTAAAGTGCTGAAGAAAAGGGGGGGAGGGGGAGAGCAGTAGAAAAAAAAACAGCAGACACGTAACACTAGGGTTAGTCTTTACTGCTGGGCCTTATTATTATTATATAATTATTATATTGATTATAGCTCAACTATTCTAGAAATGCCATGTGATGTTAAGATATATGTAAAACACCATTGCCCCCTGTTGGTTAAAATTAAGTAAAATTGAATATAATAATACTTGACTTTGACTTTTATTGCATTCCATATATTTATCAGGTGTAGATTTTTCTTTGTACTGTTGTACTGTCACCGTAAAAGAGACATTTAACACATAGCTTTAAATTCAGTTCAGCTGAAGTGTCTGAAAATGCAGACAGACATCTGAAACAAGACAGACCGACGTCTAGCTTGTAGTTTTTGTCACTTAACATGGTCAGGCGTTGCCTATTCGTACAGAACATTGACATTTCACTGGCACTGTAAAAAAAAAAATCATAAGACATATCGGAGAACAGGATTGTTTACTAAGGCTTAGTCTCAAAAGCCAGTCAGGCGGAGAATCTGAGACTGAGCATCCTGGCTTCTGAGACTCTCACAAACTTTTTCCAGTCCACTGACTATATCTCATGCCATTGTTGTCAGGATGATGAAAAGTTTGTCTCACGTTCAGACTGATAAAAATGGCCTATGTCTGAGGCTGAGGCTAAGCCGTGGATAACTTGGTGCCCTGTTGTTGCAATCTTTTATTTGTCATTCAGACAAATCCTAATCTAAACTCCCAGTCTTCCTTGTTGTTGTCCTTATTTTTATAAAGAAGTGTTTAATCTTATTGTGTCAGGTTTTAGTGAACATGGTGACTAATTAAAGTGTTATAAATATGGCAGGACCGAATCATTGAACTAGCTTTTAATACCCATGACCTTGCTGTAATGCCAGTTTTAGAACTCTACTTTTAGCCACATCATGAGAAGTACTCATTACATCTTACTTCTCACTCTCGCTTTATGACACAGTACACACTGATGCTTGTACTGAGCATTCAGAAATGCATGTGGAAATATCTCATTATTTTAAACAGCTAGTTGTTTGTACTTTTAATAGTATTGTTAAAACTGGGAATAAAACAGTGTATATTTCTGTTACAGAGACCGTCCCAACCAATGTGCCCATCGAGAAGACAGACCAGCATGGAGACAGACTGAAACATCGACCTGCTTGGCCTACGCACAGTGAGAACGACATTATGCCCCAATTCAGAGGTCAGACTTCAAGACACATTTTACCTTCATTATAAAAGAGATCCGGTTCTGTGTGTACTTTATGCTTTATAACATTGTTGATTAGAAATGCATGTTATTTGTATTTATGTTATTTGTTATTGAAGGAGCTTTTAAGCAGAATTGTTCCGATTATTTAAGATGAAAGTATATTGTAGCACGTTTTATGTGATTGCAGGTTTAATGGCATCCTGTCTAGGTGATCCTAATTTGCAGATCAGGAGTTTGAAAGCAACAGTGCATTTGAAAATACACATGACCTTTTTAAGTACATTAATAATTTTATTGGCGTACACGTACTGGTCAAAAGTTTGTGGACACCTGATTATCATAACCATATATGGGCTTTCCCAAAATTGTTGCCACATATTAGGAAGCACAGGAGTGTCTAGACTCGGTATATTGTAGCATTAAGGCTTCTCTTCACTGAAGCTAAAGTGTGTAGCCCAAATCTTTTCCAGAATAACAATGCCTCAATGCACAAAACAAGCTCCATAGACACGCTGTGCCAAGTTGGTGGTCAAGAACTTGAAAAGACCTTTGGTCTGCAAAGAGCCCTTACCATAACCCAACTAAACCCAACTATACACCTTTGGGATTGACTGAAATTCCTAATGTGTACCCTGCTGTCTGCCTGATATTACAGCTTTTTCTAAGTCTTCTTCTTCTTCTTCTTTTTCTTTCGGCTTCTCCCATTAGGGGTCGCCACAGCGGATCATCCGTCTCCATACCCCCCTGTCCTCTACATCTGCCTCTTTCGAACCAACTAGTAATGCTATAAATAACCCATAGACACATTACAAAAGCTACTGGGCTTCACAGATTATGACATGATAATAATATTTTGTAAAACAAAAGAGACTAAATTTCTGCAGCAAAAGGGAACCACTAACAAATTCTTCCTTTTCTTGCATAACATTTTTTTCTTAATTATATTCACATGCATTTTCTTCATTAATTACCCGGTTTTAAACAGAGTTTAGACTGAGGTATCCTACTTCTACAACCTACAGTAGTGAACCAGTGTTAATTTATTCATTGATAGAGACTCAAAGCACATTTGTACTTTGCTCTAGAAAAGAGTGTCTGCTAAATGCCATAAATGTAAATGGTTTTCAGCTGTAATAAATGAGGACATATATATTTTTATATTTCTTTTTATATACTTGTTTTTATTTATTCATTTGACTTTATCAAAAAAAAACTTTTGGGGGTAAAACACATTCTGTTTCCAAATTTAACCATTTATTTGGTTATATCCTGTAATTGTACATCCATTTCGAACAAAACATTTAGTACAATGAGTGCATTAATTTCTAGCTTTATGTATGTTAATTGCTGTGTGCTTGTAGCAGGTGACTTTGGCAGCCTGCAGATGCCATATCTGGATGGAAAGGCACCACTGCCCAGTAAGGATGCCAGCCTTCATTGGGCCTGGGTAGCATTGCCCATCCTCATGATGGTTCTCACAATCGCCACACTGCTGCTAGTCAACCAGAAAAAGCAGTGGATGCATGTGCCTTGCTACCACACACCCTCTAAGGTAAGAGTGCAAGAATATAGTACTGTTAGACATGAGGTATACAAATCACAAATCTATAAGGTATCCCACTGGGCAAGAGAGCGAGAGAGAGAGATCTCCCTCCAGAAATGTACTAAAGTCAAAGCTACTCAAAGTTACTCACATAATTTATATCAATGACATGAACAGACTAATTCTGTTCATAGAGACAATGGATTATAATCTAGTATTTCATCTGTATTTTGCTCACCTTGTTCACTGATTCCACATTCCGAAGGGTAATTCTGGTTTATGAAAGATTGCTTGCCAACTGTTCATGCTAATAAGTATGCACAGAGCTTCTTCCATTGTTCATGTCCATACAGTAATGCAGAAGGTGAAAGGAGTCAGATCCATGCACTATTTTCTGATATGAGATATGAGTTGTGGCGTGTTACTCTTAATCAATACATAATTAAATGTCTCATTACAAAAGTCAATAGAGTGTAGTTGTGGTTTCTTTTTCTAGTTGTTGAAATTGTGAAATATATACCACTGGTGATTATTTTACCTAAACCCTAATGAGCATGCCTGTCTGCAGGGTCCCTATGAATGAAAAACTATATCTGCTTTTTCTAGGTGTCTAGCGATTTGTCCACCTTTGATATATACCTTCCACCAGTATATCTCTTCACTATTAGATAGGCTAGATTCCTGTGACTATATCACTGTTCAATGTAGGAAATATACATACTTGGCGTGATAAAACTCACAGTTTTTCTGTCTGTTTGTGTTCTTGGTATAGCCCACATGTCTGAATAACCAGCTGGTCTACGTTGACTGTCAGAAAGGGACAAAGGTGCAGGTGGACAGTTCCCAGCGCATGCTGCGCATCGCCGACCCCGACTCACGCTACAGCGGTTATTACAGCATGCAGAAACATAACAACCTGGAGGCAGACAACTTCTACCAGACTGCATGAGCTCAAGCAGCCTGAGACGAGCGAGAGATGTAAAGAGTGAGAGACAGAGAGACTGGGGTCAGCTGCCAAAAACTAGAGAGCACATTAACAGAGACAATATAATTATGAAGCTATTACCATGGCTAAGAAAATCCAGTGACGGACAGTGCAACCAAGCAGTGAAAAGAGAACAGAGTTGAGACCCTGGTAAAACACAATAATCATAATACCCACATTAATACCCGAACACCACTCCAAAAACGCACACAGACGACTAACGGTCTCATCAGGACATGATCATGTTGCCAAGTCAGTCACTGCAGGAGTGTATTTATTTGAATGGGAGGTGCTGAACGCATTTCCTGGGATATTTTATGTGTATGTTAAAGTGAGAATGTGTGCGTGTGTACGTGTGTGTACGTTTGTGTGGTTGGAGGAGCTCAAACATACATATTTGGGATTAGGGCTGACTAAAGTGATATTTTTTTGTGCATTCCTGTTTTGTTTTTTTTTATTTACAAAAAAAAAGCTATTTGAAACATTTTCGAAGAAAAAAGAGAAAAAGACTCCAATCAAGTGCTTGGTATAAATGTTGAACCAAAGCTTCTCTGGGAGGTATATGGGTCTCCTTGGTTAAAGAAGATTCTGGACTATGTGGGGAAATGTGAGAAGAGAAAGAGAGATGAACAAGGTGTAAAAGAAAGAGAGCGCAATCCTACTAGGACATTTTCACTCCTTTTACAATGACAGGGCTCAACTCTTTTTTTTAAGCCCCTTTAAAAGAGGAATGGAGGACAACTAAGAAAGCCGTTCAGTGGAAATCAGATACTCCTGCTTAGGTGGATTGGTGTTGGTCTCTATGCTTACATTTATAAGCTTTTTCCCTCTTTCACATTAGTCTTTTTGATTATTTTATTCTGACAGAACAAGTAGACACTTTCTCACACTCCCAGCAACAATATACATTGTGAGAAAGGGAGACTTAAGAGTTGTTACATGGGATAAATATAAGAGGTAGTTATACAGGTTTGATGAGTCTATGCTACAAGTGCTGCTTTTTTTGCTTTGATTCTGTAGGCCTTGTTTTCTACAGTTTGAGCTGTAGTATCAATCACATCTGTGGGAAGCATGCACAAGGAAACACAATCAAACAATACAATGAAAAGACTTTTGCTAGAGGACTTTTGTTTGAGGCCAAAAATGCTCTTTTACTCAATTTCCCTTCTTTCTTACAGATTATGAAACAGCTTTCTTCTCTGGAAGCTTTAAAAATGCTGTTGAAGCACCTTCTGTTAATCCTTGCTTGAAAGTAAAAAAAAAAAAAGTAAAAAAAAATTGGCTTCAAAATCCTACACACCGTATAGGAACGTTTTATGTACATATTAACAATATAATGAATAGACATGAGATATTGTGAGTATATATGTGTGTGTATGTTTGTGTTAGCATGTATGTACGTGTGTGCGACACAAACGCACATGCATGCGCACATTGACTCTGCTTCACCTGTAAAGTTCTCTGTTTCATTTTTTTCGTACTGAATGTATTTATGACTGAGTTTTTATTTTTTGTTTGTTTTTTAAGACAGAGAGATTTCTATCTGCGGAAATCTGATCACGACAGGCATTCCATTGCCTCGCATGCATCATAGTAAGTCGAAAGACAGACCCACTGAGAAAAAAAAGGCAGAAAATAAGACAAACATCTCATTCTATTTCTTGTTTACTATTTTGTCGTTTTTGTTTTCCCGTGGCTTTTCTCTTTTCCTTCCTCTGATTTGTTGTTGTTTTGTTTTGTTTCAAATGGAGTGGTCCTCAGCTGGCCCGATTCAATACTGTTTTCAACTGGCCCTCATGGAGTTGTCTATCTTAAAGAGCTAAGGAATGAAAAATTAATTGCTAAAATGTATTTTCTTACTTGCTAATATTTTTCTTTAATACTGAAATTCTCAGCAGCAAAGGACTATGGTGAGCCACATGTTGGTCCTTAACATCTGTCCAAGAAACTTTCCAGCTTGTGACCTGTTTTTGAATCTGCAAATACAGTTCACAAAATGACAAACTGCCATAGTTTGGCCACATTTTTTTCATAGTGAGTAAACGCCTTTTGAGCAAATCAACTGATAGCATAAGGAATGTGCCAAGATGCCAATGCATATTCAGCAGCAATATGAAATACATAACTCCCTTAATTGCTCTGACCAGTGAATGCATACAATTCACTGGCTTCTATTAATCTGGTCATAGTCATGGCTGAGAAAAAGCTGAAAGAAACTATATGTACATCTACTAGGTTCAAGGGGACTGAGCAGATAAGAACTTGGCTGTTTTGTCAAATTGAGTCACGCTCACACGGTGTTGACTTGGCTGTTGGCAAGTAAACAAGCACATGGAAATGCTTCCCTAGCTCAGAAGAATATTCTGGCAATCTGGAACGTAAAGAAGTAGAACATTAGATCTAATCAGCATTTTTAAATTAAATCAGCTATTAGGGGGACCCAGATAATGCCTCAATACATGGCTGTACATGATGACAGTGGTTTACTATACTATTTCTTGGTGATCTATTATAAATATACACAGTAAGGAGGAAAGTGACCATATAATTCGCTTAAACAGTACTGTGTTCCATGCCAAGGACAATTCGCTTTTAATTAAAAAGATAGTTATTCGCTCCAACTCTTGTGCTAGAGGTGGACACTGACATATCATTCCTGATAATAGGTAAGTGCAGGTCAAGAAGGGCAGGTTGAAAACAGTTTTGGACTGCAGGTCATGTCTCTTTGCTCCTTTCCTTGCTCTCTGTTTCAATCTGACAGTGTGAGTTGTTTTTTTGCGGCTTCATTGTTTTCTCAGTCACGGGCCCCTGCAGGCGTCAAAACTACTGGAACCCTTTCACACAAGCCGAATCCCAAGCAAGGCCCTTTTTTGTTTAGACTCTGAACAGGGTTCAGGGCCAATGGTTTATACCTTATGCAGTTGGATTATGATGAGTTGGGGGTCAATCAGGCTTGAACTATAAGCTATAGAAACGTGGGGGAGAGGAAGGGCTCTAGGGATAGTTTTTTTTTTGGTTGTGTCTAAAATATTTTGTCGGATAATGTTTATAGAACTATACTTTTGGCACTTTTTTATAGTTTAATGAGTAACCTTTGGGTTTTTCTTTTTTTTTTTTCTTTTTTTTTACAAATGCTTTTCATAAATATAAAAAAAAAATGTTGCCCTTTTGTGTTCTTAAAACCTTGCGGGACCCTTTGCAGTGCAGCAATGAGCTGTTTATAATATATACCAGCTCTCAAATTTTATGGAAGCATGTGGTCTTATTTGTACAGGTGGCATTGTTGGGGTATTGTGATTGGGAACTGAGTGAATAAAATGGGAATATTTACGTTTTATCTTCGGAAAGTACACAGAGAGAAAGAGGGCAATAAACCTGCTTCCCTCTGGTGAAATCGCACAGCTTCTCTCCATCGTGTAAACACTGCAGCTTATTGAGCGTTCTGTCTCTCAGTCACGGCCAGTAAAGAGACTTGAGATAAACAAGCAGTGGAACAGAGCGATGTAAACAATTGTTCTGTAGACTAAAACCGCAAAGCTGATGTGACAGAGGGTTTTTATTTAGAAAGAGAGAGAAAGATGTAGTAAAATTGGTGAATGCAGCTTAAATTCAAGTGCAAATTCAACACTGCCTGTTACAAAGCAACATATATTATTAAGTGCTCCTGAACAGGTTTTGGCTACATCACTACTGACTATCGTTTCAAATTGGACATCTGTTTTAGTGCAGACATATTGAGTTGGGCATGTGGCCTTATCTAATGACTGAGGAGAAACATTGACTGATTCCTATTTTAACCGTTCTGCCTGTTCAAATGGTCTCGCAGGATCGTTTATTTTTATTTAAAAATTTTGTTTAGTGCATCCTTCAAGTATTGTTGTAAATACTTGAGTGTCACTCGCCTAAAAAAAAAAAGACAAAAAAGGTTGGAAAGCGGTCAAATAAAATGAAAAGATTTAATTTATTGTTTTAAATACCTTCGTAATTTATTTTCAAGCAGAACAATTGAGCATATAGGAATTTGAATCAACGACACAGCTGAAATCATGTGACAGTTTCGGTGTTGTCTTGTTCCCTCAAAGAAGGTTTTTAAGAATGATTCGATTTGATGATATGGGACACACTTTATCCTCAACTGTTTAGCCCCCTCTCCCTATTTTATCCCTCTCCTGGAACACTGCTTTTTCCATTTGGGAAAAGCAGTCAAGCCTGGTCCTGTTCCACTAAATAAGTAGAATACATTTGGAGACATTTCTCTCCTGATCTCTATCTTCCTACTCAGTCAGTCCACAGAAAACCACACAGAGCCTTTTTTTTTTAAACTTTGTATACTACTGGTGTTGTATGCTCATGTAAAAAAAAAAAAAAAGTAAGAATTGTCGATAATGATATTGCAGATTTCTAAAGAGGGTAGATGAAGATTTGACTCAGAATTCCTGTAGCACAGCAGATCTTTTCGATTTCTTGTATTTTTTTGTTTGTTTCTTCGCAGCACAATAAATACTTTTTAAATAGTTGATGGCTTTTGTGCTGATTTGGAAGAACAGGTGTGTTTGTCATCCTCGTGTCGTTTTTTTCTGCTCGTATTTTTTTCCTGATGCATTGTTGCTCACAGCAGCTCAAAGTCTAGAAAAGCATTTTTGTTATGTGACAATGAATAATTCATTTCAAAATTGAAAAGTAGAACTTTTCTTTCCATCGTGACTTTGCAGTAGTTGCTCATTGAATTCTGCTGGCATTCAAGTCTTTAGTCAGGGAGATGTCGAAACAGTGGTGGATATGCATGTATAATTTATAACGTATTAAAAAACTCGACTACAGTACAAGTGAAACCAAAGGCTACAGTATGTATGTAATGGTGGTCCCATGACTGAGAGACAACCTCCACTCAACATTCCATTGGAGATATTGGAATTTCCCTGTTTGCATGTTACCTTGCGGAGTCTAAAGTTCTTATCTCATGAACAGGAGTCAAATCAAGAAGCTTTTCTTGTCATTTCAACCATATATAGCTGACACATTACACAGTGAAATAAAACAACGTTCCTCCACAACCCTGATGCTACATACAACAATCACAGAAAACACAGGGCTAAGGACTAGTAAGTGTCCTCGCCACATAAAGTGCATGTGTGCAAACTGTGCAAAGACAACACAAGACAGTGCAAGACAAATACACACACAAAAAAAAAAACATTCTACTCCATGTGATGGCGTTTCTTCACAACTAGTAACAAACATATTAAGGAGATCAAAACAGGTAATGTCCTGATGGTGAGTTTTGCTGGAGTGTAACAAAGCATCATACCATATGACACCACATTATACCATAACATTAGTAATGCTTTATGCTTAAGAATTGCACAGTATGTGCAGGTGTCATGTGACTTAATCATAAAGCTTCCGATCAAAAACTCCATCTGGCTTGACAATTGCTGCTGGGACTGTTTACACTGCAGTCAGTTCTGCACACACATTTGCATTGCCACGGCTCTATGACAACTCACATTTTGGTGATAAATCTAACTCAAATAAAAGACCTTGATTTGGTATAACACTACTTGTATGGAAGCAGAGGATTTGCCTGTGGTCCTCAGCTGGAATGTCAGACAGCACACCCTTCAGATCTACATCCACATATGGTATGCAGTGCAGGATTGGCAACCATTTAAAGAGATTCCTAACTTTGGCATGTTCAGGGTGAGCTATCAGGAATCCTTGGTTCAGAGAATGAGATAGAGCCCTTAAAAAGCATCAGGTCAAGGTATCTGTATTAATCTTCCTCAAGCTCTATATTTCATTGTGCTGTTAAATTCCCTATAACAGCTCTTGCGTTCGGCCAATGCCATCTGTTCCTCTTGTAACAGCATTCATTCTTCCTCCTCCAGCTGAGTCTTCAACCTGTTTCTGTAAAGATGCTTTACTTTCTATTTCCCAGTAGGCATAGAAGCCATATCTACTGCTAGCTTCACTTTTTATTCCACCAGTACAGTGTAAGAGGTGATGAAGAGCCAGTCAGGTGTCACTAACAGAATTATGCTGCAGATAGGTCAAGGCTCTTAAATCGCCTGCAACAGATGTTCAGGTCCAAAACAATTTGAACATGTCAATCATCCAACTCGATCAGGGAACAAACATCACACAAACCTGAATACACAAGAGGCTGAAAAAAGGTTTACAGGAATTCAGACAAATCATGTTTTTGACAAATCATGTGTTTGATAAGAATATACCAGACAAAAAAACTATGTCTGAATTCTTGTCAATTTTTCCGGCTTCTTGTGTATTTAGGATTGTTGGTTGTCCTTTAAAGCAGTTGGATGATTGACATGACCAAATTATTTCAGCACAGTCAGTTATGAAGAGATTAGTAATCATTTGGATATTTGATGTACAAAACAACTCTTCAGATAGTTTTGGTTGTAACAAAAGCAGTAATTAGATTAGAAAAGATTGGATTACTATAATTAACATCTTTGACTCCACTTCCAGCTCCTCATAAGAACCAGGACTCAAGCAAACAGGAACAGTCCACCAGTTCCAAAAAAAAATAATAATAATTTTTACGATTATATATAGCAAAGTATATTTTTCGGCACATAGCAAGATTGGTATGTCTCCTTCCTTTTTTTTCTTTTTTGTATTTTATGCACGGCTTTCTGACAAATACCCAAAATTACCACAGAGGGGAGACAGAGCTTAGTTTTTTTTGTTTCATAAACGTGTACACACGTCCCAGTTGAAAAAAAAAAACGTTTTAAAATATAAAAATAAAGATAAAATCATTTCGGAGCTTTTTCCACTTTCATGTCATACTATGCTGTAGCATTACAATTTCTCTTCAGTGAAACTGAATTAGCATCTACTGATTACTCCTAATTAGTACAGAAATATCTCTGTCATTGTGACAAGTGGTTCACTTCTATCAAAATGGAGAAGGATGACCAAAAGCCTCATAGTTCCTACCTGTAAAAGCATGTGTTCCACTGCATTTACCACATTACACTACATCTGGTTCAGTTATTCAGCCTTTAAAACTTTCAAATAATATTTTATTTTATTTTATTTTAAGCACTAGCCTGCAAAGCTATGGAGGGAAGTTATAGTAGATATTGTAATGGTTGTTTTTTGATGTAATGTATCTTACACTAGAGACACTATGTTACTAAATCATTGATCTATGTTGCTGTTGCTATAAAATTAAACTAATTACTATATATTTTTGAGAATTTATTAGGTAAGAAAAAAAACTAAAAGGTCTATGTTACCTTGATCTGTGCTTTCAGTGGCAGACATTTCCATTCTCTCACTACACTGGTTAGAGGTAAAAAAATGTTTTATTGTGATGGAATGAGTACATTGTCACACACACACACACACACACACACACACACACACACACACACACACACACACACACACACACAAACAACATACACATATTCATATACACTTATAACAAGTGATTTGTCCTTGGTCCTCTGTGATGTTTGGGTCCTCAGCTGACCATCTCATCCGGTGCCTCATACAAATCCCTGTCAGCTGACCCTTTCCACTGAGAATGACTCAGAAAGTTTCCACCACACTCCTTAATCACACGTACTCTTACATGCTCCAGGAGAATTCAGACTATTCACGTGATCCCAGGCAGCCATCAACAGGCCTCGCTGGGCTGCTATGTTCCTACTTTCCTCATAGTAACAATCATCACTCATGCTTGTTATCTGTATCCCAGTCTTAATGAAAAGCTCATGAAAAGTACTTCAGCCCTCACATTTTTCACAACAATACAAGTATGGAGAGGTTTCAAGTGTTAACAGCAAAATCTCTGCCATTTACCTCGCCTCAAAAAGGCAATTAATGTCTGAACCTTACTCTGAAGGAATCTTGGAAGTACATAATAGCAAAAGAGTAGTGTTAGGGTTGTTTGCTCAAGTCCATAAGTGCACATCAACAACTGATATGTGCAACAGGTTTCAGTGCAGTGAAGATTCAATTAAGTGAAGTGTTCTAGCAGGATAAAGTCTTTTCAGACTCAGGCACAATGATTGCTATCCTTTACTTATATATGCACACTGGGAAAGGGGTTCAAGGATCCCAGACTGCAGCAGAAAGCAACAACAAACACTAAACTATATAGGCTTTTATCGATTGTACTTTCCTCATCCTAACAATGTTAAAATAAA
Source organism: Silurus meridionalis (assembly GCF_014805685.1). NCBI lineage: Eukaryota > Metazoa > Chordata > Actinopteri > Siluriformes > Siluridae > Silurus > Silurus meridionalis. The sequence goes on along the minus strand of NC_060891.1, from coordinate 13,200,843 downwards.
CACCTATACATTTTGTCCTTTTTTTTGTTTTTATAAAACAAACCCGATTCCAAAAAAGTTGGGACACTGTACAAATTCTGAAAAAAAACAGAATGCAATGATGTGGAAGTTTCAAATTTCAATATTTTATTCAGAATACATCATAGATGGCATATCAAATGTTTAAACTTAGAAAATGGATCATTTTAAGGGAAAAATAAGTTGATTTTAAATTACATCACATCAACACATCTCAAAAAAGTTGGGACAAGGCCATGTTTACCACTGTGTGGCGTCCCCTCTTCTTTTTATAACAGTCTACAAACGTCTGGGGACTGAGGAGACAAGTTGCTCAAGTTTATGAATGGGAATGTTGTCCCATTCTTGTCTAATACATGCTTCTAGTTGCGTAACTGTCTTAGGTCTTCTTTGTCGCATCTTCCTCTTTATGATGCGCCAAATGTTTTCTATGGGTGAAAGATCTGGACTGCAGGCTGCCCATTTCAGTACCCGGATCCTTCTTCTACGCAGCCATGTTGTTGTAATTGATGCAGTATGTGGTCTGGCATTGTCATGTTGGAAAATGTAAGGTCTTTCCTGAAAGAGACGACGTCTGGATGGGAGCATATGTTGTTCTAGAACTTGGGTATACCTTTTAGCATTGATGGTGCCTTTCCAGATGTGTAAGCAGTCCATGCCAGACGCACTCATGCAACCCCATACCATCAGAGATGCAGGCTTCTGAACTGAGCGCTAATAACAACTTGGGTTGTCCTTATCCTCTTTAGTCCGGACAACATGGCGTCCCAGTTTTCCAAAAAGAACTTCGAATTTTGATTCGTCTGACCACAGAACAGTTTTATACTTTCCCACAGTCCATTTTAAATGAGCCTTGGCCCAGAGAAAATGCCTGTGCTTCTGGATAATGTTTAGATATGGCTTATTTTTGACCTATAGAGTTTTAACCGGCAACAGCGAATGGCATAGTGGATTGTGTTCACCGACAATGTTTTCTGGAAGTATTCCTGAGCCCATGTTTTGATTTCCATTACAGTAGCATTCCTGTATGTGATGCAGTGCCGTCTAAGGGCCCGAAGATCACGGGCATCCAGTATGGTTTTCCGGCTTTGACCCTTACGCACAGAGAATGTTCCAGATTCTCTGAATCTTTGGATGATATTATGCACTGTAGGATGATGATAACTTCAAACTCTTTGCATTTTTCTTTTTTTGAGAAACTCCTTTCTGATATTGTTCCACTATTTTTCGCCGCAGCATTGGGGGAATTGGTGATCCTCTGCCCATCTTGACTTCTGAGAGACACTGCCACTCTGAGAGACTCTTTTTATACCCAATCATGTTGCCAATTGACCTAATAAGTTCCTCCAGCTGTTCCTTATTTGTACATTTAACTTTTCCAGCCTCTTATTGCTACCTGTCCCAACTTTTTTGGAATGTGTAGCTCTCATGAAATCCAAAATGAGCCAATATTTGGCAAGACATTTCAAAATGTCTCACTTTCAACATTTGATATGTTATCTATATTCTATTGTGAATAAAATATAGTTTTTTTGAGATTTGTAAATTATTGCATTCTTTTTTTATTCACAATTTGTACAGTGTCCCAACTTTTTGTTATATATAGAATATAGAGAATAAAGAATATATATATATATATATATATATATATATATATATATATATATATATATATATATATATATATATAAAATAAATATAAAAACAAACAAAACAACAAGGTTTCAGTTTTGTTCAAATTTTGTATTAAGGTTGTTTTAAGTTTTGTTCAAAGTTTATATAAAGTTTGTTTAAAGTACATGCTACCAAATGGCATAAATATTTAAAAATAGAAGTGCTTCTTTTGTACCGCAGACATTTACCCCAAACTGAGGCAGAGTTTTCTTTTACTGTAATCCCCATTTGGACAATAGAATTAACAAGTTGCAACCCTGAGTCAAATGCAACATAAACTTCTCTCTAGAATCGGTTGATAATAGGAATATTTAATGAGAATTGCAAGGAAAGACAAACCATCTGAGCTTCGGTCTCAGTATGTGGCTGACCAACACATGACTGTCATCCTGTAAGATACAGAGCAAGAGATGAGAGGGAGGGATTTACACCTAACTCACATGTAGTTAATCGAAATTATTCACAGACAAAATTTAAAAGTATTGATCCTTTATCAAGTGTATTGTAAAATTTATACATGAACTCAGACATAAATTAATTTAGTTTACAGGTTTTTTCTATGTGTATAAAAATAATTTGTATATAATCTATAATATAATAATATATAGTCAGAGAGAGAGAGAGAGAGAGAGAGAGAGAGAGAGTTTAGCTATAGTAGACTTTTCTTCAAAACATTAAATTTGCCTCAGTAAGTGTTTTCTTATTTCAAACTATAATGAGTCCATATACTGTACATTACACAGTGTGAGCATAAAAACCCATGGATTCTATATATTTCATTTTTGCCATGTTACAGCAATTCTGATATCTGAGGTGATGTAGAGCATTAATATGAAAAGGGAAAGTGTTAATTGGAACAAGAAGTAACCTCTGTTCTGCTCTCGGGTTTACAACAGCACTTGACCTCTTCACTGCTTCCATCTCACATCTCACAGGGATTTCTTACTACATGAATATAGTGTTGCTTCTCTGTTTTTCATTTTTTATGCCAGGTTGGTTTTCATTACATTGAATTGCCTCTTTAAAAAGAAAGATTTTTCGACACAAAATCATTAGGATGAAAAGCACTTTCCACTGCTATGAGTTACTGGAATCAGCTCCAGACTGCTGACTAGGCATGCTTTGACTCTAAAAGAGGTGCATAAGCTTTGACATTATTAGGAGGCAACAATAGCTCTGCATAAAGGTACAATTCAAATAAATAACATATTGTCAGACAAAAGCCTTATTGCTAAAAGAATTGGATAAAAAAATGTATAATGATAGGAAGATAGATAGATAGATAGATAGATAGATAGATAGATAGATAGATAGATAGATAGATAGATAGATAGATAGATAGATAGATAGATAGATAGATAGACTTTTCCTATTGTCATGTAAACTAAAAAACGCTTTTTTTGATTAACGGTTCACACACAATGTTTGAAGTGTTTACTCCATAGTGTACTAAATGATTACGTTAGTAATCTAAATGTTCAATAATAAATGTTCAATAAGGTCGAACGCGCGCCTGCTTTTAAAGCACTGAAGACGAGCTTCTCGCTCTAGTCACGTGTTCAATCAGAACAGCCAATCACGTGGAGGATCGGAGAGCGAGCGCTGTGAGAAAAGCTTCCTGTTAGTGATGCGCGTGCATGTTCATCTGTGCCTCCTGTAATAGGCTTTGGCGTGCAGCTTTTATAGGAATGTATAGACGTACTTTTGTGGGCATTGCAGCATTGATTTTTAACATTGTATAAATTATAGGAGGAACATAGGAGGCTTTCGGTCTGGGTAGCCTGGGGCGCTGGTGCATACTGGGCAAGGGGATTCGCACTCAAATCGTAATTGAACATTTGAACTGGTTGTATCGCCCTGGAACATAGTACTCACATGCTGTTTAATGGTCCTTCCTTCTGGGCTATAACGCTGCATTATAGAAGCGCCTGGGACCGCACGATCACGATCACGCGCGCGCGCGCACGCGGACGCACACACAAATAGACACACACCGCTCACGGCAGGGTTTGACTAGACGCGAAATGAGTCGCACACCCCAATCCTGCGCGGCGTGACACCGCGTTATCAGCCGGCATCCCCACTGATCGCGGCCATCTGCGGCTTTTTTGGAGCTGAAGGCGCGCGGACGGCGGCAGCCATGTCGGACCTGGAGCGGAGCAGCTCCGTGTCCAAGAAGACTATGATCACCGAGCATTTCCGAGTACGCAAGAGGAGGGAGATGCTCCTGGCGCAAGTGTGTGTTGTGTGCGGAGTGCTGCTGGCGGCCTGGTGCATGTCAGCGCTCCTCAGCAAAACAGGTGAGTTGCATGGGGATGTGCGACATCCTTTCCTACAGTATCACTGTCATGGGGATGGGAATGTTGGAGCTGTTACATTTTACACATGTCCGTAGAGTTCTAGTGTTGAGGCAAAAATCCGATTTTTAGTTTACAAATGAATGCACAGACAAGCGTCCTGTTATTAGTACTGGTGTGTAAGTCTACGGGACGCTCATCCCATTGAGCAGGGTTTTGACTGAATGCAAATCCTGACACAAGATTTTTGTTGCTGAGATTAGAGCAATGATTATTTATTTAGCCCTGCTTTGTAGAGAGATGTTCCGGCTGTCTTGCATAATTCATCATCATATGTGTACATTAGATTGTACGTTGGCTGCCTGCGCGTGCCTTTCTGACCTGTGCCGCAGTGTGTACAAAGCAGATCTGCTTTAACCCCCTATAGGACATATTACACACTGTTCCCAGACTATCTGTGCATTCATCATTGTTTTTGTTGTTTTTCTTTATGTTGTTTTTTTTGCAATAAGTGCCGAAATGGACTGTTAAGACTGAGATAGCTCTGAGCATGTCCCTTAAATGCATAAGAATTTGCAAAATATTGTTTTGTACATAATGGCTTCATAGAAACAACCTAATATATGTACATTTTATATACAACATGAAACATTTGATATGCAGTAACCTAGTAGAGGAAAACACATGAGGGGTCCATTCACACTTTAAATCAAAAACCAAAAAGTGTCTAAATAGAGATCCATTGTAAATGTACATTGAGACAGTCAATTGTGTAAAAGCTCTATAGAAATAAAACACGATTGACAGTATTTATTTATATATATATATATATATATATATATATATATATATATATATATTTTTTTTTTTTTTTATATCAGTTTTTTTTTTTAATTTAGAAATATAACGTTATTAATACAAAGGCAATAGCATACGATTGACAGTATTTTCATATAGATCACCCCATTCAGTAAGCCATTGTGCCCTATGAATGGGGGTATTGTCAGGTTGAAAGAAACCATTCCCATCATGATTAAACATGTTTCCTGATAGGATAAAGGTCGGTGATCAGTAGAACACTTTGTATTGATTTTCATTGAGCCAACCTTTTAAGAAACAAGTGAAACCAAAATAATTAATCAACTATTTGTACAAAGTGGGTGAGGGGCCTACAGTATACAGGAATTTCATCATACAAATACGTGTTTGTAGGGAGCAGGAGGAAAGTAAGGATAGCAACAAAGCAAGAACTCTGAAGAGAAGTTTAACACATTTCTAATCTCACTTATTGTGTTATACATTAAAATACCATTTGTATTTCAACAGAATTCTATTTGACACCAATACAGAACTGCTTTTCGTAAAAGAACTGAAAACTGAACTGAAAGAATACAATTTTCAGTTCTTGTCAATAAAAGAGGAATCAGGTCTATGCTATGTTTTCAGTGGGTAATGGTTAGTTGTTTTGGAATGCTATTAACACTTAATTAAACTGAAAAAAAGTGATGTAATGATCACATGAGGTATTAAATCATTATAACGAGGTTGACAGTTGATCCAGCTAAATTAGAAACAGTGTAGATGTTTCTGCCAGTGTTCGTGGCCTGAAAGTGGACAAGGCCTTAATGTGTAAAGGTTTGTTCGATTTCCTGAGACAGCTGACATTTTCAAACCAGCTGAGTCAAAGCCTAAACAACTGCACATGCTCTCAAGGAACCCTGCCAGTGAGGTTCTACTTGGGTAATTTAAAAAGTATGCCTGTAAGCAGATCTCCTACTATAGAAGGATTCTCTCAGAAAGTTGATTAAGCGATGGAATGCTTTTAGGTCCATGTTTGCTTAAGATGCATCTTTTAAATATGCCTTATTTGTTCAATATGAAAAAGAGTCAGTGCATGATAAAAGCAATAAAATAAACCAAGCATTAATGATTTGTGCTGAAATATTATATAGTACAAATAGAATTTTCCTAATGGAGTGGAAGAAATAAAAACACCAAAACATTATTGGCAAAACATTTTGTACTCTTCGTTCTGCACACTGTCATTTTCTTTTTCTAAGAAATTGGCCTATTGTACTGTACATTGCAGCTTTATTGAGTTTTGCAAAAGTCAGGTACTTACTTAGAGCTTACATTTCTTGGAAATACCCATTCCTCCTTCAGACCGTCTGTATAAGCAATTTCTGTTTCTGCAGTTCAAATATGAAATTAAATTCTCAATAAAATAAGGCTGTTTCTTTCCATGTGGGTAAGTGAACCTAAACATCTCAGTGGCATTTGGATTAGTAAATTGAATCATTATTATTCTTGAATTTTTAATCTTGATGTTTTCATGCAAGAACTTCAACAGACTTTCTTCACTTACTCTCTAACATGATGCTCGTCAGTATACAGTTAATTTTCTGTTACTTATTCAAAAATCACAAATTTTTAATAACAGTTTAGTCAATCCACCTTTCATTCTTTGGGAAGGTATTTAAAATCTGGGACAAACTTATATGAACACAGAAAAAATCATGCACACAAACTCTGTACTGGCAGTGACCTATATACAGGATATGTCCTGGATCTACGAAATACCAGTGTTTATATACAGGCAGACAAAAAATGTAAATTTGGTTCCTACATCTTTTTATTCTGCCACATCCCAAAGGTCCAGTGACTCAAAAGGCTACTGAAGAACATTGAACTTGATAATGAAACCAGTTTGAGTTGTCTTTTGCTTTGTGACGGTGCATTATAATGCTGGAATTAGGCATAAAAAAATGGTAAATTGCATTCACGAAGATGACCATGATCATGATCATACTTAGAAATGCTGTGGCATTTAAGTAATGATTGAATGGTATTAACAGGCTCAAGGTGTGCCAACAAAAAATTCCTTTCATACATCAACCAATACACCACAGTCCCATGGTTTCATGCTGTTGCCACAGAATTTTGAACCTGCCATTTGCGTGCGTCAGCAGAAATTGAGATCGAAGATACATTTCTCAACTTTCTAGTTTTGATGAGCCTGTGCCCACTGCAGCCTCAGCTTTCTATTCTTGGCTTACAGAAGTGGAATCCATTGTGGTCTTCTGTTGTTGTATCCCATCTGCATTAAAGATTCAGAATTATGTGCATAGTGTGATACCTTTCTGATCACCACAAGTTTATATAGTGGTTCTCTGAGTTACTATGACCTTTCAGTCATTCCAAACCAGTCAGGCCTTTCTTACCAATAAGGACATTATTGTTTGTTTAGATAATTGCATATATAAGTAGGTTAAAAGGAGTTCCTAATAAATGTTCAAAGAATTTACATTTGAATAATGTTTAGGAACCATGTAACATGATCTGTCCCTCAATGCAAAAACTTCCAATAATCAATATTTGAGAATGAATGAATGTATTTATCATGAGAACTGGGATTTTAAGTTATATATTACCTGTGTTTGTGTCTCTGTATGTGTGTGTCAGGTCATGGAATTATGGTACAGAAGCACCTTGCAGGGCCAAAAGACCATCTGGGCCGTAGACTAATGGCCACTGAAGAAGACAATGAGACCATAGAGAAGAACTGTTCTGAACCAGGTAAACTTGGACATGAATTGTACTTTTCTGTAGCTCTCATCAGTCAAGATTTGTTTCGGTAATTGTGCCGCAACATAGAGCATGAAGATATTCAATATATTCTTGTAAATGTCAAAAAGTACTTATAGTGTTTTAAACTAATAAATCTTCAGGACACCAAACGAAATTCTTCCACACAGGCAGTTAATGAAGTTATACCTGGTAAACCTTACCTCTTCTAACTTTTATCTAGATTACGTGTTCAGAGAATATTTGTTTTTGATGTGAATTGGTTTATTTGAAGGTAGATATTTCGAGCTATGTATATATTTATTATGCCTGTGAGGCAAGTATTCTGAGATTGAGATTCAGGCTGTTATTTATTTCTGTGAAGAGAGATGACAGCGAGAGAGACAGCAGAGAGCCATTCTTTATTTTACAAAAGCACAGTGTTTGTTATTATGAGTGTATCCAAATAAGTAAGGTAAAGTAGACCCTTTACAGATTTGAATGATGTATTGCACTTATCTGTATGTTGAAAAAAGACAGTAATTTAAGTTTGTTTCTGCGTTATGAGGAAAAAATGCCACAAAGCACGTCACTGCGTTTGTAGACCTCAGAGGGTTCAATGCCGGATTTGTGCATCATAGCGGATTTTGTTGCTGATTTGATATTGCCGCATCAGTAAAACAAATGTTTACTGATTAAAAATAATTGTCATGTCATGTTTACATCGCTGACTCCCCCTGTCTCATCCATGTTAGCCTCATACTTCTTGTTGCCTTCTGTCTTGAATCATTGTTAGCTTCGTAAACTAGCCTACGTTTGTGGTGTGCGATAACCAGGAAATGATTAGTAGGTAGACTGTAAAAGCCGTGCAATGACAGGAAATAGGTTGTTGCGCTGAAAACGGAACGTAATGAGAAGAAAAAATATTGAAATTGTACCAAATTTACTTAAATTAAAGTAACGTATGTCTGATGTCCGTTAGATTATAAATAGGATTAACTTTATGTCCATTGTACCATTTCCTTGGCAAAATAAAGCCAGTGCCTGTCGTACATTACCCTATGACTTATTCCCTTAAGATCCAGTGTGCTGTGAATGTAATTATGAAAGATTTGCAGTCATGGGGCAAAGAAATGTTCTGGAGCTGAAAGTGCCTTATGCATAGTATAATTGGAGGTATTGAAAGCTATTTTTAGCTGTGTCTTCCATCTCGGCAGTGACCCTAACTGTATCGAATAACTGTTTCTCACTTGCTCATCAAAAAGAGAGAAAAAGAAAAGCCCTGAAGGTTTTTCAAATAAGAGTCATTACACAGTTTAATGGAGGGTTGTTTTTGTGATGTGCATTATAATATTTAGCAGTATATATATGGAGTCAAAAATTGCAGATTATTTGTAAAAAAAAAACCTTGTCATAAGTGAGGTGACATAAGTAGTTTTGCTGCCCAGTGTTCCCATGCCCTGTGCTTGAAATCTTGGGAGTGAAGGGCAGTCAGTCCATTTGTTGTGACCATTTTTGAGGATTTTGTGTGTTTGTAATTATATAGATGTGTGTTATGCTATAAATTGTAGCTGTCAAGATATCAGTAATGCACTGTCAGGCTTAGGTTATAGAGCTCTAAGACCTACTGTACTTAGGAAAAATGCTGGTATAATCATGTGATTGTGTGTGTGCGTGCGTGTGTGTGTGTGTGTGCGCGTGTGTGTGTGTGTGTGTGTGTGCATTCATTATGCTAGCCACTGTAAAACAGATTGTGTAGAGTTTCTTCTATAGTTTTGTCCATAGTATTCCATATTATAGACCACAGCATTTTTCACACTATCCAGTTATAATCTGTGTTTTGTTTATAGGTTTTTGCTTTTGGAGAAACCCACATTTCCACTAGGTGTTAAGTTATCTTGATTAATGAAGATATACAATAGTGACCTATGGCACAGTTTGAAGCATTGGAACATGCTGGTCATTGATAGGGGAGGTTGGAGCTCAGTGGTTAGTGGTTAAGGCATTGTACTTTGGATCGGAAGGTCACAAGTTTAAATCCCACCACCACCACTGCTGGGCCCTTTAACAAGGCCCCCAACCCTCCCCTGCTTAGTTGTATCATAATGATTAAACTTGAATGCTAGCGCTTATGAACACTTTTGACAAACGTACAACTGAAGATTGAGTAATTTCATCAGTGTGGAGGGAGGTAATTACAATAGTCATAAATATCAGAGACTGAAGCCCAAGGCTCAGTGGCAAGGTTGCCCTTGTCAGCTCCTGACATGTATCTTAAAGGTCTAATTGACATGTCTTAACGGCAGCCACCTGCTTATCCACTGCTCCATAGGGAATGATGCAGAGCATTTAGGGAGCTATGACTGCAAATGCTCAAGTGATATATTTTTGTTATTATATATCCAAGGACATTTTAAAATGCTATATTTGAAACACTGTTTTCCTTTTTTCTTTTACAGAATAATAATTAACAGTAACTATAATCAGTAACTAAATGTATAGCTGCTACACTACACAGTAGTATACAGTTGACTTGTTCTGTATTGTTATATGTATACAATACATATCTTATTGTTTATGTATTTTTGTCCAGTGCACCCACTGTTCTGTTCTGTGTATTTATTGTCACACGCCTTCCATTGTTGTGTATTGCACTTTTTGTAATTTAGCGTACTGTACTGTATTGCACTATGTTACCAAAATAGATTCTGTTCTAATGTATTCATGCTATAAAGAGGAAATTACCATAAAAACCAATCAACCAGCCAAGATGACTGAACTTGATGACATCTATTTACAGGCAGGAAAACATTCCAGCTCCATAAGTGTGTTTCTAATTGCTGTGAACATGCAAATTTCTAAAACCTTACATTTTGTGGACATTTAAATGATATGTGGATGTATGAGATCCTCTTTCCCTGCTATGACCTTGAGGGTGTCCTCCGAGCCACATCCTCTCCTCTTCCTCACTATAATAGGGTGGGGCCGTCTTTGTATAGAGAAATATGATCGGAGCATGTGATCGATGTCTTGTACTTCACCCTGTTGCTCTTTCCAGTCAGAAAGAGGCAGAAGGGATGGGTAGAGAAAGAGATGCAGTGAGAGGAATAAGCGTAGCTGCGGTTCATAATATTAACAAGCACAAGCATTTGATCAGATTTACTGGAGCACAAGGTTATGATATGTGTTAAGTGTGGGACTCGCTAAAATGTAAAAGGTCATTTGGCATTGGACTGCATACACTCACTGAGCACTTTATTAGGAACCTTTTTTTTTTTATTACACAATATATTACTGAGTAGAGCGTTCATTTGGTCTCAAAACAGCCTAAATTCTTTATAGCATGGATTCAAACAGGAAGCTGGAAACATTCCTTTGAGATACTGGTATTGGATTTAGATCTATTGAGTAGAAAGGCAGAATGAAGAACATTGCTCTCACTGTCATATTGAAGAAACCAGTTAGAGATGACTTTTGCTTTGTGACATGTTGCATTATTATGTTGAATGTAGCCATTAGAAGTTGATGTTGACACACATGATCAACAAAAATATTCAAATAGGTTGTGGCATTCAAGTAATGCCTGATTAGTATTAATAGGCACAAAGTGTTCTTCATACTGTTACACCACCTCCACCAGTCTGGACTGTTGACACTTGGCAGGCTAAAAAAAAATCAATGGATTCTTCAGAGTTACAATAGCCTTTTTGTCAGCTTGAACCAGTCTGATCATTTGTAGTTGATCTCTTTTCTCAACAAAGCATTTCCATCGATAGAATAACTGGACATTTTTTACTGAACTGCACCATTTTTAAGTAATCTCTTAAGACTATTGTTTGTAAAAAAAAAAAAAAAAAAAAAAACAGGATATTAGTAGTTATAGAAAGACATCAGAGGCTGCGAATAATGTTACTTGTACACTGCAGAGCTACTTGAGTCAGTGGGGTCTTTGTCAGAAAGGGATGATGCAGATAGGCACAATGTCACATGGGGTTCCAGACCTCAGAGGGCCAGAGCCATGGGTGACAGATGGACAGCGGAGGCATCCAAACTCGGTTCAGTGCAATTCAGTTTGTCAGGGGCCAACAGGGACAACCTCAGGCTGGAGTTACATCTAAAAAGCTTCCTCCTGAGACGGATTTATTTCTGCATCACTTAGTTTCTGTTATTAACTCAAAAATCTCATAAATGTGTATTGTATTAGCTATGTTTTATCTTTATCTGTATTTAAACTTTTGTTTAACAGTCATAAAACTGAACAAATGACCATGATGCAGTCGTGTTGCTTCCTTACAGTCAAAGCTTTGTAAACATTGAATCTGTAAATGCTGTTTCATCACAATGATCTGTAATTTTCTGTGTGTAAAACTGTATTGTTGGGTACTTTTCATTTGATTTTGACAGCACAACAGAAAGTATTGCAGCGTCACAGCTCCAGAGTTACTGTCTATGCCGTTTTGCATATTCTCTCCATGTTCATATCGGTGGATTGGCCATGCTTAAATTGTCTCCCTGTGTGTAAGTGTGTTTAGATAGTGTCCTGTAAAGAACTGGCATCCCAATGAATGAAAGAATGGTGCATTTATTTCTGCAATACAGATTACATTTTTTGGCAAACATACAAATAGCAGTGATACTAAAGTGCACACTTTGTGCTTTATTTTAAGCCTATGGAGTGCCATAAAAGTGTAAACCGTGTAGAATTCTTTTTCTCTCTTTTACAATGACCTCATTTCAAGAGACCAAAAGTAATTGCTCAGATACAGTATATGCTCAGGTGGTTCTTAGCCAGCTGTGCCTTTGCACATCATTGCACAAGAGAGATAAGAATCTATCTAGTGTTGATTTAGACAATTGCACATGTGCTGCTGTTTGTCTCCCACTCTCAGACTAATTTTTTTATAAGAAACTCTCTCTCTCTCTCTCTCTCTCTCTCTCTCTCTCTCTCTCTCTCTCTGTCTTCTTTGATTGCTTACTAGCTCATGCTTGAAATTCAGGTGTGTACAATATTTGTTGCGTCTGAGCTAGCATATGTTGTATTCATGGTGACTGACAGCAGATCAGGAATATCAATTTAAAGAGCATTTTTAATTGTGTAAAGGTGTTTAAATGAATTTATTAAAACCTGAAATAGACATCGGGTTTTTAAAAGCCAAAAGTTGAATGTTCACCGATGCCACAGTTAATTATTTAACCTCACCCTAAATTAGTGCTTTACAAATAAAAAAATAACTAAAAAATAATAAAAAAAAACAAGACCAAAAGCAGAAATTTGGCAAAACACAGAGGAACTGAAAATGTCTTGCATTAGAGAGCGAGAGCACCAACAAGAAAAAGTTGGGTTGGGTTGGGTTTGTACTACACAACAGTGCATGCTGAAACCAAAAGTTAAAAATCCATGCCAGTTGCATACCTTCTTGTGTATATAAATTGTAAACTCTAATTATCAGTAATAACTTACGTTATGTATATTATTGACTTTTTTTTATTCACTTTTCTTATTTCATAAAAAGATGGCAGTTGTCCTTTAATCCCATGGAAATGCATAAATGTTGAATTTAACATATATTTTCATTTCAGGCATCCATGAGTTCCCTCAGGATATTTTCACAAACTACGAAAGAACACGAGGAGCTGTCTTTCTACACATATTTGCTGTAGGTAAACTCATTGTCTGTGACTGTGGTGTCAAAGCTTAATCAAGCCACACTTGACCCTGTGATCCAGAATACATGGAGCCGCTCTGACAACTTTATGATCATCATAAATTGCATGTCAGATGTTCATTTTGCCATGTGACCGGTCATCCTGGAAAACCGCAGCAGAGCCTTGAGCTATTGATGAATGAAAACACAAAGAAGCCTTCAGTGACTTTGGAGGTCCTTTATGCACATTACATTTCAAATTGGCACAATTCTGCTAAATTACATATAAAATATAAATGGTTTAACATTTGATATTACCTCCAAATCTTTATTGTTAGTATGATCCAATGAGCCTTGTTATACCAAATCTATCAAAGTGTCATCCAAACAAATTAATTAATAGAAGGGATAAAAGATTTGTACAAAAGAACTATCAATATTACAAATTTGCTTAGATTTATTTAGTGACCTAGAAATTCCATAAAAACCGTAGCTGAATAATCACACTGATTTACATTTCCTTATTCTTTTTTATACTAAAAATAAATTCAATTCCAGTTTCAAAAGAAAAAAGCCCATATTTTAAGTGTGGTTTTAAAAATGTTTCACTCCATTGTATATATAGACAGACACAAGCACTTGCTTATATACAGTATATATAGTGTTATTTACTATTAGCCATTTTTTTCATTGGTTTTTATACATTAATTAAACCATCTTTCTCCCTTTTTTTTGTTGGCTTTAGGCTGTCTACATGTTCCTGGCTCTAGCAATTGTGTGTGATGACTACTTTGTTACATCGCTGGAGAAGATTTGTGAAGTAAGTGGGATTATAGAGGCTTTATGTTAATAGAGTTGTTTTATGTGAATAGTTGACATTGTAACAAAGCATCAGTACAGAAATAAATAGATAAAAAAATTCAATCCCTATAAATTCATCCCTAATGATAGATTCATCCCGATCCCTATAAATGTATCCCAAAGCCAAAAAATTGCAAGAAAAGCTAGAAAAACTGCCTAAATCTAACATACTAAAGCTCTAAAACAGGGGTGTCCGATGTATACGTCGATCACGAACGACCGGTAGATTCCAAAGGTAGTATGGGTAGATAGTGTGCCATTGAAAAAAGTCTGAGACTCTATTCAGTGCAAGCCATTAGAGTATATTAGAGTTTTAAATGAGCTCACAAGCCGTATGAGCAGCCCTGCTCTAAAACATGTATACACTTAGAATCACTTCACTGCCATACCCTCTACTCAGACAGTTCAGTAATAGCTGTGCTATGATCTTTGTATTTGTCTCTTTTCATCTGCCAGAAACTGCATCTAAGTGAGGATGTAGCTGGTGCAACATTTATGGCTGCTGGAAGCTCAGCTCCTGAGCTTTTTGCCTCCATCATTGGTGAGACAACACAGACACACACACACACACACACACACATACTGTATACACACACATAAACATCCATGTAATGTTTGCTTTATGGGCTAAATATTTTGTACAATATTTCTGCAGGTGTGTTCATCACACATGGAGATGTGGGAGTGGGAACGATCGTGGGCTCAGCTGTCTTCAACATTCTCTGCATCATTGGTGTTTGTGGAATCTTTGCTGGACAGGTATATATAGGATAGGCCACCATCCTCCATTTGGTAGCTGTTGGATGAGAAGGATTACTTGACTATTATAAACAGTCAGATGACCATATTACGGGAAAATACATTTTTTATTAATTATTAAATAAATATAACATCTATAGTGAGAAACAATACATTTTTCCTCTTTTCTCTCTTTTGTGAAGGTTGTCTTTCTTACCAAGTATTCTGTGTTTCGGGACTCTATTTACTACACACTGTCTGTTGTAGCACTTATAGTGGTAAGTATGATATTTCAGTCAATTGGGTTTATTGTCAGCTGTAGAATCAAGTAAATTTTTATTATATATGTAAGATATGCTTATATATTCGCAAACAAAATACAAAAAACGGATTTGTAACATTGTGAGCAAACAGGTACAAGTCTTATTTTTGCACGCATATTCTTCTGTATAATATTAACATATTTGACACAATCTGCTTTAAAAAGATAGTCATTCTAATTATGTATTTTCAAATGCTCAGAAAATGCGCTTATTTAATGATTGTTTACTTAATTGTGTCCCTTTTTTTTTAGTTCATCTATGATGGGCAGATTATGTGGTAAGTGTCTCAGTACTATAAAATCTGGGTTCATGGCTTGTTTTCAGTTGCAGAATAGATCATGTGTGTTTATTCCTCTTTGTCTACAGGTGGGAGAGTCTGGTGCTCATGGTCATGTATGCTGGCTACATAATCATTATGAAGTGAGTTCTGGATTGTTTTATAATTCTCTGGTTATTAAGGCATTACAGGCAGTTAGCCCAGGCATGTTCATTGTATCTTTAGCGCATATACAAATATTATTAATATATAATGTTAACAAAACCGGCAATGACCTGTCAGGAGAAGTAACAAGAACAAAGACAATAATGAAAATTTGACACAATTTGATTCTGTGAAGTTGCTGACATTTTGACAGCTGTTATCTGATTGAAAATTAAATATACTACGCATACATTTGGATATTTATGCATATGAATATGAACCTATGAATATTACATATGATTACATATGAATGTTAATCAAAATCTGTCCACATGTCACATTAAGCCTTATTTATCAAGCTATATTCATACATTTTCTTTTTATATGTTTTAAATATTTGGTCACCAAGTCCTTTTCATATGGAATGCAACCAACGAATAGTTAAGTAAAATATCTAACAATATTAGTATTAATAATAACTGACATAATGCTATAAATAAATATTCAAAAGTAAAGAAAGCAAGCCAAAATATTCTAGAATTAAGACAAATAAACAATTAATGCGATTAGAAAGGCCATGGGTACTGGCTCAGAGTGCATATAAGTCGGTTTTGTTTTCAATGGAATGCTGTGTGACACTTTATTACAACCAGCAATATGTGACTGCTGTGGTCTCCAATGTGTTGCCTGTAGTCTCTAGTGTGCTTCTAACCAATTGCTTATTTCCATTTTCTTTTTTTTCAACGCTGAAGGTTGTGCAAGGGATTTTTTTTGTCAAGAGTCACCAAAACAGTTAGATATCTTCATATTTTTTCACCTCATTTAATGCTGTGTTATATAAATGATTGGTGAAGACCATGCACATTACAGAGAGAAACCATTTCTACCTCTGAGAAAGTCTTGATAGAGATCACTATTTAATTAATAAATGCTCAAAATAACAAAAAAAAGAGGTCCCAAAACCTTAGAAAAACGTGGTGGCAAGTTTTAGTATGGTATGGCTTGCACAGACTTTTACACACATCTCTACAAAAAAAGGGAGATTAAATGAAGCCTGTCGTATGAGTATACACACAAAGCTAACACACTAAGCTTGGGTTGTTTATTAAAATAGCTCCTTCCCTAATGTTATCTCTGACAGCGTGTGAAGGTAAGCAATTAATTGATAAATAAAAATCTAAAATGTTTGAGAAAATTCAACATGATTTAATTTAAGCATATTATTTTTAAGCATGGAAAAATTGTTTAAAGCAAGTAAAGATGTATCATGGCAGCAATCAGCAATACATACAGTTACTTAAAATTAATAGATCTGCAGCAAATTCTGATAAATACTGAATGTGTATAAACTGAAAGACTTAGTTGGAAATTTCTTTTTGTCTCAGGTTTAACACCAGTATTCAGAATTACTTTTCTGGGCAAGACGATAAGGGTGTTGTCAACGGTAATGCAGGGATCAGTGAGCTGGAGGACGGTAATACATATTATGAGCAGTATTGGGATGATCCCTCTTGGCCATTACTCAGCTCAGGTAAGGGTAATTAGACAGGCTTCTACCTACAGTAGCTCCTGCCTTCTGCTCTGTCTCTACTCAAATCAACAAACACTCACAAAAATTACAGCTGGGACTAACAACATGTTCTTGCCTCTTTCTTACCAGTCTGGAGCTTGTCTGCTTAGTAGATGTGCACACTAGATGTAAATGCTAATAGTGTATACTGTAAAGAAAGAGTCACTGCTTGCCTTCTGTGTAGATTCTGTGTACTCTGTATTTCAAATTGTGTCATTAGTGACCCTCTAACATTTACTCTGAAGCCTGTCTGCTTAGCCTTGCTAAATACTTCTACTTTCCTCTCCAGAGTCCTGTTTTGTTTTTTAATGGAAGAGTGTAAAGTTTGTATTTGCATGGTTTGCTTTGTATTATGTGCATACAGTATGTGACTTTGAGTGTGTATGTTTAAATAATAAGGTCTAAATATCAATTGGTGATGTTCATGACCTACTGTGCTAAACTGGTGTGGGTGGTGCACCTAATGTCTTGGGTGTTTTTGTTACATTAAGTAGGGCACTTTGGTTTCACACTGTCCTTAGCATGCTGTTTAAAGATGTTACCTAAATTCCAAAAAGTTTGGACACTGTGCAAAATGTAAATAAAAACAGAATGCAAGAGGCTGCTCAACTCTCCTGGGTCTTCTTTGTCATATTTTATGTTTCATGATGCAAGTATAATAGTGAAAGCTTTTGAATGCAGGTAGGCCATTTCAGTACCTGGACTCTTCTATTGTTAAGACTTGCTGTTTTAAAAGATGCAGTATGCGGTTAGCATTGTCTTGCTGAAATATGCGAATTTAAAATTTGTATATACCTTTCAACATTGATGGTGCCTTTCCCTATGTGCAAGCTGCCCATTTAGCATTAATGCCCCCTTATACCATCAGAGATGAAAGCTTTTGAACTGAGTGCTGATAACAAGCCACCTCCTCTTTAGTCCAGAGGATGCAATATCCATGATTTCCAAAAATGTTAATTCTGACCACAAATCTGACCAAAGAACTGTTTTCTACTTTCCACCATACCTGTTTCAAATGCAGTTGCGCCTGGGCACCTGAAAGATCATGGGTGTCCATTATTTTCTTTTTTGCCCTCATCCCTTCTGCACAGAAATTTCTTCAGATTTTTTTTATTATGTACTGTAGATTATGAGATATTCAAAGTCTTGATTTCGAAATGTTTCTACAATTTGTTAACACAGATTTTTGCAGAATGGTGAACCTCCACCTATCTTTACTTCTAAGAGACTCTGCCTCTCTAAGATGCTCTTTTTTACTCAATGACTCACCTAATGGCAATTAGCTGAATTATATTTTAAATTCACATCAAATTTCCCTTTTTTTTTTAATTGAATTGTATTTGTTGACTTTTTTACTAGTTGTTCGCAAGTCATTGCATTCTGGTTTTATTTACATTTTACATCCTAACTTTTGGGGATTAAGCTGTATATATTTATTTATGTTTCTATGTGATTACAATTTGGAAGGGTAAGACATGATTCTTTAAAGACAACTGCAACTTTATTAACTATATTATAAACACAGGTTGCTGAGCATTTGAGGGTTGCTCAAGGACACTCAAAATCTCTCATTAGTAGGCCAAAGCCTTCTATTGTTTCTGCAATTGTGTCTAAGAGTGTGTGCCACTGTGTATATTCCCAAAGTGGTTCAAATCAAAACTGTGATAGTTTGATTTCACATTTGCAGGCTGCATTGCATCACGTCTTTGAACGTAAGATAAGTGCTTCAGAGAAGTCAGTTGAGATAGGACAGTGTGACACTTTGGGGTTTGCAAAATGACCACATGCTCTCTGCATGATTAAAGCTGTTGTGGCATGATATAAAGTTTTGTTTTATTTTATGGAGAGACAGCAAACAGAGCTAGAATGGAACATATGCTATGATCCAATAGTAAGCTTTTTTCTCCCTCTATTAAAATTGAATACAGTATGTCTGAATGGTAGCAGTGGTGAGTATTCTGGTGTCAAAAGGAAGCCATTCACACAGAATTTCAGAAAACTCTTGTTCAGAGTTCTATGATTTTTTGTTTTCGACAAACTAATATGAAAGACTTGTATGTATTTTTAAATTTTATGCATAGTTACATCTCTCTCTGTTTACAGTAAAACCCAATAAGATGTACACTCGTGGCTCAGTTGTGATGGTGGATGAAATGATGAACTCCAGTCCTCCAAACTACCGCTTTCCAGAGGCCGGCCTCAGAGTCATGATCACTAACCATTTTGGACCTAAAACCCGTCTGCGAATGGCGAGCCGGCTCATCATTAATGAGGTGCACAGCCTAAAATTCAGGCACGTCAGTGTTAAGAAGTGTAACTGCCAAACGTTGCCAGCAGGAATCCTAAGAATGAGATAAAAAGGGATTTAGCAGGTTGCTGTGATTTTCCACTGACTGAAACTAATAGAATGGAATTTAAGGGTGACGCAGAAACAGCAGAAGTGGAGTACAATACAAAAGAGTTTCCATTCACTGGGGATTTTCCACTGGGATTTAAAAATCACCTGTTAAGGCTTCCTAAATGAAGCAAACTGAGCTCTTTTAGTATTTTCCATGGTTTAACTAAGAGCAACTCCTGTATGAGTGAAAGACTAGCCAGTTGTGAATAATACTTCAGTACTTAATGTTATTACAGAAGTAAGCCCTATAAAACCAAATGTTTGTAGACAACTAACCATCCCTCCAATGTGTGGGCCACATGGCTAGAAGTTGGAATTTCTCCATGGAGAAATGGTGTGCCAAGGTTGGAGTGTATGATCCTGAGTTGCCTGCACAGAGCCCTAACCTCCACTCCACTGAACAACTATGAGATAAACAGAAAAGCTAACTGTGCTCCATGCTGCCTCACCTGACATAAGTGCCCTTATGACTGAAT
Organism: Silurus meridionalis; assembly: GCF_014805685.1. Lineage (NCBI taxonomy): Eukaryota > Metazoa > Chordata > Actinopteri > Siluriformes > Siluridae > Silurus > Silurus meridionalis. Next base: position 13,180,858 of record NC_060891.1, on the reverse strand, counting down.
ATATATGATAATACTAGTACATTTATATATAAATATAAGGGCAGTAAATTTGACAAACAGTCAATCTTAAAACCATATTGTTAAGAAAACAGTATCATGCTTACTTTTATGGTGCAGTTTTTACGATGAATCTGGTTTCTATCCGTTTTTTTTTTCTTCATTTACTAAAGTTTTGTTTTGTTTTGTTGTAGCAACAGCGGCTAATGCAGGCCTCTAATGGACTAGAAAGCACACTTGTGGCTGATGGGAGGGCAGAAACGATGGAGAACGGCTGCGTACCAGAGGACAAATTATCAGAGGATGAGGATACTGAGCTGTTCTCACCCTTCACCATGCCTGGTTAGAAAGTCACCCACAAATGCACACTATTCCTTATTCAGTAAAATGTTATATACCATAAGCAAATTCCACATTTCGAAATAAACTGTCTCTACCTCTACAGGTCTTTACTATGACTAGCAATTGATTTTTATGATCTTACTAGAGTTTTGCTTAGAGAGACAGAAGGTCTATGCATATTGCACACTTTACGGGCAACACGCTTCAGTGGCACTCTGGCTATCCGCAGTTTTGTATAAGCACACATACATCCAATAGCTTCCAAAAAGTAAACAAACAATGCTACTCCATGGATTCTCTAAACATTGTAGTGTCATGACAGCATTTGGTGGTAATTACAAGTTTGCCAACTGGTTATGAAAAAGCGTGTGGTGGGTTGGTTGCAATGTCAGACAAATATCCTCTTTTGTGTGAATATAAGTCTATTTTACATTATACATAAGTCTAACTATATCTGGCTTACAATATAAAGAGACTGTAACAGACCAAAAGATCTGAAAAGATATGGACATCCATTAACGGTTCTTCTTGGGCACGTTTAAAAATTTACAATAAAAACATTTGAATTCATGTGGAAATTTGTATTAAAGCTTTTGTGTAAGCCAGATAAGAAGTAGTCACAAAAGGATTCTTTGAAAAAAGATTACACACAAAGGTAATAACTGTTTGATCTTTCTTTGAGAAGATTTAGAAAAAAAAAAAAGATTTAGAAAAGAAACTCAGCACTTATTGTTTAAAGATTATCAGCTTAACATTCATAGATCTTTCAAGAAATGGCAGCCACATTTAATACAGTCATTGCACATGTTTTCTTATGAGCCAGGCATTCAGTATTAAGCTACTGCACAGTCCACATGGCCTGTAAAATTTATGATCAACAGTATTTCTGTGCAAAAAAGATTTACCTGTGAGTGCTTGTGAAAGCGAAACATTTACTGTAATACATTGATGTATTTACATAATGCTTTTTTCTGCCAATGTTAAAATTGCTATTCAAATGAAGATTGAGCCAACTACTACAGTATAATGACGCGTGAATGAGTTGCTAATCTTTTTCCTTGTACCTGCAGGGGGCACAATGAACAGAGTGAAGTTCATCTTTTCATGGCCTATACTGGTGTTACTGTACTTCACCGTGCCGAACTGTGGGAAGCCACGCTGGGAGAATTTCTTTATGCTCTCCTTTTTTCTTTCCACTCTGTGGATCGCTGTCTTCTCCTACTTCATGGTCTGGATGGTGAGCATGTTCGAGTTTTGTCTGTTTAATTGTCTCTGAAGCAAGGAACAGACAGTAGTAATTTATATTTTCTTTGCCAAAGTATGTATCCACTGTGCAATGTAAAAAAATAATAATGTTTATTTACTAGTGTTTGTTTATTATAATGTGCAGGTGACCATTATTGGATACACATTGGGAATACCTGATGTTATCATGGGCATCACTTTTCTTGCAGCCGGCACTAGTGTTCCAGACTGTATAGCGAGCCTTATAGTTGCTCGACAAGGTATCATTGGTGTACATTCTTAAATAAAGGAGCTGACCAATTTTGACAACTTCTTCTTACAGGTTTTTGTATTTATCTATGATATGTGTGTACATCCACAGGCTTAGGAGATATGGCTGTCTCCAATACAATCGGCAGTAACGTCTTTGATATCCTGGTTGGGCTCGGTGTTCCCTGGGGCATCATGACGATGGCTGTCAACTATGGATCTGTGGTATCTGTCACTCTCTTACTCCCTTACGAATATACTCCCACCCACACACATTCAGTTAGATATAGAACTGGATGGAACACAGGATAGTTACTTTATACATTATCATTTATATACACTGCACATTCCTTGTTATTAAAAAAGCACTATTACTCTACTTTTGTTTCAGGTGAAAATCAACAGTAGAGGATTGGTGTATTCTGTGGTGCTGCTTTTGGGCTCAGTGGCTTTGACTGTAAGTTTAAATGTAAAACATGGAAGAAATCATTTTAAAGAACTCTCTTAATAAGTTAGCTAGTAGCCAAAGGGTCACTTTTTGCCACAAAAGTGTGAAGGATCTTACTATAAAAATGTAGCAGAAAAGTATTTAAAAAAAAGTGTAAAGTAAAGTGAAAAGTATAAAAAACAATTTATCAAAAAAGAGATAATATTAACTTATCTACTAAGTTGCAAATGACTCATTTGGTTTTTAAAGTCCCAAAACCTCTGCAACCTTTACAGCTTTCCTGGTTTTCCCCATTATGAAATGAAAAGGGTGGCTGAACTTGTATAACGTGAAGAATATTTTTGCCACAAAGGGAATTCAGAAGACCATGAACAAGTGATATAGCCATTCGATGAATCAGAATACAGTGCATTCAGAACCTATTCAGACCCCTTCATTTTTTCACGATTTGTTATGCTGGAGTCTAATGCTACAAGCCTTTTCCCCTCTAGATTACACTCTACACTCCATATCTCATAATGACAAAGCAAAAAAATGAATTGGAATGAATTTGCATTAGCAATTTATTTTCAAAGAAAAAACATGAAATCACCTTTTAATATGACATTTGAAATGTAGCTCAGGTCCATCCCACTTCTCTTAATCATCTTTGAGAAGTTTTTATTCTTTATTTGGCCAAACCATGGGGTTAAAGTAACTGCCTGCAGAGCTAAAGCAGGATTGTTTTGAGGCACAGATCTGGGGAAGGTTAAAAAATTGTATTTGTGCTGCACTAAAGGTTCTCAAGAGCACAATAGCTGAAATAGAAGTTTGGAACTACAAGGACTCTTCATTTAGCTGACCTTTCGGCTAAACTGACCAATCAATGGCAAAGGCCTTGTTAAGAAAGGCGACCAAGAACCCTGATTGTCTGGTTGAGCCCCAAACATCATGTGTGCAGATGGGGAAAACTTGCAGAAGACAAACATCATTTCAAAACACTAACAATATGGACTTTATATAATTATCCAGACAGACACTTTCATCAGGGCAACAGAAACATGCCATGCACTTCAACATACCCCAAGACTAGTGTCTTTTCTTTCTATAACTAAATGATCTGTATGACCTTTATAAAGGGACATCATTTCTGTCCAGGTCCTGGGGATCCATGTCAACAGATGGAAGCTGGACTCAAAGCTGGGCGTGTATGTGCTGCTGCTGTATGCCGTCTTCCTGTGCTTCTCCATCTTAATCGAGTACAACATTTTTACCTTTGTAAATTTGCCCATGTGTCAGGAGATCTGAAAAGTTTTGTTTCCTGAATCACATCTAGACTGGACCTACCGCCCACAGACCCTTATCACATTTACAGTTACATTTTTTATTTTATTTTTTATTTACATTTTATTGTTGCTGAAAGCCAACATGTCCCACATCATGTGTTTGTTGCAGTCAAAGACATAACATTCTGCTGTATCTGTCCATGGAGACAAGGGTTCAGTTCTCTGTCCTGGATTTCAGACAATTGTATTTATATGTCTTTGGCACTCACTCCGACTGGACTTTCTCACCTTAGCAGCATAGCATGTCTAAATTGGACCTTCATGGGCTATGTCTATATACACAGGAAAAAGAGGAATGCTGCAACAGTGCAATGCATTATATTTACGCTCTCTTTTCTCTGGTCTTCCCTGGAAGAAAAATTCAAATGAACCATGCACTTTAGACATATAGGGTGAAGACTCTTGGTCACACTATGATTGCAGTAAGGAAAGACCTCAGCTCTATTCTGCTGTAATGCAATAAGGAGCAATAAAGACAGAAGCATTGTTAAATGGCAGTGATACATGAGAGATTTGGGGTTTTGAAGCGGAAAGAGATTTCTGATTTTTTTTTTTTGTGAAGGCAGCAGTGCAATACCGTAGGACTGTGACAGCAACATGTGTGAACAGAGACATCACATGCAGCTCATCAGTGAGTCCTGTTGTGGAATCTCCATTCTTTATTAAGTAGGAGTTTCTGTCTGCTCATGGCTTCTGCACATCAACACAGTCAAGGACTTTATAAAGTCAGAAAGAACCAGTCAAATTTATTCAAACTGGGTGGTGTGAAAGACAAATATCAGAATTTACAGACGAGTTCTCAAACACAGATATTACTGTTGCATTTATAGTTTATATGTAAATATGGCATCTTTTATTCGAACCAGTGCTTCCTTCCAGGTACAGGGGAGGAGGAGTGGATGCACATCCATGACTGGCATGGTCACTTTTTTTCTCCTCTTCTTTTCTGGGCCATTCACTCCATCTCCCCTTTCTGGCGCTCTGTACTGTTTGTGTGTGATGCATAATTCGATGCAGCAAACCTCCCTATATGGCAGCTACCACTCCATTCTGCACCAAACCCAAGAGGCTCAGGAGATCTTAACCTGTGTAAAGGGCAGATGTGTTTGTGTCTGTGTCTGTCAGTTGTGGAAATGTCAGGTGTTGTCGTTCAGTGGTGGCGTTGCCGTTATTCGCGTGGAAAGGCAGGCGTGTGCAGTGTGTCGATGTTTGCAGTATATAAGGACATATGCAATCTCAGTAAGTAAAAAAACTGTAACCAGTAGGCTGTAAAAGGAAGGGCTGGTTATATTTGAATACCCTCGTTGCTCAAGCATGCAAATATCCATACTCTTCATTATTAGTGCTACAAGGAATGGCACTTTCTTTGTACATGCTGTGTGCTGTGCAGTACGGTGGTGTGACGTGATTTATTTGAATTTTTTTTTTCAATATAATGTGTTGAAATTGTTTCAAGCTTTGTTTCAAGTGTTTTGAGGAAGAGAAGGAATTACAAAAATATACTTATTTGTTGATTTGCTTCACTTTCTACTATGGGATTAATTGTTTATGGACATATATGCAAAAAATGTTCCTATTTTGTTATTGAGCCAATATTTTGGTCATTTTATTGTAACAGCAAGTAGGCTACTATATTACATATATTAATTAAGAAAAATCATACCAAATCACTGTAAATAATACATTTGTACAATCAAAATTGAAGTCAATTGTTCCTGTGGCATGTCTGTTATTATAAGAGTGGTTATTATTACTACATTTTAACAGAAAGAGCAGTATTTTTGACTCTTAGCTGTATTTTATAAACTGTGCACAGCCACCTGAGTGACCAGATTAGTGTTTTCTTCCTTTCGGGGGTAATGATCACTCAGGGGGCGGCTCTGTATGCACAGGAAACCCCACTGTATACCTTTTCAGGAAAAAACACTTTGGAGTTGAATGAAGATATTTTACAGTACATTTATTTTTCCTGCATGTTGGTGCACACATAAAGGACACATGCACTCACTTTTGTTCACACATACATGTGCAATCTTATTTCACAGTAGACTGTGACCTGCTGCACTGTGGAGGAAGAAAAGCTGTGCTGGATCGTTTTCCAAGCCGCTGAATTTAAAAAGATTTAAAAGCTTAAAAGATACTGTATAACAACAGTGTTTAGCTTGAATGTATTGTCTTGCTATAAATGGATGTATCCAACCAATGCATTTTATTGTGAAGCAATAAACTATTCAAAATATTATCATTCATATTTGAATCATGAGAAACATTGTATGAACACAAATTAAACTTCTACAGTTTATAAATAGCTGATGGTGTGCAGTGTGCTCTTCTAGTACCTTTGTGTGTTTGATCATTGTAATGCACTCAATATGTGTTGCATTTGCTTTTACATTTTTAATCGTTTTTGCAGATCTCCTTATCCAGTAACAATTTACAATTATCTCAATTTACTTTATATACTTTATTATCATTTAGTTAATAAAAATGAACCCTAACATGTGAACATTTATGCGAGTTTGGTAAAAGTGTTAACCTCTGCCCTCCTGTGATATATCAGACTTAATATATCCCAGTACTCAGCTGTATGTGTAGCTACATATCCAGTTGCAAATGGTACTATACCTGTAAATTAACACATCCAAAGAACTTAGTTTGAGCTAAAGGTGAGGTAAACAGTATTACTGTCAACAGCTATCAGAGCTGCTACTCAAGTCAAGAAGCTTTTATTGTCATTTCAACCATATGTAGCTGACACAGTACACAGTGAAATGAAACAAAGTTCCTCCAGAAGCCTGATGCTACATACAACAACAATCACAGAAACAGAAACACAGGGCCAAGGAATAGTAAGTGTCCTCGCCACGCGTCACTGGGGAGTGGTAGCTCCAGTGGTTAAAGCGCTGGATAACTGATCGTAAGGTCGGGGGTTCAAGCCCCGGTATCGCCAAGCTGCCACTCTTGGGCCCTTGAGCAAGGCCCTTGACCCTCTGTGCTCCAGGGGCACGGTATCATGGCTGATCCTGCGCTCTGACCCCAGTTTCCAAGCAAAAAACTGGGATATGGGAAGAACAAATATCATTTCTGTGCTGTAATGTATATGTGACAAATAAAATTCTGTTCCTCTATTCACATAAAGTGCATGTGTGCAACCTGGTGCAAACAGTGCAAAGACAAGACACTACCACCATTGCAACTACCACAAGTACAACAAACAGATACACATTTGTCTGATTGTTTAACTGAGATTATTATTATTATTAATGTATACTGTAGATGAACCCAATCTACAAACCTGCTCTCATTTTGACATTTATATTTCAGCACAATGGAGTATCATTGTTTAAAAGGCTAGACATATGTCATTGCTATATTTCTATTTTGTTCAGATATGGTAGCAATAATTGGTATTTGCTTGAGATTATTTTTGTCAGTTTGATTGCTGTATATTTCTATTATAAAAGGGGCCTGGATCTGAAGTCCATCATTGACTGAGAGCATAAAAATCTGTTAATATTAGTTTTTTTGTCAATTATTAAAAAAAACTAAAAAAACCAAAACAAAACAAAAAACAGTATCAGATAGCACAAATATTAAATATGGAAGAACACCTGAATTAACTCTGTAAGGAAAAAAACAGATTTGCCTTATTTATTTATAGGCTTGTTTGAAAATTTGTAATATGGATTTTAAATGAATTATGTATTTACTTTGATACTCAATAACAATTAAAATTATACATTGTAATATAATTATTGATGTTATCAGCAAAACAAATGTTAATAATAGTACTAAAATGGACTACAATATTCACATTTTTGTATAAAAAGTAGACTAAAAACAATTTACTAGATATTAATGTTAGCCCGAAAATCATTTTCAACTAAAGCAAATTTCCAAACTCATAATCAATCTTATGTAACATTCAGAAAATATCTTTGCATGCTAAATAACAGAACAAAAGAACACTATGCATTTTCCAGACTTTATTATTCCCCTTCTTATTACGATGTTTTCAAAAAACACAATTTAATGCACTATGTAATAAATAAGTTGTGGGTTTTTTCCCATTTTTCCCCCTCTACCTACATTTTAATGGCATCTCAAATTACTTTTTTTTTTTTTTTTTCAGATTATATCATAATTTCAAACTAGACATTTACAAAAAATGTATGCTACTATTACTACTGCTCCTACAACAACAATAGCAACAACAATAACTACTACTACTACTACTAATAGTAATAATAATAATAATAATAATAATAATAATAATAATAATAGTAACAATATTAATTATAACAATAAGAATAATAACAACTTCTTTCTATTTTAAGTTTAGTTCCTGTTCAATGATTACCACATAACAAACCTCATTATATTGTTGGTAGAATTAAGTCATGTACAGTGAAATTTAACTCAGATTTTCAAAAAATGTAGTTAATCACAGTTCAATCACACGTAACAAATAATAATTTTTTAAAATGTAAAAAATGCAATTTGCATTTACTAGGGTTATCTTTGTGCAATATTACAACTTCTTCTTCTTCTTTCAGCTTCTCCCATTAGGGGTCGCCACAGCGGATCATCTGTCTCCATACCCTCTGTCCTCTACATCTGCCTCTTTCACACCAACTACCTGCATGTCTTCCCTCACTACATCCATAAACCTCCTCCTTGGTCTTTCTCTTTTCCTCCTTCCTGGTGGCTCCATCCTCAGCATTCTTCTACCAATATAACTCATGTCCCTCCTCTGCACATGTCCAAACCATCTCAATCTCGCTTCCATCACCTTGTTACCAAAACATTCTACATGTGCTGTCCCTCTAATAAAATCATTTCTAATCCTGTCCATCATCGTCACTCCCAACGAAAATCTCAACATCTTCAGCTCTGCTACCTTCAGCTCCACCTCCTGTCTTTTACTCAGTGCCACTGTCTCTAAACCATACAACATCACAGGTCTCACCACAGTCCTATAAACTTTCCCTTTCTTTCTTGTAGATACTCTTCTATCACAAATCACTCCTGCTATCACTCTTCTCCACCCACTCCACCCTGCATGCACTTTTTTTCTTCACTTCCCTAACACACTCTCCATTACTTTGCACTGTTGACCCCAGGTACCTGAACTCCTCCACCTTCTCCACCTCTTCTCCCTGCAACCGCACCACTCCACTGCCCTCCTCTCATTCACACACATGTACACACGTCTTACTCGCTTCCATTCCCCTTCTCTCCAGCGCATACCTCCACCTCTCCAGGCTCTTCTCAACCTGCTCACTACTCTCACCACAAATCACAATATCATCCACAAACATCATAGTCATGGGAGACTCCTGTCTGACCTCGTCCGTCAACCTGTCCATCACCATATTACAATTTGATTGATGATCTTAATTATTTAACTGTGACAAATATGCAACAAAAAAATTAGCAGTAGGGCAAATATATTTTTAATTCACTGTATATTTCTATCCCCTGCTGCAACAATGCAAAGACATAGTAACAAAATATTATCAGAAAAGTAAATAAATGCTGCTGTAGTGATTTTCCGAATTCACCCAATATTATACACTTTCTAAACAACTTTTGTTAACACTATTTGACCACTAGATGGCATGATAGTACAAGCAAGAGAGAAAGCGTGAACGCAGCATCTCAAAAGGGAATTTGTTTTGACCTCATGACCTCATGTTTTTGCTCTGAAATGCATTGTCAGGTGTGAGGCCTTCTATAGAGCGATCTGTGCCTTTCCTAATTATGTCTAATCAATAAATTTTTTACATTTACATTCACATTTGCGGCAGACCCGTTATCCCAAGCGACATACAAAAGTGCTTTGAGTCTCCAGCAATGAATAAATCTACACTGGTATGCCAAAATTAATATAAATATAACTCTTGAATTCTACAAAGCAAACTTGGAAAGTGATAGTTTAAGTGTTTCAGGAAGAGGTAGGTCTTCAATTGTCTAGGGGAAGTTAATTCCACCACCTCCAGAACAGAGAAGAGCCTTAAAGTATATTTACCTCTCATTCTGAGAGAAGGTGGTACCAGTCGAGCAGTGCTGGAGGATCTCAGACAGCGTGGTGCAGTGCGAGATGTGATGAGGTCACTGAGGTAGGATGGCGCTGGTCCATTTTTGGCCTTGTAGGCAAGCATCAATGTTTTGAATCTGATACGTGCAGCTACTGGAAGCCAGTGAAGGGAGCACAGCAGTGGGGTGGTGTGGGAGAACTTGGGCAGATTGAACACAAGCCGTGCATCTGCATTCTGGATCATTTGCAGTGGACGAATAGCGTTCAGGGGAAGAACTGCCAGCAGAGAGTTGCAGTAACAAGCACCTTTGCAGCCTGTGTGGACAGAAATGGTCGAATCCTTTTTATTTCTGTTACAGTCTATAAATATCTCAACATCGTTCAACAGAAATTGGAGGCATCTGGGCTAATTTTCAAGTGTTGTTACACAAAGGGTCTGAATACTTGGCATGTTATATTTCAGGTTTTTTTTTTTTTTTTTTAAGATACAGACATGTCTAGAATTCAGTTTTCACTTTGTCATTATTGGGTACTGAGTGTAGATTAATGAGAAAAAACCAATCTGTATCAGGCTGCAACATTACAAAATTGAAAAAAGTGAAGGGGGTCTGCATACTTTCTGAATGCACTCTATACATTCACACATAGGCCTTCATTGGTGTCCTACCTGAATCAATCCACCTTTTAATAGCATCATTGACCCCACAGCTTTTGAAACCATCAATATTATACAGAAGCACAGTATAACAGAGCGCTGCATCACAGACGGGTATCTCATGCAGTGTGAATGAATGGTATTAATAAAATAGGAAACCTAATGGCCAGAATTCAACAAGTCTCCTTCACTGCAGACACATCTGCACCGACTGCATACATCATCTCTGGCAGGAGCATCTATAATGACCTCATAAAATGACCCCAGGCTTTCCATGCATTTTTGTGCATTTGGAAATTGACCCACTGTGGGATGAATAAAGGTATATGTTATCTTATCTTTTTTCTGTTCGTTACAATTATAATGAATGAAGTCAAGTTGTGTGTTTTTGTGCAAATTCTACAGGAAATAATATGCAAAAGTATAAATGTCCATGAAAAAGTTTAGCAACTGTTTTCAACATTTGCTCACAATGTCCATGAAATGTCTGTCTTCAAAATGTCCTTAAAAGTATATCTGCAGCTAAATTAATTTTTTCTTCTTTTCCAGTTATTGACTTTTTTGATGACAGCTGGACAGCCACAGAGCTCATTTAAATTGGTTAAAGCAACCACTTCAAGCAACATGGATTGGAAGGTGACGGCTGAAATCTGATCCAACATAAGGAGACACTCGAGTGCACTGCACTAACAAGAGAAATGTTATGAAATGAAGAGATTTTTTTATATATATTGGGAATATGTTTTTTATTTCATATTCATGGACAAAACTTTATTAAAATGTAAATCAATGATTCTGAGAAGGCCTTGTGGCCCTGACTATTACAGTGTCACTGTATATTATAGCATCTTCTTGCATTCTAGCATTATCACATTTTTCTTCAGTACCATACAGCCCTACTCTCTACCACACTGACCACTGGCTCACAGCAAAAAAGGTTTAACGTCTCTAGAGGATAAACTAGCACTGAAAAACAGGTCATTTTTATTTCTGTGGTTGACCAGTTCAAACCCTGCTTCAAGCAAAGATATAATCAACATAACCACTATAACTCAGCCTTGAAGTACCACAATGTTAACCCTACTTTTACTTTTTTACTCAGCCCTTTTCCCATTTATTCACTCTGCCTTCTTCACTTTAATGGTCAGTGGTTCTTACGCATTAACTGCATGTTGTGTCTTTCTTTGCACATGCTTTGCATTCAATCACCTATCACTGCACACCTCAACAATGATAGTACTGTAATGAATAGACATTCGGTGACACCCAGTTGTTCTCCCTTTTGAGTCTGGTTTCTCTAAATGTTTCTTCCTTGTGCTATCTCTGGGAGTTTTTCCTTGCCACAGTAACCACTGGCTTGCTCATTAGGGACAAACTAACAATTATAAGGAACAAAACTGGCAGGCACAAAAACTTGTACATTCTTTTATACAACTTTATAACTGCTTTATCTCTGCAATGCTGCTTTGATATAATGTTATGTTACGGACTTATTGTTGTTAAGTAATAGTAAAATAAAACTCAATTGAAATTAATTGCATGCTTTGCCCACTTCTATTATTCTTATAAAACACAACAGCATTCATATAAAAACAAAATCATTCTTGATTAAACACTGTGCTGTACCATTGCTTATAACTCTTACAGTCCTCTTTATTAGGAACACATATACACCTGCTCATTTATGGAGTAAGAAAATCCCAGTGTAGCAGCAAAATGCATAAACTCATAGAGATACAGGTCAAGAGCTTCCCTTAAATCATCAATATAATGATCACATTTGAGAAAATTGTGGGACTTTGATTGAAGCATGGTAGTTGGTACCAAATTGGCTGGTTTAAGCATTTCAGGAAATTATAATGTCACAATAGATGATTCACACAGCAGCCTCTAGAGTTTACACAGAATTGTAGAAAAAAAAAAAAGGATGAACTGAACTGATTTTTAGCATTGTGCTGCTGTCACATGATTGGCTCATTAAATAAGTGTAAAAATATATAGGTGTTTGTAATAAATTGGAGAGTGGGTGTAGATTATTTTTTTTAAGTATGACCTTTATGGCAGTAACCAACTTAATTTTCCACCTCGCCCAGTTTTTCACAGTGCTTCACTTTTTCTACATTGTGTTATGTAAGAGCCTTATTACAAAATTGATTACATTTATTATTTTCCTTATAATTTTTCATTCCTTATAATTCTATAAGACCCTATAATGACACTGGAAAAAAGTTTGTTTAAAATCTTTGCAAATGTATTAAAAATAAAAAAACAAAAGAAAAAAAATTAACATGCACATAAGTATTCATAACCTTTGCCATGACATACAAAATTGAGCTCAGGTGCATCCTTTTTCCACTGATCATGGGTTTCGACAACTTTATTGAAGTCCACCTGAAGTAAATTAAGTTTATTGGACATGACTTGGAAAGGCACACACCTGTCTATAGAAGGTCCCACTGTTAACAGTGCATGTCAGAAACCAAGCAATGAAGTCCAAGGAATTGTCTGTAGACCGCCGAGGCAGGATTGTATCGAGGCACAGATCTGGGAAGGGGGTACAGAAAAACTTCTGCAGCATTGAAGGTGCCAATGAGCACAGTGACCTTAATCATCCGTAAATGGACTAAGTTTGGAACCACCAGGACTCTTCATAGAGTGGGCCAAACTGAGCAATCAGTGAAAAGGGCCTTAGTCAGGGAGCTGATCAAGAACCGTGGTGGTCAAGTCAAGTTTATTTCTATAGCGCTTTTCACAACAGACATTGTCTCAAAGCAGCTTTACAGAATTTAACAGTTAAGTTGAACAGTGTGTATTTATCCCTGATGAGCAGCCGTGGCGACTGTGCCAAGGAAAAACTCCCTTAGATTTTATGAGGAAGAAACCTTGAAAGGGACCAGACTCAAAAGGGGAACCCATTCTCATTTGGGTGACATCAAGAGTGTGATTCTAAATCTTTAAACAGTACAGAACACTGGAGAGAGAGAATTAACATAAGATCTGGAATTTAAGATCATTATCATAATCCACAATCTTCATGAGGTGGGACGTGACTGGGGCTGGAGCAACCTCAGGATGCCTCGGGATGGGTAGAGAAAGAGAAGCAGTGGAGAGGAATTAGCGTAGCTGCTGTTCATAATATTAACAGCACAAGTTGATAATGTGCATGTGATCAGATGTTCTGGAGCACAAGGTTATGATATGATGTGTGTTATGTGTAGGCTTTGCTAAAAATATACGTCTTTAATCTGCACTTAAACTGGGAGAGTGTGTCTGAGCCCCGAACACTGTAGGGAAGACTATTCAAAAGTTTAGGAGCTAAATGTGAGAATGATCTAATGCCTTTAGTGGACTTTGCTATACTAGGAATTACTAGAATTCAGGAGTTTCGAGATCTGAAGAAGCGTGACAGATTGTAGCGTGTTAGAAGACTGTATAGATATATGGGAGCTAAACCATTTAGTGTTTTTGTGAGTAAGTAGCTGTAGTTTGTAGTTAATTTGAAACTTAACAGGTAGCCAGTGTAGGGATGATAAGATTGGGGTTATATGGTCATATTTTCTCAACCTTGTGAGAACTCTGGCTGCTGCATTCTGGACTTACTTTAGCTTGTTTATTAATGATGCAGGACATCCACCTAGTAATGCATTACAATAGTCTATTCTGAAAGTCATGAAAGCATGGACGAGCTTCTCTGCATCAGATACAGACAACATGTTTTTTAACTTAGAAATATTTCTAAGGTGGAAGAAGGCTGTTTTTGTAACATGGTTGATATGATTGTCAAAAGACAAGTTGCTGTCTAAAATAATTTGCAGGTTTTTTTCTGTTGAACTAGTAGTTACAGTACATCCTTCTAAATCCGAGTTAAAATGCTGGAGCTTCTGTGTACTGGTTTTTGGGCCGATTAAAAAAATCTGTCTTATCAAAATTAAATGATAGAAAGTTTTTGACACACTCAGTTATCTGAGCCAATTGAGCTGTATCGTCTGGTTTCGATGAGATATATAGATGGGTATCATCAGCATAACAATGGAAGCTAATCTCATGCCTTCTAATAATATTTCCCAAGGGAATCATCTATATTGTGAAAAGCAGAGGTCCTAGAACTGAACCTTGTGGCACCCCATAATTTACTTGCACGACCCTGGATAGCTCTTCATTTAAGTCTACAAAATGGTAACGATCAGACAGGTAGGATCTAAACCAGCTTAATGCCTGTTCCTGAATGTAGCTAGAATGTAATTTTGTAAGCGATCTAGGAGAAGATCATGATCTATGGTGTCGATTCCAGCACTTAGATCTAGCAAAACTAACAGAGAGATATAGCCTTGGTCTGAAGCTAAAAACAGGTTATTAGTGATTTTAACTAGAGCAGTTTTTGTGCTATGATGGGGCCTAAAACATGACTGAAACTCTTCAAATATATTGTTCTCTTGTAAGTAGGAACAGAACTGGACACAGGAACAGACACAATCTTAGACAAATCTTAAATATAATTGGAAAATTTGAAATGGGTCTGTAATTTGTTAGTGTGTGTTCGGAACCAAATTAGGTTTCTTAATGAGACATTGTACAACTTGAGGGGTTTAGGGACATGACCTAAAGATAGTGAGGAGTTAATAATATTAATACCGGTAGTGTGTGCAGTATGAGATAATCATCTGTGATGTCATTACTCTGGGGTAAAATATTTATATCAGTGACGTCTGCTCTGTGGGATATTATTAAGTCGAGTGTGTGTGATTAAAATGATAAGTCAGTCTGGTGACGTTTTGTTTAACCCAAAAGAGGTTAATACGTCTACAAATGAGTCCTAGGGCATCATTTGCATCATCTACATGAATATTAAAACTCCTACAAGCAGCACTTTATCAAAATTGATCAATAGGTCTGAAAGAAAATTAGCAAACTCTAAGAAAATCAACGTAGGGCCCTGGGGGTCTGTACACGGTAGCCAGAGTGAGAGATAGTAGGGGTTTTCTATGTGTGTCTGAAAGTACAACTTTAAGAACGAGCACTTCAGATTATTGAAACCGGAATCCTAATATCTGACTAACATTAAGAAGGGCACTATAAATGGTAGCCACACCACCCCCACGACCAGTCTGACAGGGCTCATGTTTATAAGCATATCCTGATCTTGTAGACTCGTTTAAACCCTTATAATCACCTAGTTTAATCCAGGTCTCAGTGAAACAGAGTGCATCGAGATTATTATCTGTGATCTAATTTCCAATGAGTGCTTTTGGTGCAAGTGATCTAATGTTTAAAAGACCAAACTTTAGAACTTTTTAGTGTTTGCTTATCTTGCATTTTTCAGTTTTAACTGTAATAAGATTATTTCTGGATCTTGTGTATTTATTTATTAATTTTACTAGACGAGAAATAGACACGGTTTCTATAAATTGGGCTGTGTGTGTAATTGAAACTTGCGGAGTTGAGGTGCTGGGAGCATTGGGCTCAACCTAAGAATTTACCTGGGACGAGCGAGCGTCCTCCCAGGATGGTTTCAGTGCCGCTTTCGGCTCTCATAGCTGAGCATGCTTTGCATTTAGGTCGCAGATCTATTTCTCCACAGCCTTGTTTAGGATTATTAAAGGAGGAAAAAGAAGATCAATTTAAAAGTTTTAAATTTGAAAACCCCAACAGAAATACAAACACGGAACTCGTGGCAAACAAGTCAAACACAGGAAGCTACATCGACACAACGTATGGTCATTCTAAAAGAGCTCCAGCATTTCTCTGTGGAGAGAGGAGAACCTTCCAGAAGAACAACCATCTCTGCAGAACTCCCCAAACAGGCCTGTATGGTAGAGTGGCCAGACAGAAGCCATTCCTCTATAAAAGGCACATGACAGCTGAACTGGAGTTTGCCAAAAGGCACCTGAAAGACTTAGTCAATGAAAAACTAAATACTCAGGTCTGATGAAACAAAAGTTAAGCTTTATGTCTGGGGGAAACCGGGCTCCACTCATCACCTGGCCAGTACGATCCCTACAGTGAAGCTTGGTGGTGACAGTGTCATGCTGTGGGGAATTTTTTCAGTGGAAGACTGGTCAAGATCGAGGGAAAGATAAATGCAGCAAATCCCAGAGACATCCTTGATGAAAACCTGCTTCAGAGCACACTGGACCTCAGACTGGTGGGATGGTTCATTTTCCAACAGGACAACATCACCAAACACACAGCCAAGATGACAAAGGAGTGGCTACGGGACAACTCCATGAATGTCTTTGAGTGTGCCAGCCAACACCCAGACTTAAACATCTCTGTAGATGCTGCAAATAATGCTGTGACATAACAAAATGTGAAGCGCTGTGAATACATTCTGGATGCACTGTATTATGCACTGTATTATGACCTGTCTAAGAGTTGATCTCATGAGTAACCAATAAATGTAAATGAAAAAATAAATAAAATGTGGCCTAGACACAGTATCAGTATGTCACAATTGCATATGTGACCTCTCATGTCTGTTTTAAACTTCCTCTGGTAAAAACCAGAGGAAATGTTGAAGTTAGTTAGAATTAGTTTGCAAATGTGCTATCTTGCACAATAGGCCTCAACTTCCCCTTTATCATAATCATCTATCAACAAGTGTGTGAACAGAAAATACGTTAAACACTTTTCTACCATAGTGAACAATATCAATCCCCGGAGATGAATGGTTCTGTTAATAAATAATTTCTGTTAAAATGATCTAAATGAATTCTCTAACATTAAGTGAAAGCAACGTAATGTTGCAACTGCAAGATATTTCAAAACACATAAATTGCCTAAAGCTGCGAGAGAAATATTCCACATAGCAGTTCTCATGTAGGTTCCTATTCATGTTCACATAATTCAGTGATTAAATGACACCCTTTAAAAATAGGGTTTTATTATTTTTTATTTCCAGCTTGAAATTTTCCTGTTCAGTGAGCAGATGTTCTTACGTCTTTCTAGAAATTAATTAATAAAATATTTGTTTTAAAAAAATTAATAAATAAATTAAAACAATCTAATGTTAAACAGAAATCGTAGAAATAAGCTTAATACAGGTATTTTAGTTTGATCTTAATCTGATGTTTTATTACAATTAAAAATATTGATACATTAATATGTGGTATGAGGCAGGCTGGTAACATCTTTTCTGTTCTATGACTTACATTACAAGTTCTTTTGTTAAAGACAAACATGTCAAATTGGTACTCATCTGTCCATAGAACTTTCTACTAGTCAGTCACTGTGCAATTCTTTTGTTTTTGCCTATACCTAGTTTTTTTATTAGATTGATTTTAAGATACGTTAATATTTAAATCAGTTGAGTATTCTGTATTTTTCCATGAATCATGGTTTGAAGTAAAAGCAGTGAGATTGACACTGAAATTGTGCATATATCGTATGAACCAGATTTTCCTGAGTCATTAGCAGTCTCATTGACTCACATTATGAAATATAATTTTTTTATAAAACTATGCAAGCAGTAATAAGTTTAGGTAATCATGAATGTTTCAAAACTGTAATTTCAAATCACATACATCAAAGATATTAATGAAAATGTTCTTGTAATTCCTCTGATCACCAGAAGCTGATACAAAGAGACATTTTATTCAATATGGTATGTCGCTCCTGGGACGTTTCTTTAGTTATTTAATTGTAGCTAGTAGGTAACTCGCTGTAATTGCCTAACATATTAGAATTTCTTTGCCAAATTTCTGCCAACTTTACAAACTATTGATTCACCCACGCCACCTGAATCAGCAATTACCATTCATGATAAATGGTGCCACATGCCAAGATTGCACGGCCATAAATAAAAGCTTGTGTTCTAAAAGTAAAACAAGCTGCTCTGCATTTGTGCTATGCATTTCAATGCATAGAGGCATCCTTCAATGCATAGAGTGGATCCCTTCTTTCCCCCTTATCCCCCCTGTCTGTGTGCACACAGACAATACAGTCCATACACAACACACAACAATGCCTGCCCTTTACTCTGAAAACATCAAAATAAATAGTTAAATTTTAATTTACATTGTAATCAATCATTAATTACATTAAGGTTTGAAAGAGGCAGATTTAGGGGACAGAGTGATATGGAGACGGATGATCAACTGTAGCGACTCCTAACGGAAGTAAACAATAGAAGAAGAGGTCATTAACAACATTAATCGCTGACTTAAAAGACACATTATTTAAAACTAGAGTATGCTATTTTAGGATTTTTTTAAAAATCCTTTTTCAGAAAATAATGTAATTAAACTGGGATTTTTGTTGAGATATTTTGCTCCAAACTGCTTTATAATACAGCAAAATACACCTGAATTTTGAATAAACTAAATATACAACCGAATTAGCATTGACCCACTTCCAATGTGCAATTCAGCTTTCAGATTTTGGTTTACAAGATTCTTGAACAGACAGAGATGAAAAGCTCAAACTGGGGAGGAGACGGGACACAAGAGCGACATTCCAACTTCTTAAACACATAAATCCCCCTTGCATAGACTTTACTTTGGAGTCCTGGGTGTTTGGACCATTTTTTACCTAAACAATGTGGCAGCAAGCAAAATTAGTGTTGGTCAGATACCTTGTAGCCTATGAATTATTTTATACAGCTCTTAATAAGAGAAGTTTTGATTTGGTTTATCTGTGTTAAAGTGGATTGTTTGCCTACACAAAAGGGATATCCTGTGAATCATGTTTTACTAAAACAGTTTGCATACCTGAGGTAATGTTCAAACTATTAATGTTTTACTCATCAGAAACAGGTTGAAGGTTATGTTAAGAAAAGATGAATCATTTCTGTCATAACTAAAAAATCTAAAGCTGCCACTTAACCTAAAAATCTAAAGCTGCCACTTAACATTCTAGATGTTAAACAACTCTAAAGTGTGTCATGAAAAATTTTAAGTTTAAGAAATATTGTATTTCAGTGACTAATGTTACATCCTTTATGTTTCTGTGCCTGTATTCTGTTGTGTATGTTGTGTTGTCTGGGTCCCATTCCCACCCAGAGTTTCCAGACTGCCATAGCCTGCCTTGGTCCCTCCTTCAATTAATGACCTCAAGGCTGATGCCTCTATTTAAGGAAGAGGAAGAAAAGCCACCAGAGGAGGGTTGTTTGGTATGGTATAGTAGTAGTGCTTTTTTCTTGGCTAAATTATGTTTGTTTGGGTTTTTGACTTTGGCCTGTATTTCGACCCTAAGCTTGGTTTGGCTTTTTGGACTTTTTTTTGGTTACCGTTTCTGTATATAGATACCACATACATATTCACTTCGTTTATCAACACTGCCATTGTATTTTTGTTTCTTTTCTTTCAGGTAAGGAAGCTTCTAACTTAGACATTTATTTTGTTCTTGCCCCCCCTGGAGACAAGACATTGTACAGATGTGTGTATATATGTAAATAATTCCACTTGTCTTATAAATATACCAACAATTTCAATATACCTTTTGAGTGTGTCTGGTTTCTGGTTTCCCGAGCTAGTTACTCTGTGCGGCCTTACCCTAGACTGGGACTTAACACTAAATATAACTATGATTTAAATACACTAAACATTTTTGAACACCCTATTCCACAGTTAGTCCTCATTTGCTGTTATTATAATCTCCACTCTTCTAAGAAGATGGTCCACTAGATTTTGAAGTGTGGTTGTGAAAATTTGTGCCACAAGGCCGTTGGTATAAGCAGGTACTAAGGTAATAAGCAGGGTGCAGTCAATGCTCCAATTCATCCCAAATGTGTTCAGTCAAGTTGAGGTCAGAGTCTTTAGCAGCCCACCCAAGATCTTCCACTCTAAACCATGTTTTGTGCCCAGGGCCATTGTTATACTGGAACAGGTTTTGATGTGTGGCAGGAGTTTAAATGAAGGGAAAATTTAATATCACACAATAGTTTGCAATTGTGTGATTCCAACTTTGTGGTAAATGTTTGGGAAAGAACCACATCCTTTTGATTAGATAGTACTTCCCAATTCTTTTGTCCATATTGTCACTGTGTTGAAAATCAACATTTTCTAAATCGGTGGTCACACAAAATAGATCATTAGTATCAGAACAGATTTTTTTTGAATGCACATTAATCTTTTTAACCGAACACACAATTATTACAAAAGCAAATGGGGACTAAATATGAAATGGGATGTTTAAAAAGTACATAAGAATATTAGTCAGCTGTCCACAAACTTTTTTCCAAATATATATATATATATATATATATATATATATATATATATATATATATATATATATATATATATACTATATATATGGAAAAAAGTTTCAGTATTTCATATATACAGTACAGACCAAACTTTTGGACACACCTTCTTATTCAAAGAGTTTTCTTTATTTTCATGACTATGAAAATTGTAGATTCACACTGAAGGCATCAAAACTATGAATTAACACATGTGGAATTATATATGGAATTATATACATAACAAAAAAGTGTGAAACTACTGAAAAATATCATATTCTAGGTTCTTCAAAGTAGCCACCTTTTGCTTTGATTACTGCTTTGCACACTCTTGGCATTCTCTTGATGAGCTTCAAGAGGTAGTCACCTGAAATGGTCTTCCAACAGTCTTGAAGGAGTTCCCTGAGAGATCCTTGGCACTTGTTGGCCCTTTTGCCTTCACTCTGCGGTCCAGCTCACCCCTAAACCATCTCGATTGGGTTCAGGTCTGGTGACTGTGGAGGCCAGGTCATCTGGTGCAGCACCCCATCACTCTCCTTCTTGGTCAAATAGCCCTTGATGCCTTCAGTGTGACTCTACAATTTTCATAGTCATGAAAATAAAGAAAACTCTTTGAATGAGAAGGTGTGTCCAAACTTTTGGTCTGTACTGTATGAAGTATACTAATATGTGTCTGTATGTGTGTGTTTATTTATATATACAGTGTGTGTGTGTATATATATATATATATATATATATATATATATATATATATATACACACACACACACATACATACATACATACAGAGGTGCCAAAAATACACGCATCCTCCACTTAAGTAGAAGTGCAAATATATTCAATCATATTTTTAAATACTCTGGTAAAAGTTGAAGTAGTGACTATACTTTTTCACTCAAGTTAAAGTAAATAAGTTTGGCTCTGACATGTACTTAAGTAAAATGTAGCCATTACTACTACCTGTTTTAGAGTCACGCCGGTAACTGGACCTCACATCATTAACATCAGGGCTGTCAATCAATTCAAATATTTAATCACGATTCAACACATGGTTGCCATGAGCCAAATCACAATTAATCACAACTTAATTACACATTTTGATCTGTTCTAAAGGTACCTTCAATTAATCCTTTTCGGGTTTTTAATACTCTAATCAATATGTGCATGAACAAATATGAATGCTTTATAAAAATCTATGTTTATTATTAGTGAGACCAGACTCAACATAGAGCATGGAGACAAAATTTTCTTGTAAAGGTTTTGAAGTAATTATGGTGTTTTAAATCATGTAAATCTTAAGGACACCAAATGAAACCTTTTCTGTTTCCACATGGATGGTTAATGAGGTGATACTGGAGAAACTGTAACTTTTCTAACTTTCATACAGATTGCATAATCAGAGAATATTTGTTTTCCATGTAAACATTTTTTTTTAAAGTAGACATTCAAGCTTTCTATTCATATATTTATTATCTCTGCCAGGCAAGTATTCACTGAGATTCAGGTTGTTTTATTTACGTGCCTGTGAAGAGAGGTGACAGACGACAGAGCGTGCACTCCGTCTGTTTAATTAATTTTACGAAAGCACAGTGTTTGTTGTGGTAAGTGTATACAAATAAAATTAAACCCTCTACACATTTGAATGGAGTATTGTTCTTATCTGCACAATCAAAAAAGACAAAGTAATTGAAGTTGCCTTCTGTCTTGTTTACTGTGAGCTTCATAAACTAGTCTACGTCTTTGGTGTGTGAGAGCCAGGAAATGAAACACCAGTGATAGGTTCAAAACGGTGCACAATAACAGGAAATATATATAGATCTGCTGTTAAAAAAAGTTTCTACCTTTTTAGTCTTAGCTTTTTGGTTCTTTTCTCGATTAGAATGGATTAGCTTAATCTACACTGTTATCTTACTTGTCTAGCTAGCTATGCAACTTACACCTGTCTGGTCTCAATAAAGATAAAATTCCTAAATAGCAATCTGTTCTCTCATTGAAAATGTGTTAGTTTTTTTTATTTCATCTAAGTCTTATTGACTTTCAACTTCCTTTTATAGGGTTGGTCTCAAGTGTCAAGCATGATAGTGTCTCAACTCAATTTGTTTGAGGCTATGAGGCATTATTAAAGGTTTTCCTGCCCCGCCAAAATCTGTGGTCATGAGCCACTCCTGCTTTTCTGCAGTACTAGTAGTTCAGTGTGTCATTTCTTTCACATATTAAAAATAAATAAATAAAACGCATAAAAAAAATATCACAAATAACTAGACCAAAATATATTGAAATATAGCAGATTTAAAATGCTGCTTAATGCAGTTGCAGAAAAGTTCCAGCTAATAGTAAGAAGCTAAATAAAATAAAGTAAAGGAAGGACTCAAGGTTATTGGGAGAGGCACATACTTTAATGCACATGCATGCACATACTAAGAGGCCTACCTTAAGAAATGTATTTAAGATTTCAAAATGTGTAGATATTGTATGGTAACACACACTGAACGAATATTTACAAATGTCTCTGCATCAAAGAAAACATTAAATATTATGAAAAATAAAATACAGTATACCTGATCTATAAACTTATAGTAAATATTAGAGATTTGTGCGCTCAGAATACAATGCATACATTCCAAACATGCATTAAAAGGTAGTACGTACTAGAATGTAAACATATTGCAAATAAGAAAACATCTATTTTCTTTCTGCTAAGTTGAAGAACTTCAAGAAGAAATTCATGTACCTTAAGAGAAGTCTGTAGGCTTAGTCAGCTGACTTGGTCTGACTTTTAAAAGGCTAATTCCTCCCTTAAAACTCAAATGTCAACCATCAACTAAAGGTCCCTGAGAGTTACTCATCATTGAAACAGATAGAAAAGCGTTCAACAATGACAAATTCAAGCATGTATCCTAAAAAAGGCATAAGTAAAATATACACACAGATGGAATGAAGACAAATAAACACAGAAATAACACACTTTGGCAAATGGGCAAACCCGAATAAATAACTTCACAGTTCCACCTTAGTTTGCTGCAGTTTGACCACAAGGGCAATTGTGCTATTGTCATTAGTTGTTGTTGCTTTGCCAGAGTCTGTGTTGTAGCTGCTCCCGCATTTGGAGCAGCAGCAGGAAACATGGGTACAAGCCTCTACAGCTTGTTGGATGCTGTTCTGGACGCTTTCACTGACAAAGCAATAAAGTGCTGGATCAGCCACGCAATTGAAACTAGTGAGCAGGAGCGAGAAGTGGTAATAGAAGAAAATCTTCTCAACAAAAGAGCAATCGGTTTCCATGACTGTCCGCACCAGCAGAAAGATGTGGTATGGTGAAAAGCACACCAGGAAGATGATGATGGTGATGGTGACCAGGCTTCTGATGCGTTTTTTCTGGGCCGTCTGCGTCCCTGCGCTCTTGCCGACAGCCCTTAGGACCCGGAAGTACGAGACAGAAAGGATTAATAATGGAAACAGGAAGCCGACAAGAAAACGGTAGTAGTTTATTGGCTTCTCCCATTCCTGCATGGGGTAGTGCTCAAAGCACACTGAATGGTTAGTCTTGTCTATGCTTAGCTCCTTGTGCTGGAAAATGAATATACCTACAGCAAGTTCCTTGATCCACACTACAGCACTAACCAATGCTGCTGCTTTCATGGTGCGGAGTGCAGAGAAGCGGAGGGGGTAGACCACAGCCAGGTAACGGTCTATCGAGATACAGCACAGAAAGCCGATGCTGATATATATGTTGTCATAGAGCAGGAAGCCACAGATTTTGCAGGCCCACTCACTATATATCCAGTTATCTCCATTAAAGATGTACTGCAGCCAGACAGGCAGAGAGGCCAGGTACAGAAGATCAGACACAGTCAGGTTAAGCAGGTAGACCCCAAGTTCATTGCGAGCCCTCAGCTGCAGCCAGGCATGGTAGAGTGAGTAGGCATTGATAGGAAATCCTACCAATAAGACCAGGATGTAGGTTCCAGAAAAGATGTTTTGGTGAATGTTGTGGTTAATTGAACAGTTGATCATCTCTTCAGACATATTCAGCATGGGTCTTTCTAATGGACCATGCACCCAAAGGCACCTAGATTCTTTCTCACACATATCTTTCCATGGAATCTGAAAAAAGAAATGAAAAAACAATTTATCAGTTTTTAAAATACTGAATGTTTGTTGCATTTATGATATTGAAGACTTTTTTTATATGCTGTAGACATAATGAAGAGCTAAGCTGTAGATGTAGGATAAAGTCATGTTCTACACAGTACTCAGTACTTTAAATACTGAGGTGCTTTGCAGAATATTAACAACGTTCTCATGCTAGTTTATATCGGTATAAAATCACAGCTGGAGAAGTTAGTACAGTATTATAAAATAAAATAGGAGCAGGACAGAAAAGGATTTTGTACTGTACTGCATGTGTCATTTGTAAGTAGGTTCAATTATATAGTTCACATTGTTGCTTTTATAATACAGTACTAAATTTCTATAATTCTCTTTATGTTATCCAGCAGATTCCTAAACCCATCTCTAATATGACATGTTTCTAAGCTCAGGTTCATATTAATATTAATTTCAATATACTAGTAATATGTAAATACTAATTCATTTCTAAAGCACTTGAGATTTGGTCAGGGGTTTAAAACATCGGATTGAGAATAAACAGCTTCATCTTATTGACTGCGCTAATTGATTGGGGAATAAGTAGTGGTCACCCAGTGGTTAAGCTGTTGAACTTCTGATTGAAAGGTTGTGAATTCAAATCCCAGCACTGCCAGTTGACCACTGCTGGGCCTGTAACCCTTAGCTATTCAGTAGACTGCATGCAAAATGTGATCTATGTTTGTGACAACAGCTCATACCACGGCAGCTCATACCAGCTCCTGTTTCATCAGTTTCATTCACTATGAAGGTTTCTGTGGATTTTTCAGAAGCATTACAGAGGCAGGGTGACACTGATGAGCAGTAGGAATCAGTTTATGTCTGCAATGAAAGTTTCCACACTGAAATGTCATTTCTTTCCTCAGAGGCAGATAAGAAAATCCACTATTGTCTAACACATGGTCTTACTGGGCAAACATGTTAAAATGGATGGAAAGTAAACTTTCAAACAGGACAAACTGCATTTGTTCACAACTGCTCTTAATGAAACCAGTGTTGTGATCCGCAGAGGGGCTACAAGTTCTTCTACAAAAGCAGTACTAGAATTTAAAACCTTTCACAAACACAGCTTTCTAACAACAAAGTCATAGAAATGATTTTTCTACTGGCGACTGAGAACTGACACCTCTGTGCTTCTTTAGTATAAAGCTCACACTTCTAAGAAACCAGGAGAGGTTTCTGCAAATATTTTAACACTTCATTTCACAGATTTTAATCCATTTTGTCACTACATTTGGTCTTTTAGCCACAAGAACGCATCCTTTCCAACGCAACTCATTCGAAGCTCCTGTTTTTTTTCTTTTCTTTTTTCTATAAGACTCTGAAGGCCATATTTCTTCATTGACTACCATGTGCTGCGCAAGCAGGTTTTTATGCTGACTTTTTTGCGCAATAATTTCAGTGATCATCATGTTTTTTAATTTATATTTTAATTTTAGGTTTTTAACTAATTGTATTCCACTACAACTACTAAATCTTTTATAAAAATTTAAAAAATTATCCCAAGGTGCGTTTCTATTTATTAAAGCTCCTTAAAGTAGGGTTGATAGATGATTCGTGTTTAAAAAAAAAAAAAAAAAAGGTCTAAAAATATTTCTTTTTTTAAATATAAAATAGAAAAACTTGTCCATCAGCTCCTTTCTACACAAGTGCACTTGACTTCGAATTAGATCGCAGCCCAGTTCCGTTTCATTTCGCTTAATCAGTTAAAAAACACCTGCACTGATACAATGCAGTTCAGTTGAAAACCAAAACAATAATAAAATAATAATAATGACCTATTAGGGAAATAGTACTTACTTTGATTTGCAATCTTGTGGCTTCTCCTCGACGCTTCGAGTCGCGTTAGAGGGATGCAGTCGGACGCGCTCAATACAAGCCGCTGTGTGGAAGAGCACCTTAAGAGTAAACACACACTCACACTGGCACATTACTGAAATCACCAGGACAGAGGAGAATAAAGCACGTGGTCGTTCTGGTAACGAAAAAGGCAGGCTGTAAAAAAAAAAAAAAGAAATGACATCCAGCAGCAAAGCGGTCGATCGGTGTGTGTAATTCCGATAGAGTGATGAAAGTGGTTCCGTCCCTCCTACGCATGTTCACAGCACGAACACTTCTAAGCCGAACACACGCTTCAGAAAGTTGTCGAGGCAGCACACATTCTTCACATTTAACTACAATTCGTAATAAACGAAGCTCTAATTACTAACTCTTTTCAACGTCTAATAAACGTGACTTGAGGGGGCTTGTTGTAGCTCTGACGCATAAAGGAAAATACTCTTTTCCGGGTGCATCACCATGTGCCAGGAACAGAGGCAACTCCTTTATAACGTTTATTGCAACAATATAAAAGAGAAGGTTTTTGGAGTTTTTTATACAACCCGGAAGAAACTTGAATGTTCTTGGATAAAAATAATAACATTATATAACAAAGTTTGTAGACATCTAACCATCACTGTAAATCATTAATATTCTTTCAACAAACTGTAAACTAAGGGGACCAAGAAATCATGACCATGGAGAATGACAATGAAGGACAATGAATATATGAAGTTCTAAGGTTGGAGTCACCCAACTTCAGTGTCTCTGAATAAATCTTATAAATTATTATTTTTTTTGTGATCAGATGAGCAAATCCTTCCCTGAAGTATGAAGTTTATTACAGCAACAAAAGAGGAATTAATTTGGAATCATACCTGTTTACTACATAGATGTTGTTGTGGTGTAGACACAGGTCATATACAGTAGTCATATTTAGGTCATATACAGTAGTTTATAAACTTTTCTCATTTCTAGTA
This sequence comes from Silurus meridionalis, assembly GCF_014805685.1. NCBI lineage: Eukaryota > Metazoa > Chordata > Actinopteri > Siluriformes > Siluridae > Silurus > Silurus meridionalis. Next base: position 13,153,433 of record NC_060891.1, on the reverse strand, counting down.
ACCATGCTTGGTTCTGAAGTATAATTTATGAATTACTGCTCAGAAATTTGAGAATGCAGACATTCTAAAAGCACCTAACATGTAAATAAAAGGTTAACAAAGATTCAGGTTCAGAAACAGCAACCAAATGATGTAAAATCTCTCTCTCTCACATACACACACACACACCTTATAAACACTATCCACAGCCAACATGACAAACTAAACAACTAATTAACAATAATTCCCAGGTGACGCATTTTTTTTTTGGGCATAATGTGTAACGTTAATTCAGTGACACGTAACAAAATAATCCAAAACTAAATCTAAAACTAATAAAGATATTTAGTGGGTTTTTTTCAAACATTATGCAATGTTGAGCTTTTTCCACATTAAGAATTTGAAAATGTCCCTTGAAAAATAACCAAATAGTTACTAATGTGAAAAGTGATCGGTACTTTATTATGTACTTCACTTAATTCCAGGTAGCAGCATGTTGATATATTCTAATAAACTGCTCCAGTAGAGATACTATTTCTCTTAACAGAGGCACTACAACGAATTAAAAATGAGCAGGAGACAAATGTGCAAAATTGCAAACATTAAAACCTTCAGGCAATTGTGTTCAGGTTTTTGAGTAATTTATCAATACCATGTACAATTACCTTATGTGCTTAGGTATGTCTGGATAATAAAGGTCTACACAGCCCTGTTAGAATTGCAGATTTTTGTGAAGTAAAAAAATTCAAAATGTTTCCCACCTCTGTTTAAGATATAGAAAAACTAACAAAATCCCAGTGGAAAAATAAGTTTTAGGGGGAAAAAGTATCACAATATACTGTTGCACAACCTTAAATAATTGGACATGTGACTGTGCTTTAACTCATTTACTAAATTCTGTTCTTCCTGTACATAAATAATATCATACACTATAACTGAAGTGATTCTGAACCAGAAATGATGGTCAGTTGTTTCTTGACAGCTTCTTGGTTTCATCCATCTGCTGATGCCATGGGTTGGAAAGAGGTTGTAATGCATGTATGGATATTTCACTGTCAAGAGTTATAGGGAGAGGGGCACAAAAAAATCCAAAGATTGTGAAGGCCAACATCAACAAGTGGGAGACAAAAAAGGAGCACCATAGTAGAACAAACAAGAAATCCTATTAATACTAAAAGAGTATAAGAAAAAAAATTGGTGGACCACAGTCAAGGACTGGTCACTCCCCGTATTTCAACAATCTCATATTCTTTACACACTAAGCTGTGGGGTAGAGTGACTAAATGGACGCTTAAAGAGGAAAGGGTAGAATTTCTTTTTTTTGTGTGCGTAATTTAAAAAAATATATTTTGATGAAAAATCAAGATAGCTGTCGGTGGCAGTATTTGCTATAGGGCTCTTTTTTTCAGCTTGGACTGGGGCTCTATTCAAGAGAGTGGGAATTATGGATAGCTCCAAAATACCAATCTATTGTGGCACAATACCTACAGGCATCTGTTAGACAATTGAAGTAAAAAGAAAAATGTCAAATACCAGCACAATAACAACCCAAAGCACAAATTCAAGTCAACAAGATCAACAATTTGGAATGGCCTAGCCAGGGTGCAGGTCGAAATCCTGGCAAAAATCTGGAATAAAACAGGGATGAGTGATGTGTTCACATGTATCCAGGTTCCAACTAGGTATTGTTTGCATCTATTTGTTAGCTATGACAAAGCTTTTCAGTTCTAAGAGATTAATTCTACATGACTGATCATGGTTTCCTGGTTGCACTTCCTTATATACCTAGTAGTCTTCATGTTACTATCTATTTGAATATTAGCATGTAGCGGGTAAAAAGAGCCAGTAAATCAGATAAAAATAGTTCACACTCCATCCTTTGGAGCACATGCTCCAGATGTGCATCATTGAAAGTGTGAGAACAGACACATTATATCACTTTAAAAGGAGGTTCTGGGGAAATGTTTAAAAATGTGAACTTGCCTCATATGTATGGAATGTAATTGTGAATAATGAGCAAGCTAAAGGATCCTTATGACAATTTTATGAACCTAAATGGCAAACTGCATGCAGAAATCATCCAACTGTCAGTATGTAGTCTCAATTGTGTATATGGTTACTGACACTGTATGCCATAATGATTTGCAAAATGGTTGCTTTTATATTAAGTTGTTTAAAACACATTCACATTTACGTCATTCATCAGGAACCCTTATCCAGAGCGACAATTATCAGTCAGCTTGATGGTACTTTGATTGAAATCATTTCTTTTCAATCAGAAGCCCAACACTTGTTGTTCAGTGAGCTACTACAGGCATGTGATTGAATAATGATAACAAATGGTCAAGTATTTTTTAGCTATTGTCCAATGCGGAACCAAAAAAACCCATCACGGCTGCATTCCACTAAGAAGCCTACGTTAAGATAAATGTTACTGGTAATTAAACTATTAACTAGACTTGATCCCTATACAATGACTTTAATCTTTTAAGAGTAAATGTATAGCCATACAGTAAGGTTTCCCTAGCGTCTAGATTTATGGTAGAATTCATAACAGAATTATATAATGTTAATGTGGATAAATATTGATAAGATTCTATTATTCATATGCACACACCACATCTACAAAAATAACAAAAAAAACCCTTGCTGTTACTTCAATTTTAATGCAATTGTTCTTGGAATGAACCATACACTCACAGCTCAGTTACACACAATCCCGGCAACTACACAACAAAACTGTGGAAAACAGTCCCAAGTGTCTGTGGGGAGTCAATAAATAGCGCTCCAAACATGGAAATTGTAAAACTAACCAAATACTAAACTCATACCCAAGCAAAAGGCTGTTAGTATTACTTGTGATTAATTTCCTGCAGTAAACTGGGGAATGTGTCCAGTGTTAAGACTTCAGTTAAGGCTCCACTGGTCCTACTTACATAGTGCTCTTACAATGTATTTACACACATATATATATATATATATATATATATATATATATATATATATATATATATATATATATATATATATATATATATTAAGGAAAAGAAAAAAAAAAGTGTTTTAAAGGACTGTGATACTTATATGTCAGAACGACACAAAATTTGTAGAAATGTACTTGAAATGAGTGCTTCAAATGTAAATGGGAGAAAAAAAAAAAAAAAAAAAAAAAGGAGTTTGACACTTTTGTGTTACAATGTGTCACTTCAGTGTAGAAAGTCCTGCTCTCCGCATTAATCTTCGCTTCTAACTTCATGTCCACTGCTCTGTTTTGACTTTTCTTTTACTCTTTCTCATTCATTCTGTGGTTCCGGATCTTTTGTTTTCGTGTCCCACACATGACCAAAACCCAGTCCTGCATCAAAGAGATGGTGACCCACAGCAGCAGAAAGCGTTCAGGCACTGGCTTGTCAGTATGGTGTCAGAAAGAGAAGCTGTTTCCAGTAACCTGTCCCGTTGAGACTGTCTGAATGATGAACTCGCTGCTTTCACCCCACCTACTAAAGATGGATGCTGTAATTACTCTATGATTATCCAGGGAGCGGTCCTTCAAGTGAAGACCAATGTTTGAGTTTTACATTCAGAATAGAACTTTGAGCTGCCAGGAACGCCGTCCACAGAAAACTGGAGGAAAACTCTGGTGTGTGATTGTGGAAGGGTAAACCTTCTCAAGCCATATTAAAACCCAAACACATTCCTTTGCCAATCTATGTACAAGTTTTACAAAGTGGGCTCATGAACACAGAGTAAATGCCTTGTTCTTTGTGGTTTAGTGTTTTTTTCAGTCAAAAGTCAACATCTTTGCTGTCTTAATGTGATGTGCTTTAAAAAAAAAACCTGCGAACTGTGATTTAACAGAACTGCCATAGGGGTGAACTTTGGGTTACACGCAGCCATATTCGTACCAAACAGTTTGCTGGTCGTTGTTGGGGTCTGGTGAAGCTGGTGTACTCAAGGGCCTCTCCTCTACATAACAGCCTGGGCCAGAACTATCTGATTTCTTTAGTGAGGAGGGAGATGGCTCAGCCTGCCTGCTCTCCTTCTGCTCCTCCACCTCCTTTTGTCTCAGGGCAGAGACTGCACGCACCGGCGTCACCATCGCCACCTCACCTCGAGGATAGTGGGAATTGTTTGAATTTAAGCTTCCTGAGCGGCCACCAGTTCCAGTGTAGCGGTCTGAATGCAAAGCAGTGGAGGAGGAAGTGAAGGGTGGGTCATCTCTGGGAGGAGCTACAGAAAGGCGACGGGGGTCTAGTGAAATATGTCCAGAGCTTCCAGAGAGCCTGGCTGAAAGTGGACGTTCCCTCCTAGTCATCCCCTCTGCCTGATTTTTGCCACCCGCCTCGGGCCGGTAGCTGTCAGGACCATTTGATTGGAGGAGGTCGGCCGAGGCCAGGCTGAAAGTGCGATTCAAGCTGTTGCTGCCTGTGGTTCCTCCACGATGCCCCGAGTGCTGCAGATGCAAAGACCGCCCCCCTCGGTTAGGAAGTGTCTGCGACTGAGAAAGGGTCATGGAAGCTTCTGAGAGTCGTATGCTTGGTTTAACACTGTGCCCAGGTTTCGAGGCTAGCCCATCTGGTACAGATGCTGTTGCTTTGATGGTGGGCGTGACATAACTAGTGGGTGTTTTGGCGCCATCTCTAGCTGGTGCCGTTGGCCTGGACACTCTGGTGAAATAGTCAGTCATTAGGTCCTCCTGACTTCCTGTGTGCACCTAGAAGAGACAAATCCAAATATTTAAACAAAAAGCAAAGCTCCAGGCCAACACAGTGTCTGATTGCAATAAACCCTGTGCCACACATCCATTGTCCATACTATGCTTCAGTGCACAAACATAAATAACCTGCCAAGATGTAGGCAGCTTGTTAAATATTTCATAACGTTAACGCGCTGGAGAAAAGAGGAAAACAAGCAAAAGAGAGGAGCTGGAGAGAGACACATATAGACTTATGTGGTATGAGACGGAAGCAGATGAAAAGTTTGCTCTAAATCACCTAATAACGACTGCTGCCATAGTGATGCCTGACCACAATGTCTGTGTGCTGTAAACATACATCTTTCAGCACCAAATAATCCTGGATTAATGGCCCTCAATTACAAAATCTCACTGCAATTTCAGCTCAAGCATCAGAGCACCAAACCACAAATATCGTCCAAAATCAATCGCTAAAGCCATTAATAGGAGGCGCTATTGATCTTGAATGATCTTGCTACTTCTGTTGCCACAAGGGATTTGGATTTTTAAAATTGATCAGTATATGAGCAAAAATGCATGTTTTGTGAGCATATTGCAAAAGCTTTCTAAATTGGTAGCTTGGGTACTGATAAAGCATAAAAATATCAGTCACTAGTTTTAGTTACAAATATATATTTTTTTCTAAAAAGGCATAGTGATGTTATAATACCAAAGAATACAGACCCTTTCCAATACCCACCCTAGAATGACATACCACTTCCATCACTGCATACCTGCAAAATTATTACTTTATTGCCTACTAATGCTGCTAATGCGCCATTTTCCTAGTCTATTGCTGTTAGTTGGACAACCTTCCCAGTTAAATCACTGGATATTGTAGAGTCCAGTTAAAATTAGTTTGCACATTTTTTAACCAAATTGCTACGATTATACAAAGCCACTGCTGGGTAACCTATTTATTTATTCTAAATGATTAACTCAGTGTTTTTGACCTTTATAAAGCTTTGTGTACCATTTGACTTCAAATGTGTTTGTAATTAAAACAACTTGTGACAAAAAAATATATACAGTATGAATGTTATAAAACACTATTTATGCATCGTGAATTATTAGGAAGTGTAAGATATGTAGGCAGACAGGCTGACAATGTTTTTACTCTGATTCGTTCCAGTTGCCTTGAGGCAGCGCTAAACTGGGTACATTTTTGTTTATAGCTGGCCGCAAAGACAGTAATATTTATGATTGCATTGTCTCATGTCCTGGCTCCTGAGGCATCTCTAATGCACATTAACTGTGTAAATTAACTTCGCACATTACAGAAGCCATAAACTGCAAACATTTTAATATATATGCCCTCAAATCCTGGCAACATCAGCAGCTTTCTGTCTGGCAACCAAGATTAGCCTTTGAGGAACCAATTTCAATGTATAACAGAAAAGCTTCAGTGTCATTTGGCTTAAGAGAGAAAAGAGAAAGAGAGCATGAGAGAGTAAACTTGAATGCAGGGTAGAGAGTAAGTGAAAATGACTAAAATGAAATAAAGAATTTGCAGTGAAAATTAGGGAAAGAAAAAAAAAAAAAAAAGGATATTTTACTATTCTCTTGTAATTTCTTACAGTAGGAGGTGACAGGGTGTTGCTTTCCTGCAGAAACTCCTCCAGAGTGACCATCTCGCTGCCAGGGGAGCCAGGGCGTGGACAGGTGGTGCGTGGTGTAGACCGTGATTGAGGCATGGCTTCGTAGGGAAGGGTGGAGCTACGAGGTAGCAGTGAGGACTGGCTAAGTGTGGCACTCTCATGGCTCAATCCAGCCACATCATTACTGAAGAGACTGGCAGAATGTCTATGCAGGCGCTCCAGGGAATCTACACAAAAAACAGAAAGGGGAAGGAAATACTGCATGACAGATATTTTGGTTTGATTATATACACCGTCTCAAGGCTATATATTATCACTATTAGATGAATGAAATGGGTTCCTGTCTGAAAAAGTGCATCTCTGTGGTCTGTGAGAGATGAAGCTTTTCCACCAGTTTTCTCAGTAAGCCCACATGCTCACTGCATGAAATATTAAATTAGGACAACTGTTATTTTCCATTGAGCAAGATGCGTGGTCGTGATTCTATTACTAGAAAAAGGATGGTGCAACAGATACCAATGATGGCATTCTGTGAGCTAATGTATGAGAATAAGAGCAGTGAGCAGTTAAGACCCCATTTGTGCCCCCATACAAGTTAGTAGCTCAATTGTCATGCTGTGAGGTAAATAGTGGGAGATATAGTGGCAAATGACTAAAGTGGAAAGTGAATAGCTTTAACACCCACGTGTCTTTCAACCGCCAAATGATTGTCATATATTGTGCTTGGTGGACATTTGTTCAATTAAAGGGAACTAATTTCTCAAAAGACTTCCATGCATAATCAAAGATTAATTTATATAACATGGCCAACATGATCATATAACCTTCTGGCATTAATACTGGGATTCAGGATCCACAGATGAACACCCATCCAAAGAATTTCATTTGTATGTTCACTGAGGAACATGAGCCTCTAGTTTAGCTGGTAGAGATTAAACCCCAGAGAAAGATTAGTCATTTCTACGGCCTCAGAAAATCAAAGGCATAGGGGGGCTTGGCGAATCTGAAATATTACAGCATGGCAGCAGTCATTACTTGTTTGATTTACTTCTCCAATCCAGATGATTGGGTAAAGTGGAAATCGATTGGAATCTTCCTAATGAGAAATCAATCAATTACATGCCAATCAATTCGTATGGGATATATAGATAGAAGATAAATTATGGAATACAGCCCAACAATAAAAATGGACCAAAATAATATACAAAAAAATACATTTTGAGTGACAGGCCAGAGATGCATCCAGATTGTGTACTCCATATTAGTGCATTAATGAGACCTCAGGATTTGATGCATTTCCCAACCTTAATAGTGTCATTGTCGTGGTATTGACAGATTATACCTGAGGTATTGACAAATACATTTTACCCATCATACCTTCTGACCTGTCATGACTAATTAGTGTAATTACTGCTTTTGTGCCCAGTTAACTGACTAACCATCAATTGTTTTTTTCCTTTTACCTATTTTCCCTTTTTGTCCCCAGAGATCATACATCTTTCCTTGACCACTGTGCATCAACACGGAGAGTCAATACAAAATTACTCAAGCAGCTGCCAGGTTTAGGCTCACTGAAGAACAGTAGCATTTTTGTTTTTACAGGATTTGATGTTCACACACCTTTTGAGTTGACAGGAGAGCTGCTGCTGGAGGTGTTGCGACTGTAATCAGCAGACTTGGGCCTGAGTCCTGTGCAATGGAAAAAGAGGAATTCACTCAGGGCAGGAGGGACAGGGGAGTGTGAAACCTATTTGTCCACACACAAGTAAACAAATGCCAAAGCAGTGCAGCAGATTGAGCACCAGGCTCAGAACTATTGATCTGAGCTCTTCATGTACCTGCGTTTCCATGGCCACCACTTCCAAAGCCGGCATCAAGGGAGTGTATACGTAGGTCCTCCTCAGAGATTAATCCTGTACAGCACAGCAAAGGGTGTGATTGTGTGTGTAATCTGCATGACTCATTTCCTTACAAGAGGTTTCCTCTCAGAAAATGTGAAGAAGCATTTCAATTTACTTATGCCAAGGGACTCATTGTGAAGGTCTCCAAGAGGGGAAAACCATATCTTACACGTTGGGTCTACTGACGTCAAACTTAGTTTCAGTTCTTCTCAATCAGTCAACATAGGATTTTTTTTCTCATTGTTCTCAGCATCGTTACTTAAACATTTTTTTTTTCTGAGCAATCAATCTTCAAAACCTTCTCATCTAGCATACCATAAAAATACTAAAAAACATTATACATATTCCAATGTATATAGGTTCATATCTATACTAGCAACCTAGCTTCGGCTCTGGTTGCTTACCTAAAAGAACAAATTCAAATACATAAAAATAAACACACTGCAAAATAATTGCAATGAATAATTTTGAATACAGTGTTAAAACAAAAGAAATTCCAAATGCCTTTCACACTTGTGATTAGTGTAGGCAATATCTGAGTAATATAAATAAATGTGCTGGTCTCCACAAAGTATTCCCTTTTGGACAAATTAGTGTGCCTAGTGAACAGATGTGCAGTTTTCGCTGTTGACATCAGTACCTTTGGGTCTGCGCCCTGGCCGCAAGCTAGAGCAGGTGAAGCCCGGTGCATTGTGGGAGATGGGGTTTAATGGAGTAGAGCAGGATGCCCCTGGCTCTAAGCCTAGCTGTCTAAGCACCAGCTCCTCATATCCGTTCATGTCCTCTGTGCTGCCACCTGCTGGCCGGTAGCTTTCTGAACTTCTGGAGCCACTGTTGTAACTCAGACCTAAGCAAAGAAACGAAGTTAGACACTTTACAAGAGAAAGCAGAAAAGCACAGCAAAAACAAACGTGGCTGCGCTGGGAGCATGTTAGAGCATAGGGTTGAGTGAAGGTTAGTGCAGAGAACGTGGAAAACATTGCGCACTTAGCATGCAGGATCTTTTGCAGGTTTTAGTTGATCATTAAGCAATATGTTTAGAGCATCTTCAAATACCATTCTAAAACAGATATAGGCTGAGGGATTCTGCAGCTAAGCAGGCCAAAAGCTGGCAAATTGACAATTCCTCTCTTAATGGCAACAGCTGGACTATGTACACGCACTGTTTCCAGCAATTACATGCTTATAGAGCACAGTCATAACTTAGTAGAAAATGCAATATATTCGTTGCAAATAAAGCATATCACAAAAGCTAATATTTCAGAAAAAATATATTCAGCCCATATTGGCCTGTAAATGTACTTTCTTTTTGCCATGTGATCTATTCAGCTGTAGCACAATGATTCTGCCTCTGCTTGCGAGGCAATTTGATCAGAAAATGACCAAAGCTCATTGCTGCAGCTTGAAGAAAATCAACTTATTAAACAAGATGGTCTAAGTTTCATTCACATAAGATGCTGTATTAAAGACTCCAACTTGTGTTCCTACTACTGGTTGCCATAGTAACTTAATAGCTGGGGCACAACTAGCCTTTAACTTTTGACCATTAATCAGGAGACAGATCATGTGCATGCTTCACTGCCAATGGGTAATCACTGGACCAAGTCATATTAAGTTAGACTTTTCCCAACTATTGGTCACCAATAGTTGCTGATGTTCCATGACACAAGTCACTGTATGTGAGAATGTAGCTTTAAACAACACACACACACACACACACACACACACACACACACACACACACACACACACACATACACACAATCATCTAGTAAAAATATGCTAGTTTCATTAGGTGTTAGTTTGTTCTGCTAGCCAAAAATATTATGAAATTTAAATTGAACATTGTATATTTTTCAGCTTGATATCTAATCTAATGACAGAAACCTGAGGTAGAATAAGATAAGCAGTGCACGATTTTACAAAGTCCAGCCATAAACAAAGTAATACATTAGCAATAATGATGTAAATGTGAATTACAGTAACAACAATTCCCGCCGAATCAAAGTATCAGTGAACTGTGCTTGGGCACTTGGATAGCTGGAATTGTCTGCTTGCCCAACACTAATTCTTTGCCATTATTGTAAAGTCCACATCAGTGAGCATTAGACAGATGGGTTGTCAGTGGACAGATGGGAAACGCTGTAAATACCAGAGTAACTCGTGCAAAAAGAGGGAGGAGTCTGAGTTAGAGGTTCCAGCAGGATGGGCAGGTTTTGGAGTTTTTCTGGGCTTCTGCTTCACACAAAATCACACTTGGTAATTCTCCCATGACATCCAGTGCATCTCCCAGTGAGCAGAACAAATGATGACGAAGATACTGCAGCATCAAATATCATTAAAGATGACCTTATTTATGTCAAGTTATGAAAATTAAGGCAGAACACTAACTAGTTACAAAAGAAAAGCAGACTGTTGGGACAACACGATCAAAGCGATGTGCAGCAGAATAGACGAGTGACTTTATGGTATGTACAAGATAGTCTAGAGTTAGTGATTGGGAGAATGTTTGTATATCTCTATATTATGGGTACCAATTACCCCCTAAAAAAGGTTAGGATTGGATTATAACAAAGCTTTAATTAGTTTATTAATTCCTACTGTCAACTAAAGGGTCCTAACAATGAAAGCAAGACAAGCGTTGAGTTTCTGATCAGCATGTGAATATACATGTCTATACTCTGGCAGATGCAGGGCAAAGCAAAGGTTGGAGAAGTGCAGGTATACAGGGCAAATCAGAGCTCAGGGACATGGAATAAGCCATTACTCATCCTGATATCTCTATCAGGAGACCCTTCCTCTGATTAAGTTATCCCCTATCACTCAACACGCTCAATCAGATTTATAATCGACTGGCCTCATTAACACTGAGGCCATAGGTTTCTGTGGCGGCTGTCACACAGAGTCCCATTTATCTTCCTCACCCTTGGCTAGTATTGATCCATACAAACACACGCGCGTGGTAGCACACATTATTAATGGCACGAGAGCAAAAAAGCCAAATGCATTCGGTGACTCTGTTTTAACACAATGCTACTTACTGCTACTTCGAGTGTCTTGGTCTGGCACCAGAAGTCCTAATAAGAGCACTCGTGCAGAGTTCAGCCTGTGTGTGTGTGTGTGTGTGTGTGTGTGTGTGTGTGGTGTGTGTATGTGGTTGTGTGTATGTGTACATGAGGTTCCTTGGACAGATTTTCAAAATGGAAGTAGTGTCCTATATGGAATTTTGGTCACTTAGCACTATAGTTCTTGGTGTTTGTTTATTGATGTGTAAATATAGCTGTGTTGTCAAATCTATTAAAATAATGAACTGCATAAATAAGTTCTTTTAAGTCTAATTTTTGATCATTATGTTCAACAAGGAAAATTCCTATTGAAACATAATAGTATGGTCCTCTGTTAAAAGAAATAATCAAATGTTCTAAAAATGGCCGATCTGTGAGAGCGGTTTGGGGGGGGAAGGAGGCATGATGACATCTGTGGAGCCCCAGAAACGAAAGCGTTTGGATAGAGTGGGCCGCGTAGGTGATGTCGGTGTAACACGAATTTTATCCTGGCTCTTACTCCTCCGAAAAAAGAACCGCTTGGCTGCTAAGTGAGAGTGTGTGTATGTGTTTGTGTATGTGTGTGTGTGTGTGTGTGTGTGTGTGTGTGTGTATTTATTGTACATACAAACACAAAGAAGAAGAAAGAGATCAGTGGAAGAAAAGGAACAAGTCAGAAAGTTGTAGATATGATTAATGTCCAACACCCTCTGAAGAAAAACAGAATTTAGATGAACAGCATGCAAGATTTTAACATATTCGTATTTATTTGAAGAGGTTTTTAAAAGGTATTAGAGACATGTTAAATGATACATAAAGAATGAAGAGATTAAAGAAAGAATAGAGGTTTGGAGTAATACACTGGTATACAGCATATACCCAAGACATCCTCTTGTGGAATAAGGTGGTGATGATAATGGTTTGTGTTTCATTTCAGATAGCTGAATGAACAGAGTGAACAATCATGCTATAAGCAAACTACTCATTCTTCAAAGCAGAATATACACACCTCTGTTGTTTGATCCTATGGATGAGACAGGGGAGGATTGGATATGGTTTTCGTCCCCGGAGATACTGCTTGGTGAGTCCAGGTTGAGACAAGTCTGACGTCCCGGCAGTGAAGGTGGAGGAAGCGTTGGGCTGTTGGGGGAACAATCTAAAGGGTGAGGGATCTCTGGAAGAGGGATGTCTGGGGCACTTCGGAGCCGTTCACGAGGGCTGTCCAGCCTGTCACGTGGCCCCTCTTTCTTGGGCTTGATTAATTTGGCAATAGCTTTAGCTCCTGGCCAGTGGCTCCTCCTGTGTTAGATACATTCAAAATGCAACAGAGATAAAAAAAAAATGAAGTTTTTGAACACAGGTTAAGCCTAAATGTATTGTTCCACATAATTTTATTCCACATTGTTTTGTCATGGCATTGCATTATAAGCTCACTTTTTAGGAGTCGGGTCATAGAACTTGTACTGATCCATGATCTTCTCTTCCAGTTTCTCCTTTTGTCTCCGTAACGAATTCAGCTTATCACTGTAGTGAACATAGAGACACGCTTCAATTTAACCTCAACTCATAGAGAAACCAGTCACTAACACCATACCACTGTTGTGCACACGTACATGTATTGTTTCTGCTCCTCGTGGTATAGCTCCTTGCTCTCCATGGACCTTTCCAGCAGGGTCTGGTTCTGCTGGCTCAGGATCTGGATCTGGCTCAGCAGGTGGTGGTTCTCCTCCTCCAGATTCCCTTTCAGCCGAGTCAACAGCTGCACAAACAGACAGAATTTCACACTCAGCCACTGCTTCCTATCCGCGATCAACAAGCCCATGTGAATTAGGCAAGCAAAGGCAGTTTATGCAAAGCTCATCATCAGTCCGAAAACGTCCACCACTCAGATTTCTTTCTACCAAAACAAGTTTTTTTTTGTATAATGACTTGTTGCTTTTATAAGTGGACATTGCAATTTCATGAAAATCCTGTCACTCTCTCTCACCTCACAGTGGTTGTCCAGCTTGGTCATGGAGATGTCCATGCCCTGGTGCTGCTCTTTGAGTTCGTCAAAGCGTGCCTGCCAGCGGTTTAGCTCCAGCTGTGACTCATTCAGAGAGGTCTTTAGCTCCTTGCTCTGAAGCTGCAGTCCGTCATACTCCTGACGCAAATATGAGTGCTTTTGTGACAGCCTGCAAAACAGAAATCTCATAGTCCTCAATTTGCAAATTCCATCAATTTGAAAACTAGCATACTATCTTGGAAAAGATTTAACCTTTAACTTAAAAAGTATTGTGGTGTGTATGGTCCCATCCCTGGCTCACTTCTTATAACTGTATTTTCTGCTGGCAACTAGTTTCCATTTGCAAATATAGAAGAAATACATGCAACCATGACATCATATCTTAGCTCAGTCCTTATAATTGGGGGAAAAAACAAACAAACAAACAAAAAAACCCCCATAGAACAACGAGCTTGCTTTGCTTATATGCCAAATAAATCTAGTTTAATGTGCAGCAAATACAATGTAAAACAAGCACAAAGTTGACACTAAAACATACATTAGTGCTTAAATAGATATATAGACAGATACTATAAAAAGGGGAAATAATACAAATGGAGGACAGTGGTATAAGTGAAATAGGTTTCACTCACAAAAGACTCCTGTGACTGTGATACTGAGAGCTACTATAGTTTCTACACATGCCACTTTAAGTGATTACAGAGTTTGACCATGATATGGTGGTTGATGCTAGACTGGCTTGTTGAGAATTTTAGAACCTGCTGATCACCATGGATTTGGATCACACACAATCTCTCACCACAGAATTGTGGTGAGTAGAAAAGCATATGTAATAATCTTCTTGGGTTTGCACTGCTGCAACATCACAGATTTATATGTATGAGCAGAGTTACAAAGTTTCAACAGCAGAGGGCAGCATCAGCTGTCTAAGAAAGCAGAAAAATGTTTTGCCTTGTTGTGTCACATTGAAATGAACCAGTATTCGTGTGAACTTATTTGTAAAGACTGACCTGTCCATCTCTTCTCTCAGGCTGCGGTTCTCTCCCATAATCTCAGTGTTCTTACGAATCTCCTCCTCCAAACTCTCCTTCTCTCTCTGCAGAGATGCCTCCAGCTCTTCCACAGCACCCTTCTGTTTTAGAAGCAGAGCATACCTGCAAAAATACACACAAAAAAATGTGAACAACACGTTTACTGTCTATATCTCACACAAGAATACGTTCACATTGGTCAAAGTCTCCATAGCAAGGCAACGGGGAACATTTTAGTGGGGGACTGAACAATCCATGAAATATTAAGTGTGTGTGACGTGGTGTATAGAATAGGGAACGGTATCCCATTAGGTCTTTGATGCTTCTAGACAGTTGGCATTACAGCTGATTGGCCACGTGACAGCTGTCTGCTTTAACCTCAAGCCCTAGGCCTCTGGAGGCCCACTATTGCATTATTCATGAGTGTATGTGTGCGTGTCTTTCTAAGCCTGACTGAACACTGGTCTGCTTTACACAGCAAGTCTATAAACATTTTCCATGAAGAACAAATGAAAAAAGTAACACAACAGACACGGGAGAGTCCGCACATGCTCATTAATGATTACTGCGTATCCGAATGTAACAAATAGGAAGCGATATGGAACATTGTTTCCACAGGGCATCACTTTTAGCCCCGACAGAGACAGCTGGTCAACAAGCACCTACATAACATGTGTTCCATTACTCATACTGATAGCTCTACACGTGCCAAATCTAAGATACAAAAGGGCATGAAGTTTAGCTCCACAAAGGCCTGTTTGGGTATTTCAAAAATTTCACACAACATGCATGCACATACTATCTCTAGAACTTTTACAAAACGACATGGAAAACAAAAACCATCAGGTAGGGTGTCATTGTTTAGGTAAAATTGTCATGGTGATGATGGAGGTAAGAGGAGAATGGTGACACTGACACAAAGAGTGGAGTAATTCAAATAATTTCTCTTTTCAAACTGGAGAAAGTAGAAGAGCATCTCAGCACAAAATACTGACAATTGAAGTGGGTGTGTTACAACAGCAATGCTTATGTATGATCTGAAGATCAACTGAAGCATGACTGTACTGCTCCCATGTGATTGTCTGATTTGGCTGATCTGTGTGTAACCATTTTCTAATAGGCAATAAAAACAACCATTTAAAAAAAGTTTTAATTTACATTTTATATTTCTTGGTGTGCCAGACATTGCTTTACTACTGTTCCATAAGCAGACGTCCTGACTAACGGCCACATTGGCGTCTCTGTATATTGCCAACACACATATTCTCATTCTCATGTTACACATTGGCAAAAAACATCCACAGTCAGGAAATTACTGAGCTCCTTTCAAGTTTTCACCTTGTACCATGAACAGCAAAGGTCCTTTTTAATGGACAAGAACCTGATCATGAATTTATATAGAAACTACTGTGGAAAAGGTGTAGGCAGTTTGGGGGATACATCTTAATGTACTTTTATTAGTTAAAAATTTGAAGTAAATGAACACAAGCAAAATCCAAATCAAACATCTGTACAATTTGCACCCTTGTAAATAATACATATTTTGCAGGGTCAGAGCCAGGTGTAGGATTAACCAATTCTAAAAAAGTAGATGCTAATGATCATTAACTTCATATGTAGGTTAAAACCATAGTCATTAAGTAAAATGGAAAAAATATGTGCAGGAGGATTAAAACTGAGTGATGTACAGTCAAACGTGAGGTTGTAGAAGAAAGTTTCATGTCACAGGTCATACACTATGGCAAGACTGAGCACAGCAACAAAACATGAGGTAATTATACAACAGCAAGCTCTCTAGTAGGCAAAAGTTTCAAAGCAGACTGAGGATTTCAAGATGTGTTGAAAAAGCTGAAAAGGTAATTTAGAGGACCGTAGACGCAGTGGTCAGCCATGAAAACTTAATGTAGCGAATGAAAGACGTGTCCTGTTCTCTTCCCTTTGACACCTGGAAGCTGTCCAGCAGTGCCAACAACAAGGAAACAATGCTAAGTGACTCAACTACGCATAACAAAAACATAGGTGCAAAAAAATGATGGCAAAATCTGAAATATTTGGCTGCAAAAAAAGAACAAGTTGCTTCCCTAAAGGCTGAAGAGCAGTGTCTACAGGCAACAGTGAAGCATGGTGGAGGTTACCTGCAAGTTTGGGGCTGCATTTCTGCAAATGTAGATTTGGTCCGGATTAATGGTGTCCATGCTGAGAAATACGGGCAATACTTTTCCATCAAGCATTACTATCAGGGAGGCATCTGATTGGCCCCAAATTTATTCAGAACAACAACCCCAAACATACCACCAATGTCCTCTCAACATCATCAAGTCTCTCCGGGATTACATGAAGAGACAGAAGGATTTGAGGCCAACATCCAACAAACATCCGTGGTTATCTCTCCAAGATGTTTAGAATAACCTACCTACTGATTTCCTTTAAAAACTGGACCTGGAAGTGCAACAATTCCAAGAATGTATTCTGTTTTTCAGGCAAAGGGTAACCACACCAAATATTGATTTGGATTTGCATTTTTCTTCTGCTCGTTTACTTTCCATTTTAGTGAAAGCATTTTAACTTGACAGCATTTTTTCACAAGTGCCTAAATAATTTATACAAAAAAAAAAAAAAAAAAAAGAGAGACTACAGGGAACAATTCATGTGCTATCAGAATAACCATAACCAATATAGCAATTGAATGAGACTGACTTGCTCTCCAGACTCCGATGTTCATGCTCCAGTGCTCTTTGGCTGCTCTTTAATGCAGTGTGCTGGCTGATAAGCTGCTCATATTCGGCTGCCTGTCTCTCATGGACGCTGAGCAGACGCTCGTGGTCCTGAGCGATGTTTTCACATCTGGCACGAGCCTCCTCGTGCTGCCTCTGCAGAACCTCTGCCTCTGCCTCCAGAGTCTGCAGCTGAGCCTGCAATGCTGTGTACTGAGCAGTCAAAGACGAATTCTGAGATTTCAGTGTGGAGTTCTCAACCTAAACACAGACACAAAAATAGAGTTGGTGGTTCATTTTGAAGTAAACAATAAGGATATTGTAAAAGTAAACAAAAAATTGGAATATAAATGGACAAGTTTTAGGCAGGTGTGGAAATAGAAAATAGAAAGTATTAATAGTTTATTTTTATCAATTAACAAAATGGAAAGTAAAAGAAAATCCAAATCAAGTCAATATTTGGTGTGATCACCAAATATCACGGTTTCTGAAAGAATTTGGCAGGTAGTTGTTCCAAATATCTTGGACAGCTAACCACAGTTTTTCTGTAAGCTGCCCCGATTTCTTCTCTCTTCATATCCCAGACAGACTCAAAGTTGAGATCAGGGCTCTGCGGGCTCCAATTCATCACTTCCAGTATTCCTTGTTTGCCTATAAGCTAATTTTCACAAGTATGTTTGGGGTTGTTTTCCTACTGCAGAATAAATTTGGTGGCCACTGAGACACCTCCCTGATGGTTGTGCCTGTATTTCTCAGCATTGAGGACACCATTAATCCTGGCCAAATCTTCAACTCCATTTGAAGAAATGCAGCCCTGAACTATCACCATGCTTCACTGTTGCCTGCAGTCACTCATTATTGTTTCTCTCACCAACTCTTTGGTGAACAACCTTCCTCCTGCTACTTCAAAATATTTCAGATTTTGACTCACGAGTCCAGAGCGCCTGCTGCCATTTATCTGCACCCCATTTCCTATGTTTTTATTCATAGTTGAGTTGCTAAGCCTTGTTTCCATGTCAGAGGTTTGGCCACAATTTGGTCCACCATTCTTCCATGAAGACCATTTCTGGATGTCTCCAGACAGTAGATGGGTATACCCTGGGTCTTACTGGTTTCCAACAGTTCTTTACTGACGGCATTGCTGGACATCTTTCATTATCAAAGAAAAGTAAGAATGATGTGTCTTATCTGATGCATTAGGTTTTCATTAGGTTTTCTTGCGTCTACAACGTGTAAACATTGCCCGATACTTTGGCTTCTTCAAAACAACTTGAACAGCACATCTTGAAACTCCAGTCAGCTTTGAAATCTTTGCCTGGGTAAGACCTTGTTAATGCATTAAAACTACCTTGTGTGGTGCCATGGTGTATGACCTGCGACATTAAACTTTTCTACACCCTCATCTTAATAGCAGAGTTTGACTGTTCCTCAGGTGCTTTTACGCCTCCTACACGGTTAATGACTGTGTTTCAACCTACATGTGAAGTTGATTATCATTAACACCTGCTTGGTATTACTGGTTAATCATACCCCTGACAAAAACCCTGGCTTTTTGCAAGTGCACCCAACAGAACTGACAAACTGAGGCACCAGAAATGGGACCTCACAACTCAATTAGATGTTTGGCATGGGGCAACAGAAAAGCATTCATCACATCCTTCCATCTGATGTGACAGTGTCCATGGCTGGGAGTACGAGGGCAATATTACCTGTGCCTTCAGGAAAGAGAACACTCTCTCTCTCTCTCTCTCTCTCTCTCTCTCACACACGCTCACACAATCACTATGAGCAAGTCTAGCTAATCAGGGACTGATGCAGAATTTTAAGAAAGATCAGAAGTGTTTGTATATCAGCTCATACTGTATAGCAGGCAATACATTCATAAGTCTGCTGTCACCACATGCTAAAAAGCAGGCTTAACTTACATACCAATGTTCCATGCTGTAATGCTGGTTTTAATACCTGTAGTTTGGCGGTGTCTTTGTGAAGTGCAGTGTTTTGCTCTTGCAGTGTCGTGGCTTGTTTTTGCAGCGCCAGTGTCTGAGCATTCAGCTGTGTGTTCTGTGAGTCCAGCTGCTTCAGGTGCTCTTTCAATAGATGCTTCTCTGTCTGTAGGGATGCATTCTGGGAAAAACAGACAAACGCTGGGGTCACCACCCCAAGTAGAGTACAACTGAAAAGAAACAACCGAACCCAATTAGACAAAAACAGTAACATACATTCTTTTCCACATCGATCAGATGGTCTTTGAGTTTCAGCAGCTCAACTGTGATTTCTCGCTGCTCCGTCTCCCATTTCTCTTGGCTGGTACCAGACCTGCCCTGCTCCACAGTCTTCTGGGATATTTCAGAGTGGGCCGTCTCCTCCTCCTGCCTCTGCCTCAAGGCCTCCAATGTCTTCTTTACCTGGAGAGGATGAGCAAACATACAAGCACGCAACAAGAGAGGAGATGAATAATGAATACCACATAGAGTAAGTGTCTGTGCATTAAGGTGCACTGTGGACTTTACCGATGCGAGCTCAGTACGTAGCTGCTGGTTCAAGCTGCTGCTCTCCTCAAGACGTGACTCCAGGCCCTGAATTTTTTCCTCCTTTAGTTCAAGGGAATTCTTCAAAGCTGACTCAATCTTTGTCTCCAGGATCCTGTATTTACTAAAGGGTGAGGGAAGGATTTCAATAAGAAGACCAAGTTCTGCTTTGCTGTCTATATGCTGACTAATGATTTGTTAAAAACTTCAAATATCATTAATAATACTTTTATTAGTTTTAATGATAAATAACCAATTCTGCTTAACTATGAGTCCACTAAGACCATAGAGCTCTCAAGCAGTGCACACATGCACACATTACGAAAAGCTAATGGAATGTGAAAGGTAGTAGTGAATGTACTTGGCAGATTAAATTTCAGTGAGCACTAAGGAACTGTTGAGAAATCTTACTGTCCAGGCTTGTTAATCCTTTCTGATCACAATTTCCAAAACAGCAACCAAAAAAAAAACCCACACAGAAGGAAGGTGAGATAACGAGGGAAGAAAAACAGTGAGAAAGGGTGAGAGACAGTTAGAAAGAGAAAGAAAGAAATATAATCCAGAACAAAGAGGGAACTCCTCCCCGAGACAACTCTCCAGGGTACATTCCAAACAAAATTAATAAAAGAGCAGTGTGGTTTCCAATGTGCTGTGTTTGTCTCAACTATTTTCACATGAGAAATGTTAAATACACTTTTTGGACACAGCTATGATCTCCATTCCTAAAGCCAGGGCAGACATGCATGGAAGCTATTTTCTTTATGCAACTAAAGAAAAGAAGAACAGACATGCCATTATGATCTCATCTACATAGTCAACTAGAAAACACAATCAGTCTGATTGGTTAAATGTATATATATATATATATATATATATATATATATATATATATATATATATATATATATATATATATATATATATATATATATATATATATATATATATATATACACACACACACACACACACAATACAGACCAAAAGTTTGGACACACCTTCTCATTCAAAGAGTTTTCTTTATTTTCATGACTGTGAAGGCAAAAGGGCCAACAAGTGCCAAGCATCTCTCGGGGAACTCCTTCAAGACTGTTGGAAGACCATTTCAGGTGACTACCTCTTGAAGCTCATCAAGAGAATGCCAAGAGTGTGCAAAGCAGTAATCAAAGCAAAAGGTGGCTACTTTGAAGAACCTAGAATATGACATTTTTCAGTTGTTTCACACTTTTTTGTTATGTATATAATTCCATATATAATTCCACGTGTTAATTCATAGTTTTGATGCCTTCAGTGTGAATCTACAATTTTCATAGTCATGAAAATAAAGAAAACTCTAAGAATGAGATGTGTTCAAACTTTTGGTCTGTACTGTATATATATATATATATATATATATATATATATATATATATATATATATATATATATATATATATATATTTTTGTTTGTTTTATTTGTTCAAGACCAGACTGATGTTTTTTATTAAGATTATATTGTAAATGTACAGTGCAGTACATTTGCGGTAATGAAATACTGTGTATGTCATTGTGTTGAAGTGTCAAAACATATATATGATATATAATATATAGATATATATATATATATAGATAGAATATATCAAGATTGCACCTAAGACTGACTCTGGGCTTTATTTTCTATATCACTTCTGTTAGGTACAAAATCTTCACAATGACAGCAGAGCACAGACAAATTCCCTTTACTATTCTTATGATTATTGATTTAATTGAATGATCAATCAGTGTGTTCATAGTTTGTGTTTTGGAATGTGAATGGAATCTTTCTTGCATTTTTTAATTTTTTTTGTACAGCCCATTATAGGGCCAACCTTGTAAGCAGAAGCAATCTTGCAATCTTTCACAGATGATCTGCACCAGAGTTCCTTTAACATGGATTCAATTTTCAGGTTCTTTGGACCACACCCATGTTCGCTGAGTGACTATTACAAGCAAAAATTGCAAGTGTGAATATGCCCTAAACATCGCAGTTGTGTGCACACTCACTTGTCTTCGCAGCTGTGCTCTTCCTGAAGCAGTTTCTCTCGGTTCAGGCCAATCTTCTCCAACTCATGACTGAGCTTCTCCAGCTCGTTACACTGCTGCTGTACCCTTAGCTTCTCATTTACCAGCTCCTTTAACAGATACACAGCATGGGGTTATCACGATGTACTAAAGAGTTTTTGATAAAAAGCAGTCATTATCACACGTAGTACCTCTCGAAGTGTGGCCAAGGTCTTCTTGTCAATGGTGACCTGTTTCTGCAGGTCCTTCTTCTCTTTCTCCATATCCTTGACTCTACTGGCAACCTCCTGGAGCCGTGCAAGCTCCCTGTTCATGGCTGTTCCTTCTTTCTCCAGGTTGCTCAGTTTAAGCAAGCTATCTTCAAGTGCAGATTCCCTCACGTCCACTTGCTGCCTCAGCCTACGTGCCTCCCTCTCCAGCTGCTTTCTCTCTTTCTCAGATTGGCCTAGCTCCTGCTCCAATTTCCGCCGCTCCTTCTCTGCCTCCTCGGCACGTCTCGCGACCTTTCTCAGCTCTGCCAGTTCATGCCGCAGATCCTCGCTTTGGGCCTCGGCTTCGTGCAGTTCATTCTTGAGGCCTTCAATTTTAGAGCTACTACTTTCCAGGCACTCTTGGAGCTGCTGGTTCTCTTTGTCAAGGCTGCTGCAGTTGATCTCTAGTCTTTCGGTGCGCTTGGCCTGGGAACGCAGTTCAGCTACGGTACCCAGAAGCTCTGAGTTCTCATTTTCCAACTTCCTGCGCTCCTTCTCCAGCAAAGGTAAACGCATGTTGTCACTCTGCAACTCTTTTGCATCCTTCTTGAGCCCTATGTTTTCCTGCTCTAAAACTTTGTTCTTGCTCTGCAAGATTTCAAGCTGCTCTTCAGCCATTTTAAGTGAACTCAGCTCATCTTGAAGTTGCTTCTGCGTGCACTCTAAGTGCTTTACCATCTTCTGCATCTCCTTGGCAGATCCACACTCATTCTCTAACTGCTTGGTGATCTGCTGCTTCTCGTTCTCAAGCTGCACCAGCAGACTTCCTGTGTCTGAGATCTTCTGGTGGAGGATTCGATTCTCTGTTTCCACCTCACGCACACGTGCTTCACTGTCCTCCTGGGCACGTTTTCGCAGGGAGCTCACAGTCTGGATCAGGTGCTCCTTCTCTCGCTCCAGCTCTGTGATCTGACATGTACACAATCACTATTAGTGCACAAAATAGCTGAAGTTAATTCTGCCATCTTTATTACATCATGTGCCAATAGACTGTACCTGTTGTCCCTTTTCTGTTTTCAGGGTTTCAAACTCTTTCTCCAGTTTCTGCTTTTCCTTACTGAGCTTTTCCTTGAGGTTCTCAGTGTCCTTTATGGTCTGCTTCTCCTGGTCCAATTGAGTCTGCAGTCTCTCAAGCTGAGAACAACCAAACCATAAATCTCTATATTAGGACAAAACACACTAATATTAAAAGAACTAGTAAAAGTCAGGAAAGATGAGGTGTACCTTCTTGCTTAGGCCCTGGTTCTCCCTCTCCAACTCCATGGTGTGAAGCTGACCCTCTTCATAGATAAGTGTTGCCTCACGCAGGTTCTGGATGGTGCTCTGCAGACTCTGGTTCTCCTTTTCCAGCTTCAGAAGCCGACTAGATGCAGACTCGTTCATCTCAACCACAAATGACTTGCGTACTATGCATTGATAGAGGAACCAACAAAACATTTATTTGAGAAATCTCAGAACCTCAGAAAAAATTATTAGGTGAAATGGTGTTTGCAAAAAAAAAACAACTTGTAAAAATCTACATCCCCCCCCTAAAGACGTTGCTGAAATGTGAGGGGTGTACTCACAAAAGTGTACTCACACGGTCCTATTAATTATCTTCATGTTTTTGTCTGCTTGACAGGACCATCTAAATTTGTGTATCTTGTAATCTAAATTTGTGTATCTTGCTATTAAAAAATAATCAGTAATGTGTAAAACAAGGAGAAGCATATTGTATTGTTGAGTGCACTGTTTAGGGGGGTGGGTGGTGGGTGGGAAGGGTGTTCTGTATCTCAAACTGACCATCATTGACCTCATTGTTCTTAGAAAGCTGCTCCAGCTCCCAGCCCAAGTGAGCAGACTCATTCATACTCTGCTTCTGTGAAATTTCCAGCATCATGTTCTCCTCGAGCAGCTCCTCTGGCGCTTCTTATCGCTGTCCCGGTCCTAGGAGACAGACATGCACAAAACATCACCATGATGTTTAGGGGACATCAAATTTATATCCTATTCTCATCTTATATGCCAAAATCTTATTTCTTCACAACTCTGCTTACAATTTCCAGATCATGCAGTTTAGAGCGCAGATGCAGGTTCTCCTTCTCCAGCTCATGTAGTTTGTCACAGCGCCCCCTAGCTGACCCTAGCTGCTCCTCCAGCATAGCTTTTGTCTCCAGCAGAGTCATATTGTCCTCTCTCAGCTCCTACAGATGTTTAAAAAAATGTCAAAAACAAAATGGACAGAAAAATACAGATAAAAAAATTAAATGCATGCCACTGACAGCTGTGAAGCCCAGAGGGTTTTAACCAAAGCAAATGGACAAGAAAAACACACAAGCAGAACAAAACAAAACAGAAGTACAGTATAACTAAAGAAGTTAAAAATTTTATAAAAAGGTACAATATGGCTACCTCCATGCGAACTTTGTAGAAATGGACATCGTGAAGTTTCTCTTTGAAGCGGGCAAGTTCTGTTTCAAGCCTATCCACTCTGCCTGCACGTTCCCTCAGAGCATCCACCTCATCACGATAAGCACGTACCGACCGTGCCTCTGCCAAAAGCTGCATGTTCTGCACATGAACAGAGTCCACAGTGGGCAAATACACAAACGAATACCCTCTTCAGCACTATACCTGCAGATCTAAACTCAAAACCAAATCTGTTTATAGGACAAAATTGAAAAATGGATAAACAGATTTACATTCAAAGCATCAGTTGTATTTCTGCAGCGATAAAATAATAAAGAGAAGGTTGAATTAAAGTATTGAGTCCAAATCTTTGCAAGTATTGTACCTTTGAAATATGATAATTAATGCTGTAAAAAAAATAGCCTAATTAGCAAACTTCTATCTTTCTCACCTTCAAACCTTCAGGTACTGTACACAAAGTTGACATGATAGCAGAAAATGTGGAACGAGCAGAACACACTGACCTCCTGTTTCAGCTTTTGCATCTCTGCATCCAGACGTTCCAGTTCGTTTCTAGCATCAATCAGCTGCTCTGTCTTTTCTTCTCTGTGTACAAGATTAGGATTACCATTTTAGCAATCTATGAGACTACATGTCGACTTTCCGAATAATATCTTGTGCAAAATCACATTTCATGTTTTTTTTAATCAAAAGTCAACAAGATAACTATTTTTATGCTTGTATTTCTTAGCATCAAAGACATGATGATTTCTAGTTGCCTAGCTGTGTATCCATCTTAGATTCTGATATTATCGAGTTATCATTGTAAACAACTTTTTTTTTTTTTTTTATCCACACAAAGTCAATGTCAATCCTAGGTCAAATGTCTGATATAATTAAGAGCTAATTAGTAACAAGAAAGACTAGACTTGTGATGGAAGCTTCCATTCTGACAGCGATGGCATCGAGTAATACTTGTTTTTCCAGATGTGCACCAAGAGACAGTAAGGAAACTATCAGGGGTGACAGTTATTTATTTATTTTTACTTAATAATATGCAACTACTCCAGTTTTAATCCAAACACACTGGTGGTTACCTGTTTCTAGTGGCAGCAATACATTTACAGGCCAAAGTTCAAGACAGAAAAAACGGAAGCCTGAAAGTTATCAGTACGTACAGTTCTTGGCGAGAACGGCGAAGTTTGGCCTTCGTGTCAGCGAGCTCCACTGATATGTGCTGCCGTTCTTCTTTGGGGAGTAAAGCGGGCTGTGAGGACTGGTCAGCACTGGAGGAGCCTATGGAGCTAGTGAGCTGCTGCGACTGCAAATAATCTCTCTCTTGAGTCAGCTCCAAGATCAGCTAAGAAAAAAAACGCACACATACCATAAGAGATCTCACATTCAAGCAAGGGTTGCTTTTCATCCATCAATTGCGATTTGCCATATTCTTCAGTATAAAGCGGTTTCAGCGAGGATGTAAGCCCCCTTACCTCTGAGCACTCATCACGCTCGTCAATGAGCTTGCGTAGATGAAAGGCCATGGTACGAGACAGTGGGTCGAGGTCCTCAGGGGGCAGCTCCCCCACCTCTAGCCACTGCATGTCCAGAACATTCTCCTGGTTGTGGGTCACCTACATGCAGAGATCATTTTACTCACACCGGCAGACAGAGTTGCTCAATAAGTGCTCCGATTAAAAAAAATCTTTATTTTCGAGGACTAATCATTTTCACTCACCTCCTGAATATGGGAAACTATAGCTGCCTGGGTTTCGATGTTTAGCAGCTTAATCCTTTCAATGATTTCCTCTTTACGTTCACACTGCAGAAAGAAAGAGAAAAGAAAAAAAAAAAAAAAGAGATAAAAACAGTAGAACTGATGCATAATTGCATGAAGGCAAACGTTTTCAATATCTTATTGAAAAGAAAAATTTAAAAAAGTCAAGTGTTTCCAGCAGTGATTTGATGAATACAATACATTTTTTTATTTAAAAAAAAAAGGAAATTTTATTTATTTATTTATTTATTTATTTATTGACAGTGAAGTATGTGAGTGGAATAATTCATCAGAGAGATGCACTGATTGTACAAAATTGCCAGGCAGAGCGCAAGATCACAGTAAATAAAATAAAAAAAAAAAATAAAAAAAAGAGCTCTAAAGTGTGCATCACACATATGCTTGCCGTTTTCCCTCTCTCCAGAAAACAGGAAAAACCTGTGGAATCAGAACGGGAGCGAGAGAGGAGGAGTGGGAGAACAAAAGTGTTTGTGTTTGGAAGGAGATATAAAAAGACAGGACTACAGTAAGCAAGAAGTCAAAGAAAGACATGGCATGCAGGTGGCAAAAGAAGGTTTTATACAAACATCAGCTGAGATATGGAAGCTTTAACAGGGTTTATGAAACACTCTGATAAGCAGAATTTTTTTTGTTCCTTGGAATTGAAAAGAACAGGCATGTCCAGACACGGTGATTATACGGCTACTGTAGGTGTGAAAGCTAAAGACAAAGTCTGGGCTTACCTGAACGGCACAACCCAAGAGCAGCAGCAAAAGCCTCTTCATCTCCTCCATGCTCTTGCCTATAAATTATAACAAATGAATCATCTTTTTTTTTTTTATCATTTGTTAATTAACACTAATTACAAACCATAAAAAAAGAAAAAGGTACTAGTGTGCTAAACACCTACTTAAAATCATAGGTTTGCCTAGAAAAGGCAACTGTTATCCTGTAGGCACAAAGTGTGTATCATAACTATTAACCAGCCCTAAGCTATTATTAGTGGTTACACGCACACGTGGCTTTTTGGAAACGTGTTTATACTGCATCAGGCTTTTTTTCCCCTCCCAATTCTGCGTTACATTTCAATATGAAACACGTTTTTTTTCCCATTTTAGGTTTTCTTGAGTCACTTCTTCCACTTGCTTCCAATAATAGATTAGTTTCAAAGACATCTTCAATAGTGTGATTCGGTCAGCATTACAGCAATATTTGCTAAAACATACAAATTGTTTGAATGTGTATCTCAAAGATGTGTCCTCCACCTACACTCTGGGGAGAACAGGAAGGAGTTGTCATGGAGTCCCTGTGCCCTTCCCAACAGCGTACCCCATCCTCAGAGAGGAAAGGTGGAGCTCCTTGAAACAAAGCCAAACCACTTTCACTGCATCTGTCTACTGTAACAGCCCTTGTGTACAAGATTCACAGGGTTGTTCATTCGCCTAAAAACAGGCATCTTCTGTTCTACTTGCTGAAACATATTTTCACCTAAAATGTATAGTGGGCAAGTTTTTGGCCTGGGTGATGTGCTTTTTCAAGCTGGTTCAAACATGACCTTGCTTCGACAGTGGCAAGTAAAACAATCGCTGATAGCAAAGGAAGTTGCTGGAGGGGTTGGTTATTTTGATCGCCTGCAGGAACGTACATGCAAAACTAGTCTGCATCAGATCAGCCTGTCAAAGTGCAGCCTATCAGGAAGCTTAAAAGGAGCAACAGAGAATAAACACAAACCAAGAGACAAGCTGCCCTGTGTAATCCTGCGGGCTGTGCAGAAAGGGCTCTCATGACGACCTTGTTGTCATTAAAAAGACGCATAAAAAATGCATGAGAAAATGAACTTGAGAATCATTAAGGCTGTCATCAGCTGATAACAAAAGACAGTGACTGGGAAAGTCCACTGAGTTTATGTGTCCTGCTCGAGCACATGGTCTGTCAACAGCAGGACTCGCAATCAGCACAGCCTGGACCAGGTCACCACAGCCGGCTTCCTCTGGTCTTTTCCCTTTCCTTCAGATTTTATAGACCTAAAACATGTGGCACTGATGTGAAGGTGAGGATTGGTCTGTCTGTGAGAGGATGCATGGAGAAGTGAGGACTGACCTTTGATAAAAGTAATGAGAGTTTGCACTCTCTGCCTCACTCTCTTTTTGTTTTGTTTTTTAAACAAGTTTTTATATAAGGAGATACTTCAAAACAACGACATACACAGTATTTCATTACCGCAAATGTACTGCACTGTACATTTACAATATAATCTCACATAAAAAACATCAGTCTGGTCTTAAACAAAAAAAACAAAAAACAAAAAACAAAACACATATTATATATATATATATATATATATATATATATATATATATATATATATATATATATATATATATATATATATATATATATATATATATATATACACAGTACAGACAAAAGTTTGGACACACCTTCTCATTCAAAGAGTTTTCTTTATTTTCATGACTATGAAAATTGTAGATTCACACTGAAGGCATCAAAACTATGAATTAACACATGTGGAATTATATATGGAATTATATACATAACAAAAAAGTGTGAAACAACTGAAACATGTCATATTCTAGGTTCTTCAAAGTAGCCACCTTTTGCTTTGATTACTGCTTTGCACACTCTTGGCATTCTCTTGATGAGCTTCAAGAGGTAGTCACCTGAAATGGTCTTCCAACAGTCTTGAAGGAGTTCCCCGAGAGATGCTTGGCACTTGTTGGCCCTTTTGCCTTCACTCTGCGGTCCAGCTCACCCCTAAACCATCTCGATTGGGTTCAGGTCCGGTGACTGTGGAGGCCAGGTCATCAAGAGAATGCCAAGAGTGTGCAAAGCAGTAATCAAAGCAAAAAGGTGGCTACTTTGAAGAACCTAGAATATGACATTTTTCAGTTTTCAGTTCAGCCTTCAGTGTGAATCTACAATTTTCATAGTCATGAAAATAAAGAAAAGTCTTTGAATGAGAAGGTGTGTCCAAACTTTGGTCTGTACTGTGTGTGTGTGTGTGTGTATATATATATATATATATATATATATATATATATATATATATATATATATATATATATATATATATATATATATATATATATATATATATATATATAAAATATAATACCAAATAGTTTTCTCTACCTGACAACGGGTCCTTGGCGATAGTCAAAACGTTGGGTAAGGTCATCAGAACAAGCTGTTGGAGATTTTCCTGCATAATTAAAAAAAGAGAGAGAAAGAGAGAGATTGAGAGAGAGAAATGAAACTCAAAACATCCTGCTTAATGTAAAACAGTCTCAATATGCACAGCCTTGACATACAACTAAAAGGTGATATCAAGTAGCTACCACAGTTTTATCACTCTACAAGGAGGTCATTTTAGGGCATGGAGATGACACCCTAGTAGCAAAAAAAAAAAAAATGCTACAATCAGCGGGGCAGATGGCTAAACCAGACTGAAAAACAGACTGGGGTCATAAACCAGGAAGAACAGTAAGGTGGGAATGGAAAAGTCTCTTCACAGACTAACAGGAAAGTGTGTTGGAAATGGCAGACATTAACACACCATGTGGGGTGTTTTAGGGGAAGGGAACTCTATGGAATTTATACAGTTCAATAGTTCATGCCTGGGGTGATGGAGACAGGATAGGCCGGGCTGTATTCTTATGCAACACAAACATGGAATAATATGTGCCTTTCATGGGACTGTATCTGAAGATTTTAACAAAAAAATAAAAAATAAATTGTAGATCATGGCAGAACTTTCGAAAAGATTAAAAAATATTATAATAATAATTTGCTTACTTAACACAGTCCAAATAAAAAAAAAACATATACAAAACAAAGCAAAGTGACTTTATTGCAAAATAATAATAATAAAAATCTCACTATGTTCATTTCCAGTTTAAAATCTTTAAACAAGCATGTGTACTGTGGTGCAAGTATGTATACTGATACATAGATGGTACACATACATATTTTACATAGAAGAATATAATGAATCATTACATTGGGATTACATCATTCATGACTATATTAATTATAATTACCCTCATATCTGAATATTGCATGTAACCCCATCCCAGCCCCACATAACATTTGCGTGCACACATGTATGCCATGTGATCCAACTTCAAGGACAATGGCCTCCGTAGCAACTGAACCCAACACTCACGGTACACAATAGACAAGACCTGACAGGTTCATCAAACCTAACCCCTTATTTCAATATATACACACACAGATAGGGACAGTTCTACCATTGGAAAGTACAGGAAATATCATTAAAACTGCAAGGATGTGGTTGAATGCCACAAAGAACAAGCTTAACTCAAATGTACATGCAAGAAATGTAGATAATTATAAGTACATAGATAAATAACTACATACTGAACACAGCAGTGCATTTGACCAACTTCACCATCTAGAATTTCATTCTCCTCTGGTCATCAGACTCCTGCAATGTAATTTGCACTGCAGTTAAGGTGTGTTTAAGCCCTCCCCCACAGGTATTTGGGTTTAATGGTGTGCAGTTGTGTCACACATTACGCCAAGTCTGTGTCTCTGATCTAGCAGTGCAAAAACATCTATAATCTAATAAATCTGCTAGGTAAAACGTAAGTGTTATGGCCTTTAAAAATCACTGTGCTCTGGATAAGAAACATTTCCACACCCAGCCAAGGACTACATTATTAATATAAACGCTGAACAATCAGGGTCATGAAATGCTTTAAAACCTTTCATTTAAAACTAAACAAAAAACACTTTCAGCCCTAACTCATACATCAAAGCTACATTATATGTGCACCTGAAACCATGTAAAAACATATAGTGCGCTGCTGTGGTCAAAGTAGTCTTGTTACAATGTCACGGTTTCACAGTTAGTCCCGGTGTAGGATAACCTCACTGCTGACGTTTTCAAGATAACAATTAAAATCCAATACCATGCTCTCTTTCTTTTTTTTACCTGATCAAGCTCCTTACCTTAGTAGTTCTTATCCATTTCTAAGAAAGAACAATCAGGGGATTTGATCCTTTTGTTCCTATTGATTGTTGTACGTGTTGAAGGATACATGAGACTTGAATAAAATTTGTCATACATTTAAATTTTGTAATTTATACAGTAAATCAATACAGTGAAAGATTCAATTGTATATACACTACATTATTTCGTGAATTTAAACACCCCTATTGTTTAGGTGTACCCAAAATGTCTGGCAATACAATTTGTTTTTTTTGGCAAACTACTGGGTCAATAGTGAGACCCCGTAGTGTTTTGGTTCATCCTCATATCCTATGACATCATTGTAAATCTCTGGCCTCCCAGCCTACCCCCAACTGACAGCTTAATCTGGTCCTGAGATGAACGAGTCCCTCAGGAGGGCTTTGTCTACAGGGGTCTGATTGAAGCACCACTCTCTCTGATCACAATGCAAGTTCCTAAACTGAGGCCCAGGCCTGAATTCATCATTGTGCCTATGTATTACGGTGACAATACGTGAAACCTTCTCTTTTTTCAGATACCACACACACACACACACACACACACACACACACACACACACGTCAAACTTTTCAAAAACTTCTGCTTTTATTACCCATATACGTGCACAAACTGTGGCTAGATTACAGTGCTGAAATCTCTAATCTGTTCTGTCTGGGTCACAAGGAACATTGTAGAGTTATAGGTTAATGTGTTTTTTATTTTGACTTCATTTGACATTCGCCTACAAATCGTAAAACAATGTTGAGCCATTTTTGGTAATCAGGACCCGTAGTTAGAACATATCCGTTCACTACAAAACTCTTCCACAAAACAAACATCACATACAATAACTATTGCTTTATTTGGCACACTAAACACAGCTTGCAATTAGCTAAAAGCCTGTGTTTCAACATGGGGACAATATACCGAGTAGTGGTGAGTATCAGAGACAATCTCTGACTGAATGATCTCAAATTTTGAATTATTTTATAATTTGCTCAGTAGCTCCTGGTTCCATAATGTCAACTGACTGTATAAGACTGTAGAAAAGACATAACTCACAATCTCACACTAATGCTCCGGGTATTTCTTACTCTCCGGTGTTTGTATTGTTATTATGATTTATAATCACACTTTTGATCACCCAAATGAGGATGGGTTCCCCTTTTGATTCTGGTTCCTCATAACATCTAGAGGAGTTTTTAATTGCCACAATCGCCCCAGGCTGCTCATCAGGAATAAATACACATAGTTCACTTTCATTCTTAAGTTCTGTAAAGCTGCTTTTTAAGACAATGTCCATTGTGAAAAGCGCTATAGAAATAAATTCAAACACTTATTTATAAGCTAAGCTTTTAATATGTCTGCTTCCAGATGAATTCCTTACAGAAGCTATATTTTAAATTGTTCCAAGCGAGAAAGACTAGTAAAAAGAAGGAACAACAACAAAAAAAAGTCAACTATAAATTTCTACCTCTAGGTCTGATTTCTTCAGGGTTGTGTGGACACAAATCCAAATAAATCCTGAACCATTTTGGTTTGTTGTCTAAATTAGATACTTTCAATAAATCATTTTCTAATTTGAGTTGTCATACATCAATAATGATAGTACACATATGATCAAAATTGATTAGGCTTTTTCCCCCTCCCATAAAATAAATAAACAACTAAATAAATAACGTCTCTCAGTAAATGAGGGGCAATGTGATTGTCAAATATTGTGTTTGGTGAAATGATCCCGGTATATGATAATATAGTTGAGAAATGTTTTGGATAGTACACAACATAGTTCTTAATCTTTTCTGCCTAAAATGTTTGGACCTTGTAAATGTATTTTTTTACAGTCAAAAGCTCCTTTTTGTTCATTAGAAGTCAAAGAAATGATCGTTATGAAACATTCTCACGTTATAAAAGATGAAGGATTTCGGCTGGACGACTTATGCTTTGAATATGGTTTCGGTGCAGGAGCAAAAGAAACACATCATCGGACCCCTAATTAAACGGTTCGACAGCCATATCATTAAGAGCTTGCACTTTAACCATGTATTCCTGCTACTATAAGAGCAATCGCATGCATATTTCTAGACCCTTAGCAGTCTTATTATTGCCACTTGATATGCCACACCATAAGGAGATTCTGTTTAAGATGGTGTCCGCTTTTAGCTAACCGCTAAATTGGGGTATAAAAGAAGAGGATCAGCTCTCAACAGATATATTTCTTAAGTATAATTCTTCTGATATGTACAGCGTTTAAAATTTTTAAAGTCTAGCCGCTTCCAGTTGTGTCTCTATGGCTGGATCTCCATTACTGTAAATTAAATAAATCAACAGAGAGACAGATGGCACCCCTTATCTAAGACCATACTGCCAGCAACAGAGTGCCCTTACTCTGTTATTCTAACAGTTGGTAGCCAGGGCACAACCCTCTGCGCATACATACACGCAATTACGACCATACGCCTTAATAATTAATAGCACAGCTTCGGTACCCAATGCGAGAGAGGTGTATGTGGAACTTAAGCGGTCTACTCAGTTGTCTCATTATTAAAAACCCCAATAAGGGAAAGGCAGGAGAGATGTTGTGCTTGGCCTCACTTCCTTTTTGTTTTTTATCCTGAGCAGCAAGAATCTATGACCTTACACGCTCTTTAAACGGCACTTTCCACATTTTCCAAGCTACCCACAATCCCATATGCCCAATCAGTGCTCACACAGATAGGACACTCTTGGAAAAAATGCAATGAGGAGAATATATGTGCTTGTGGTGCTACTGTACAATTTCCTGACACTGATGGAAAGTTTTATGAACCACCAAACACCACTTTGAGAGAGTTTTGCTTGCATCCACAGAATGCAGCTACTTTAGCACAGTAATCTTTTTCCTACAGTTATTCCTCTGTTTGGGGTAATGAGTACTGGTAGATTGTTCAGATATTTTCCTTCAAGAGGCATTTGATTATGTCAAGATTATTTTTTTGTATAAAAACAGCGGTCATCTAATGTACTAGACATTACGGTGTGTTTGGACAATAGTTTGCGTTACTGGGCTCAAAGATTAGATTCCTCTCCACTGAACATTTGACTATATCCTATTTGCAATTCAAATCGACAATCGTTTATTCAACTGCACTATTTAACGAACTAATGCAGCTCTTGTGCTGCTGAAAATCAATTATTCATGCTTAGAGGTCAGCTGGGAAGATGTCCAAAGATTTTCTATGCAAGATGGGGGAAACGCCTTCTTTTAAACGTCAATCACGCATTTCTATCCAGATAAATTACATTCCAGAAGCTTAGGTAGAATGCATAGTGCAGATTCTACCCATGCTAACAACTTAGCTAATAAATCTATCCAAGTGACATAAATATCTGTGCATTTGTGCTAATATTGGATTCCTCCCACCATTTAAATAAAGGTTCTTCATTGCAGGAGTTTATTAATGTCACATTGTGCACTGTGCACATGCACCATTTGGTTAGGAAGTGTACCGCAGTACCAAACTGGAGTCTAATGGCACACGGTTGCCACTTGCTTAAGAAGTGAATTAAATTGCACATGTATTTTAGCCAATGTCAGCATAATTATATTATTGATACATGTAGCATTATTATACTACATGTCACAAACAAAATGATAATAAAAAAGGTGTCACATTTTGTTCTCCAAGCAAGTTTTAGAAGATGAAAATAAATTGCCCCTGGGGTCAGTTGATTCAAGTGAGTTAGAAATGAGACTAGTGCTGCAAAGGGAAACAATCACACTCTGATTCATACCACAGCAAACATGTCTAGTGTGAAAACCACCAAAGTGTCAAGCACATGCCAACTTCCACTCTGAAATGCCCCAGTGACACACTCTTAAGCAAGAACACAAAATAAAAGATCATATGATTAGAAGCTTTAATTAGCAAAGTTGAAATTTAAATATCTGTCAAACCAACAAGAACAGTAATAGCCCATAAGCTCTAATGTCACTTTTCTTTTTTGTAATATGACAATATATTCTTGTATGGAGTCTTGGACATGGGGTATATCGGTAGGAGAATGCTGATGATGAAGCCACCAGGAAGGAAGAAAAGAAGAAAGCCAAGGAGGAGGTTTATGGATGTGGTGAGGGAAGACATGCAGGTAGTTGGTTTGAAAGAGGCAGATGTGAAGGTCAGGGGGGTAAAGATACGACCCCTAATGGGAGCACCCGAAAGAAGAAGAAGATTCTTGTATGGAGTCTTGCATGCATCTTGCACAGATTTGCACATTAGCTGCATTTTCTTCAGACCTTTAGTCAATACAGTCATACAAGTAATAGGAAAATGAATCATTTAATCAAGATTCTCATCTGGCAGACCCAGCTAAGCTTTTTTTTTTTGAATAAACCGGAGCATGTCAGCTTTCGAAACATGAGCTATCACAGTTTCTGTAGCAGATGCTTTGTTGTAACCAATCAAGCGTTCATGTAGATTATTTAGCTGAAGGCAACTCTGCAAGAAAAAGAGATTTTTTTCATTCGTCATTTCATTTGTCTATTCGGATTAGTTGAATTGGACTATGAAATCAATGACAATGGCATGTTCTCAGAGAACTAGATAGACGTGTATTTATTTTTTACTTGAAACTCAAAACATATCATTTGTTCAAAGTCTCTAGTATCGGTCAAAATTAGTAATATGCAGCAGAAGTGTGAAATCAAACAAAACAAAATAAATAAACAAATGTAATAATTGTTTCTTATCTGTAAATAATCATGAATGGATAAGCATTTAACAGTAACTGTTGCCTCTGTTTAGTCATATTTATTACTTTTTTTTTATATCAAGAAGAAAACCATTATAAAATGTTTTGACTCTGATCAGTATAATTCAACAATTAACAACGAAAGTGAAATATAATGTTCAGCTAGCCTGGTACTGTAATTTATTCATTTTTAAGTTAAAAGCCAAGCCACATTAGAGAACAGTCCCTCACATTTCTTTCATGAAGAAAAACTGTAAAACGATTCATGATTACTATTTAAAAAATACAAATTAAAATGTTGTTATATCTGCACATCTTTTGTACCACGCTAGGATGTTATAAGCATCTAGCTCTAATGACTCAGCATAAGCCCACATGTCTCTTGTGTCATGTGTAAATAATAGTTTCTTTGACTAGGCATCTTGTTTCATCTAAGTTATACAAAATAATCTTTACTATGCTAAATAGTAAAGTAAACCAACCCGTATTGTTTCTTATCAGTGCACCCGGACACTAACAAAAGAAGAGCGAGGTGCACCATAGAGGCCACGTTATGATAACAGCATAAAAACACTGAAGCAATCCTATATATAAACTGATTTGAAAGTGTCACACAGCTCATAAAGCCTACAGCTAGGTTATATGCCTCTTACAACCACCAAGAGATGTCCATAAAAAGGCTGATTAAGCCACTAATGTGTTTTTATTAAATAAATCAATTGGGCTCAGGGTCTGGCTTTTTGCAAATGAAAAAGACACACACACACACACACACACACACACACACACACACACACACACACACAAGAGCAAAACACACAGAATACAGGCATTCTTTAGCTAAAAAAAAAAATTATATAAGCTTCAGCTGCCTTGGTCCTGATTAGCTCCTGATTTAACTGTTGTTTTTGGAAATGGTGGTGCATCATAACAATGTTACAACATAATCAAAACATAACGTTGTGCACACCTGAGCATCCCATTCATCGGAATCATTTTAACATCCCAGTCCAGGTGTAATACCACTTTCACAGTAATAATAACTTCCAGTCTTCAGAGTAGAGTTTCCACTAGATTTTAGAGTGTAGCTGTGGAAATTTGCCTATTCAGCCACAAGAGCATTAATGAGGTTAAGTAGTGATGTTGGAAAAGAAGAGGGCAGGGTCAGTGTCCCAGTATATCCCAGTGTGGTTGAGGTGAGGCCACTCAAGTCCTTCCATTCCAACCTTTGCAAACCTCGTTTTCTTACACCATACTGTATACTGTCATGCTGAAATCTTTTTGGGCCCCTCACTTCAATTTCCCTTTCAAGTGAAATTGTAATGCTACAGCATAAAAGACATGCCATCTATCAAACTGCATGTTAACCAACTTTGTGGCAATATTTTTGGCAAAGGAACACAATATATGGGTTTAAAAAACAAACAAGCAAAAAAAAAAAAAAAAAAAAAAAAGTTGTAGGCTGATTTATCTTACGTTTGTAATTTAGCGTACCAGTGTACATTTATTTATTGATAGAGACTTGAAGCACTTTTGTACGTCGCTCTGGACAAGGGCGTCTAGTTCGTCTTGTTTCGGCTTCTCCCATTAGGGGTTGCCATAGAGAATTCATCCGTCTCTGTACCCCTCTGTCCTCTACATCTGCCTCTTTCAACCCAACTACCTGCATGTCTTCCTTCACCACATCCATAAACCTCCTCCATGGTCTTCTCTTTTCCTCCTTCCTGGGGGCTCCATCCTCAGCATTCTTCTACCGATATACCCCATGTCCCTTCTTTGCACATGTCCAAACCAGCTCAATCTGCCTCCCTCACGTTGTCACCAAAACATCCTACATGTGCTGTCCCACTAATAAACTAATTTCTAATCTTGTCCATCCTCATCACTCCCAACGAAAATCTCAACATCTTCAGCTCTGCTACCTTCAGCTCCATCTCCTGTCTTTTACTCAATGACACTGTCACTAAACCATACAACATCACAGGTCTCACCACAGTCCTATAAACTTTCCCTTTCACTCTTGCAGATACTCTTCTATCACAAATCACTCCTGCCACTCTTCTCCACCCATTCCACCCATTCCACCCATTCCACCCTGCCTGCACTCTTTTCTTCACTTCTCTAACAGGACAAGGGCATCTAACAAATGCTGCAAATGTAATGTAAATGTTTAATGGTTAGGTATCCACAAACTTTTGGCCATATAATGCAGGTATAATTTAAGTTCATATAAAAACTGCATGAAAGACAAAGTTATTTTAAAGTCCAAATATAATAGCTGGTTATATATCACACAGTGCTCAGGAGACGACATATAAAATTATTTACTGATGATGTATTCATGGTATGCTGTTCTATATACTTTGGTAAAAAAAATGTTATCCTCTTCATGCATTTGTTTTACTCTGGAAGTGTTAATTCTTTGACGGAAACTAAAGAACCGTAATTTCCGGACCATATATAAGCCTGAACTTGACAAATATTTTTATTTTAAACATAAATAAGCCGCACCTGTCTATAAGTCTACACTGAAACTAATGAACTTTACACAGGCTTTAACAAAAGACACGTTACACACGGTGTAATGGGCGAAATATGTTGCGCTTCCTTTAGGAGCATAGCGGTATTTTGGGAATAGCATGGCACTGCATTTTTTCCCGCTATTACTGCATGTGTTCAAGACGAGGAATATGTCATTATTTTCTGATGTTCATTTCTAAGTTTCTTTGACTAACCTGTAACGCTGTTGCCGAAAAAATAAAAAAGCAAGAGTTTTGGAAACCTGTCTGTGATTATATGATTTCTGTTGCAACTGGAGTTAGCGAGCTCTCCCTTCACCCAGACACAACACATTACAACGGCTTGTATCTAAACAGTAGCCTACCAAGAAAGTCATTCTTCCTCCTTCCTTTCACAACTATTTCTCTCGAGAGTTGATCTTTTGGCATCATCGTGCGTTTAAAGAAAAAAACAACATTTTTTCTCCCGATGCTGTGGGGCTTAGTTTTTTGGCTTGAAGTTTGTGAAACCGGGAAAAACCCAGGAAAAATTCATAAATAAGCCGCTCCGTTGTTTAAGCCGCGAGGTTCAAAACGTGGGAAAAAGTAGCGGCTTATAGTCTGAAAAATACGGTACATTTTTAGTTCTTGTTGCTTAAATACCTGTTGACTCTCCACCCCTGTGCCATCTGAGAAATTTACAATTCTAATCCACTTAAATCACTTGCTTATTACATACAGTGTCATTAGGCAACTTCAAGACTACATATGAAAAGAAAAGGTGTAACTAATGCACTAAACTAAAAACTAAAACGATGTAAAGTGAAAGCGAATGTCCTTAAAAAAGGTGGTCAGTGGAGCACAAGCTAATTAGGGCTTTCATACCACTGTGACCTATATTATAGCAGAGCCTCGGGCTGTTTCACTGGGTATTGAAACATTCCAGTATAATCAATATTCACACCACCAGTCTCAGACCATAAGGTTGTTAGTGGAGCGAATTCCCATAACTGCTGATGAAACAGTGTCAGTTTCAGCAAAAATAGTGGCCCAATTCTTTCACAGACACTGTTTTATATTATCCACTAATCTGCTGAGCTGGCAATGTGCAGGACATTACAGCTTATTAGAGTAACGATACTTTACACACGAAAACCAGACTGGAAAGCAAATCCCACTGCCAATATAGGGAGCTCCAGATGCTGCACCAAAGAGGTTTCAGATAATGTTCAAAAGCTACAAAAATGTTCTAACAGAATGAGGAAAGCCAATTCAATAACGACAACATAGCTCTGCTCTTAACATCCTTTTATGTAGCTGATACTGTAAAGTTTCCATACTGTTGACTCACTGCCTTTTTGAAAAATACCACACGAGAGCCATGAGAATCATTTAAGATAAAGCGATTCGCCATCACCAGCCAACATAAAGAACAAACGTCACGCTCAAGCAAAGTGCGCAAACAAAACACACACAAAAAGAGGCCAGGTGACACTGAACATGGAGCAGGCCACCACTTCCTGTCACATGGGCTCCTTTGGAGACAATACTGCTTTTGGACGCTCCCTTTTTTAAAGTACCATAAACAGAAACGGCAATAAAAACGGGTGGATTGTGTTAAGGACGTGCCGAGGTTCTTAACATTATTTCCGCATAAGAACTTCTGCGGGCCTCTTCCTCCACAAATGGGCAGGTCAAGAAGCGTTTCAATCAGGTAACGATTTCCACGAAAACAAGACCAGAATGAGAGGGTTATCTGACACGATTTGAATTTGTGCCAGTGCAGTTTTGTGGCTACCA
This sequence comes from Silurus meridionalis, assembly GCF_014805685.1. Taxonomy (NCBI): domain Eukaryota; kingdom Metazoa; phylum Chordata; class Actinopteri; order Siluriformes; family Siluridae; genus Silurus; species Silurus meridionalis. Next base: position 13,113,420 of record NC_060891.1, on the reverse strand, counting down.
TAGAAGAATGAAGTAAACACATGGGACACACACATTACGCAAAAGCAGACCAAACAAATCCCACACACCCTTAAACTTTGTGAGTGAGTGTGTTCTGTGGGCGGATACACACTAACTTTCGCTGCCCAGTGACTCAGAGGATAACAGGACAGAAAAAAATAGCAGGGAGGAAAAGACAGAGGGGTGTGTGTGTGTGTGTGTGTGTGTGTGTGTGTGTGTGGGGGCATTCCAGGGTCCATGGCAACCCCCGTGCCCAGAGATCTGACACACCCTTTCTCCCTCCTCTATTAAGCAAACGAGGTCTATTCTAACCCAGCTCTACAATAGAGGCTCAAAGACAAGCTCAACAGATTCAGTGCCAAACTCTTCTGGACTATGCACATGAATATCTCAGAGGTTTATCATATCATCATAGAACAGAGAGGTGCTGAGTCACCTGGGCTCCTCTGAGCCTCTTTAAGCTTTAGGCTTTAGCGTGTTACTTTAATAATTTACTTTTAAAAGAGTGATTGATCTTTAGTCAGTGGCCCAAACATGATGGATCTGCTGTACATGCCATGCAAGAAAACAGATGTCCATCAAATGGCTGAGTGAAACCACACAAAAGTCAGTCTGACATCGGCTTACAATATACACCACACAAACACAGTGTCCCACCAACACAATGAGGAACAAGTGGCTCTCCCAGGCACCATAACTTTTTATTGATCATAGACTCGTTCTGTTTTATGTACATATGATTAGAAAACTAAGTGAGGTGAAATCAAAAATCTCCTTTTGCTAAGCTTGTGTTGTACTCGTGAGTTTTTATTTTACAAATGGTAATAAAATAGTTTAATCATAAACCAATGTAGGTTGAAGATGAACATGGGAGGACTTGTTATTATCAACAATATCAACATATTATATGCGTACAGTTCATTAACAAAATCAGCTGTTAAGCTGCCACTGCTTAAAGTGCAAAGTACATCTGGATGCTCTTCAGTTCAAAATCCCTTTTACTATTAACATTGCTTGTCAAGTGTTTCACTGATCTATCTAATCTAATCCCCCCCAAGTGTTCAAAAATGTTTTCTGGTCTTCTAGCTAAATACATAAAGATCAAAGCTATATTTTCGACCTAAATATCAGTGTGGCGACCGTAATAAATATAGTTGTATTTACATTGTATTCATCACATTAGCATTAATAAAAATCTCCATTTGCTTAACAGAAAGCAAAAGTATGTAAGATGAGGGTAAGGTGGTGTTCAAGAAGGAATCACGCCAGATTCATTTGTCATAATAACTCATACCAGCATGCTCTGATGTTAAACTGTAGCACGCTAATGCAAAATGCCTGAAGACTGCCAGGTATAATACACCTGGAGTGAACATCACTGGATAGCTTGCAAGTGTACGGTCATGTAAAGTCAGCAGCAGATATCTTAAGTATTGATGATAGGGTCAGAATTTGATGCCTTTAGAAAAAAAATTCATGGACCCAACCTGCCTTGTGTCAAGAGTCCAGGCTGGTGGAGGTGGTGGAACGGTGTGAGGAATGATTTCGTGGCACAGTTTGGGCCTGCTAAATGCTAATTAATCACTTGCCCACTTGCCCGATGCAGCAGAACACATGATTTGCAGCAATGCAATTAAATTAATACGATTCTTAAAAGGTATGTTTCCAACATCCTGTGGAATTAATGGCATGGAGAATTTAGACTGTTTAAGAGCAAATGGAGACCTTACTCAGTACAGTATAATATAAAGTAAAAGCATTAATTAGCAAACAGGCCATAGTTAGCAAGGCACTGTGGTCTGATTCACTTCAGTGCATTCAGACACTCAACAAGGGCACTGGGAAGCTCACATCTCTCATATAGCAGGTTTGAGCGGAGTCAGTTTACACTGCACACCGGCTCACACGGAAGACTAGACTCTCATTGTTGACAATAGGCAGGGAGAATAGGCACCCCTCCCCCTCAGATACTCATTGTCCTTACTGCCTGCAACTCCATTTCTCAAGGGCATGCTATCTGGTGGTTGAGCTTGGGATTATTTGGGAGCAAATCTAATTTTCTTTTTTTTTTTTTTTTTTGCGGTGCGCGTAATTAAATGGTAGAATGCAAAGTGATAATCACTGTGTATAAACCGTAGTGTAGCAAGTGGGCTAGTCCGAGTCAACAGGTCCAATCAAGATTGTTAAAAAAAACCCAAATTGCGAAGTATAAAAATATGCAGTTGGACAGAAGACAGAAGTTTTGTATACTCCCTCCGAAGTGCAATGCCAAGAAACAAAAATTTTGTATTTCAATCTTTTGGCTAGAAAGAAAAAAAATACAATTTTATGGACCACAGAGTATAAAGATTATTTGTTTTGAATTGAATGGTTCACATAACTAAAATATCTTTGCTATATGTTAATTGCTTAGCATAGAATGGTGTATTCTAAAATAAAATATACCAATGTAAATGTGTCAGTTATGCTGCACCAGGTGTAAGAGAAAATGTAAGAGTATGTTTCTAACTAACATGCTAACACTGTTCAGTCAATACACCTACATTTTCAGTGGTCTATAGAGCTAATCATCAAAATCTGCTGAAGATATCTGGTTAAAAGGCAGGTTACATGGAAAGGCTTCTGTTATGATGCCAAAAGCTATGCCTCATACAGTGAATCCTGAGGTGGGGCTCTGGCTATACTTTTTCCGTTTAAGAATGCTGGAAAATGCACGTTAATTACTGAAAGGATTCCTGCCATTACTCACAGTAGGTCAGAAACAGAGTCTTATTTATATAATATATTTGAATCAAACGCTTTGGTTTTTAATGCACTGGAGCTTCTAGTTTGTTATTTTATTACTAAAATTACACTAACAGAGTGCAAGACTAATTTTGCGTTGTCGTATACCCAGTCATTAACAGCTATAGGTAAATACATTAAGGTATGGTTAAGGTAATTCTATAAAATATATTCATGAAAATGATCTCTTTGTGGGAGGGTTAAACTCGAAACCGGTAAAGATGGAGCTGGACTGCAAGGACATGAACTAGGGCTGCAACAACTAATTGATAAAATCCATAATCGATAACGGCATTCTGCTGTCAACAAACGCCGTTCTTGATTAGTTGGGCTGCCAAGTTAAAGTAAGATAACACAGGCACTTGGGAAATGGCAGCAGGAACAAGTGTGGAGGAGGTCATCCAAGGCAAGGGAGCATTTTATATTAAACACAACTGAAACGCAAGGAAAACTGTACCTGCAAGTTGTGCAAAGCGGAGCTTGTGTGGCATTGAAGTACCACAGTGATGCACGAGCACTTGAAAAGTGTCACGGTTGAAGGCGAAACATCAGCACGGTGAGCAAAAACTGTATAATCCTCATCATGTAAAAATGGTATAGTTTAATTAAGCGTCATTGTGTAAACTGTTTGTAACTTCTGGACAGTCGCACTGGATCTGTTCTTTTGTGACTCGCGAGCATCAGGGTGTGCAATCAGCTCGCTCGCGACACAGTGATGGACTAAAATTAAAACTATACAAACACAATCTAAAAGCAGAAAATAACAGCAGCAGTAAACGGTTGCATTTTTAGTTACTGTTATAGTTTTCAGCGAATGATTATGCATTTGTACACCAATGCACATTTTTCAGGTTTTACAAAATTGCTTAAAATGCTTGTTTTTAATGTTTGCATAATTCATTTATGCATATATCGTTTATTTATTATACAAAATGAAATATAAAATTTAAAAAATATATATATTCTGGATGCTTATACTGTACAAAGTGGGTTTTTTTTTTCTTAAAACATTGTATTATATTTTATATAGGTTTTTGTAAGCATGGTTACCATGAATTAAAGTTTTATATGCAGGAATCCCTGGTTTATCCCGGAATTGCATTTTTACACACACACACACACACACACACACACACACACACACACACACACACACACACACACACACACACACACACACACACACACACAAGCAATGTTTAGAGGGGTATTTTATGGTGTTCTATGTTGAAATACTGAAATTTATTAATAAAAATATTTTATATAATTATTAATTATAAAATGAAGTAAAATGTTAATACAGTACAGTAATGTATACATAAACATTTTGGAACGTAACCACCGAGATAAACGGGGGATTATTGTACTTATAATAAGCAAAACATCAAATAAAATAAGCAACAAATATACAAAATTTTAAATCCGATTAATCAATTATAAAAAAAAAAATATTATTAGTTACAGCCATGATATGAACAGTATAAACTAATATAAACTGTTACAATGGTTGAGGCCTGTTAAAGTGCCAAACAGGGAACAGTCAACTATGAAGGAACTATAATGAATGGATATTCTGTTTCACCCAGATGAGGATGGGTTCCCGTGTGCCTGGTTCATCTCAGTTTCTTCCTCATACCATCTCAGGGACTTTTCCTTACCACTATTGCCACTGGCTTGATCATTAGAGACAATCTTATAGGGACTAAATTATGATCATCTATTTATACAAAGCTGTACAAATAGAAAAAAATCTTGAAAAACCTGAGAAATAACCTAAAGAACCATACAGAGTGCTGGATTGAACCGAAGATGAACGAACTACAATTTTACAAAGTTTTGGCATTACATAGTACTTTTCAAATGCAAGTAATGTTGCTTTAAATATGTCTCAAAATCATTTTCTGCTGAGGTTATTTATAATTTATCAGCTACATTTCCTGTGTGACCAACACATACGGTTTGAGATGACTGAGCATCAGCATGCAAGTGTATCACCACCCTGCTGAATAGCTGAATCAGTATGAATTACAGATCAAAGTGAACATTTAATTGTGTTTTGAGTTTAATAACTAACCCGGAAAATATAGTGGTCAGACAAAAGAGTAGTGTTCACTCACTCATCATGTCTCCAGCAACATGCCGGTCGTCGTAATAAATGGGTAACGTGTGCTATGTATGCATAACATCCCACACTGGACACTGGCGAGTTAATCTACTAATAAAGCAATATAATTTCAAGCTTCAATTCAAAACAGCTATTCTTTTGGACAGCAGCAACATGGTTTATATATTCTAAGCCACTGTACTGATATTCAGTAAAATGGGTTGGTGTGGGTCACATAGCCTTTATAATGTATACACTATTTTCATGTTTTAAATATGTATAGTAATTTTCACACAACAGCCATATAAAAGCCAATTACACAGCTTTAAGACAAGCTTACATTGTATTATTAGTGGTCGTAAAAAGGATCACATTAAAAAGATGGAAAAGGAAAGAAAGAAAAAGAAAAAATTTGGTTGCAAGTTGAGCTCGGTCAACTTACAAAATAGAAAAGATCTAATCAGTGTCGGAGGTCTTTTTTTTAATGCCATTGAGGGTAAAGACTATGATAATGTTTTGACTGGGTCAGAAATGAATTCAAATCTCTGTGGCATTGCTGCTCATCTAAAAGCCACCAACTAAAGGATGGAATAGTATGATGCAAATCTGATTAGACACTACTAATAGCAACTTTTTTTTTTTTTTAATTGAGATTTTGACTTTAGGTTGGAGTTTGACTATTACGTTTCCAGACCACCTCCTGTTTATTGCCTAAAGCAGTTTCTCTAAACACTGCATAGCTAATATTACAGCGAAAGTTTGTTTATGTTTATTCAACCTAATTTACAGTACAAGCTTGTCTGATGATGTAAGCAGGATTAACAGTATTTTTTTTTTATTGTCAGTAATACAATTTCACATAGATTGGACTTAAAAACTTATTTCAATATTTTCAAGCATCAGAGAGTTTTACATTTAAAAATGTAACATTTATTTTTAATTATCCTGAAAAATAAAGCAGGAGACTAAACAACTGCAGTGGAGTGCTAAAACGGAATCGGTTTTATTGGCAGTGGGAAACTCTAGACTCTAATCTAACATGAGAGCTAATGTATTACAAAGAGTTAAGCATTTCCGTTAACAACTTTCCAGATTTCCTTGAAATAACAAGTTAGGGGGCCTAGGAGCTATTTATCAAACTACACACCAACCGTTCACCGGCCTGTGAGTGAGGGTCCATGGGAGTGTGATTAACATGTGCTGAAACAACACATCTGCTTCTGATCAGGAGAATGCTGACCTGTAGATGTTGTTGCTTTGAAGGCCCTCCATACCCACATCATAAGAACCACAGTGGACATGTTTAGGCTCGGCAGGCCACTATTTAGACTGCCATTATGAGACGGCAGACAGAGAATGGGGTTTCACGAATGTGTTGCTTCCATGTTCAGTGAAATAGTTATGGTGGTTATTTTTGCTCATTTTTACAATGAAGGCCTTTAGGCATACCAGCTAGATGCAGAAGCGCTGTGTTAGGGCAGGTTTAATGGCTTGCAGTAGGGTGTATTTACCACAAGTTAAGCGTGCCTCTAAAGTAGCACATGCGTGCATAAACACACACACACACACACACACACACACACACACACACACACACACACACACACACACACACACAGAGCTCTGTTACTTATTATGAAAGCCCACACAGCAGGCCTAAGAAATAAAACGGGCTCACACTAGAGCTGTCTGATCAAACCCGACAACAGTCAGCCTGCACTTCATTTATACTTTAGGTTTCCGTCTTACTTTACCTGTGAATCATTTAAACAGACAACACCATGGTCCATATTAGTATGTGAAATGAGGTAACGTAGAAGTAGGGTTGTACGACTGAGGAAGAAATATCACATTTCGAGTGTGTTTTACCATTTTTGTGATATCAAAAGTTTACATGCAATTTTTCTTCTACTTTTTGCACTGTTCTTCAAAATAAAGCAACTTGTCCTATTTATAGGTCAGCTAAGCTATTGTTAGATTTTTATCATGCCCAAACGAGAACCATCTGAATACTAATAGCCATCTACCATGTTTGTTGAGTCAAGCTAGACTTTACATTGTCTTCCTTCATGTTTTGCTGTTTAAGGTGTTGCACACTTGCGATTCAGATCTTCAATCGTGTCAAATGTGGTGCACGAACGACGAACTTGATGCAACAGGGCCGAATGTTTAAAAACGTTAGGAATAACTCTAAAATTTCTAAACTAAAATAAATAAAAAACTAAAAATTTGTGGATTTTCTGAGCTTCTTGAAACGTAACCCCCGCGAGTTCCGGGGACCAGTGTTTACCAAAAAGATGCAGTACAAGCTTTTAAAAGCGGAATTCGTAGGTTTTTGATTTTCTGTTTGTTGTTTGGTTAGAATCTAAAAAAAAAGGTCTACAACAAATGTCTAAATTTATAGTTGATTTATTTGCAAATTGTGTGTTAATGATCCTCTTTCACAGCACCTTCAGCAGAAGCCTGAATTTAAAGAGATAGTAAGACGGTTGAGAGTTAGCATGGGTACTAAAGAAAAAGAAAACACCTTTTGATGAGGCCGTACGGTATGCTGGCGGATTCATAACTTTTCTCTACCAGTTGAGTACGGTAGCTATAATGCAGAAACCAGAGTATGTATTGAGAGTAATGATTTAAATGAACTACTCCCAGAATCCACCAGAACACCAGAAGGATATAAAATCCACCCATATAACCACAAAATTATATCCACTTCCTTAGAAAGTGTTTTTTAAAACCACACTTCAGGATGCAGGATGAAACTGGAGGACTTGCACTAAAGATAGCTTTTCTTCTGAACCTCCTGAAAGATTTTTTTTTCCTCTAACGACTCTAACGACTATCATTAAGATCATTACAAGCCTAGTAAAACTTTCAAAAACTCAGAGACCACCCTGATTTCCATCTATTTCGATCCATTCTAGTCTTTTAAAACTATTCACTTTGTTTTTAAATATATTAGATATACAATTTTGACAGCAAGAATAATGTTGTACCTGCACACTGTTAAGACATACACAGTGTAAGAACAATAAAACGCCAATTTTATTTTAGCTTCCATTTTTTTGGAATCCCACAAGTTGAAAGTGCCCCTCAACACGATGCCTGCAAACCAGCTGCCATGTGCCAACGTCAAACCAAGAAGCAGCTTGAAAACCTGAGGTAACCTTTAGCAGACTATTCCTAGTAAAGTAGGAAGTCCAATGCTTCTATGCATAAACTTCACCCCCACTGTACATTTACCTGGTAGTAGTTTCTGATGTGTCTGGTTACAGTGCTGAGGTTCTGGATTCGGAGGTTGACATCACTGTTCACTTGTTTGTTCACCCGGTGATTTGTAGGATTTGGGTCTCTGTTGGGGGAATGAAAAAGTTAAACAGTTGCAGTTATGCAAATACCATACAATACACACAGTTTAATCTTCTTCTATGATCTTCAAGCAATCGGACATCCATTCATATACACACACACACACAGACACACACACACACACACACATATACAGTATATATAAAGAGAGAGAGAGAGAGAAAATGACTCTATAACGTGGGTTCAGGAAGGTCGAAGACTACTCATGTTTCCAATTCCTGCATTTCAGGTTAGTATTTTTTGTGCATTTTTGGTTGTTGTATCGTATTGTTGTAATAATAAAAAACACAGACTTTTGGCCAAAGAAATACTGCATAATGAACAGTGGTTGTTTTTCCTTTTTAAATGCTGCTAAGTGCAACAGTCTTTAGTAACAATTAGCATTTTAAACAACTTGCAAATGGAAACCTAATGCACCTATTCAGCCGATCCAATATCACATCAAGACTCTACCATATTGTACCAAATTAGAATTTTGTGCATGAACCTCTGTAAATACAGACTGCATTTCAGGTAAGTGAGAGTGAACAGAGTTATAGTTCTCTGAGCAGCATGTCCAGCAACCAGGCTCTGGCACACACTAGTTGAGCTTCCACACAAACCTTATTTGTCCCAGCCTCATTTACATTGGCTTTGTAAAAAGGGAATGCAAATTCCGCCTTTCTGGTACCATTCCTACTTTCTTGTTTTTGAAAAGAAAAGAAAAAGTTTAAGCAATTACAGTTTTTCAATCCTGCTGTCGTCTTTAAATGTTTTGTATAGTCTTTAGGTTGGAACGACTGCTGTGTTAGGCTATAGGTAAAGGAAAAGTCTGAAGCATAACAAAAAGCTTGTTTGGTGAAAAATCTGGAGAAAGGACACAGTGCACAGAGAGATGGCATCTGCAGACAGGACTAGTTCATGTGAATATCATTGCCTATAGTCTGTGTGAGTGTGTATAATGCAAGAAATACTCCTGAAAGTCAAGGACACAGAGGTGGGTTTTTTTTTTTTTTTTTTTTAGTGAATGAGAGTCAGAGAAACAGACATACACACAAACAATGCTTGTACAAACACATCAAGACAAACAAACATTCATAGCAAATAATGATAGTAAGTGTCTAATGTAATGCTGGACTTCTAATTGATTCACATTTCTCTGGTACAGGCAATAAAACCAGAATAAACATTGACACCCACGCAGCAGTTATAACAAACACTAACCAAGCAGTCAATACCAACGATTAAAACACACAAACATAAAAAAAAAAAAAAGCATGGTAACAAAAACATTGTCTGACAAAAACATTGTTTCAAGTGGATTTCCAGCTATAAAAAGCTTTGAATCTGTCTTTTTTTTATATCTGTTATACAGTAGGCCTTATGGTATTACAGCAAAAACATATGATTAAGTACATTACGCATGATGCGATATCTTGAATGGGACTGTCAGAGAGGAGCTCATGCATAACCCGAGCACACGTCATGCTCTAATCTAAATTCCCCCGGTCCCTACAAACCCCCATTATGAGCAAAATATTGTCTTTGTCTGAGGAGCATTGGTCATGTTCATTAATAACAGAGAAGACTAAACAGCTTGATAGAAAGGGGGTTAAAGGACATTTGGGAGAGGGGGTGGGGGAGCAGGGTCACCCAGGGGCGCTTTGGATAGCACAGCTGGGAAAAGCACAAAAGACACAAACACTGATTGAGAGCAGAAAAAGAAAAGGAGAGTGGCAAGAACACGTAGCCCGCAGGAACAAACACCAACTGCATGACTGGAATCACGTTCGGACAAAATAAAGTTCTTAAAATGAAGGGTTAGCTGCTTTTGAACATTTATGTGTACACTAAATTGTGTTCAATTTCGAAGGGCAGAACGGCCCAATATACCAAAACCTTTCCTCATTTTCAGAATTGCAATACTTCACAATTAAGCCAAAGAAAATGTACGTTCTGGCACATCAGACATTCACTCATGTAATAGTAATCTCACCACAGTATCATGAACAATTTTATGCTTTCTCAACAGGAAGCATGGAAGACACCTGCAGTTACAGCAGAGCAAAAAAACGAAACTTCTTATGAGGTATTCGAACTTAGAAAAGAAAAAAAAAAAGCGCCAAATGAAAACTCAACACAGTATAAATGACCAACACAGGCTTCAGCATCTCCCACACCATTTTTATTGTAGCTCAAGGTCACTAAAGACTGCATAGATGTAGTAATTACACATTGACAGAGTGATGAAACATAAATGCAGAAAATTAATGTAACTACCTAGTCTGATTTCTGGCAGCTAACGAAAGGATGTGGTTACAGAAGCCATGTGACAGCTGCAAAATTAAACTCTACTACCACACACACACACACACACACACACACACACACACACACACACACACACACACACACACACACACACACACACATCTGCATGTACTGTTGTTTGAGCCACTTACATATGGGTCATGATTTTATGAAGGAACACCCCATCCACCAGCTCCATAAACATGGAGAGCTTGTCCTCACAATTCGAAGCCAGTGGTCCAAAGGTCTTTACCTGTAGAAAAAGTAGAACTTAACTAACAGGAAGAAAAAGCCTATTGCTGTTAATAAACACCTTCAAACAGCAGCATTTCCTATTTTCTTTGAACCAAGACCTTGTGCACCAGATTGCTGCTGTAAACTTTTTTTTTTTTTTACACAGAAACATAAAAGCTGGAGGCTGAAGAAAGAAATCATTAGGAGACGCAGAGCCAAACAGGATGCAGTGCCACGGTGAGGGGTCGTGGGAAGTACCGCAGGTTTCATCAAACGGTTTCACCGAGTGAGTTCCTCCACATGCACACACAGACACCATGCTCTTTACACTATAGTTGAGCTCAGTGGAACACAAGCATTAGATGGTTTAAGGGTGGTTTTCCTCCAGGATATTTGCACTCTGCACTCTCAAGTACTCAAGTGAACAAGGGGGTGATAATCATTGTACCTGTAACATGAACATTCAATTTCAAGATCGGAGTACAGATTCCTTTCTATTGTAGAGGTACAATATCTGCACCTACACAAAATACTCTACAGGCACCATACCATCCTTACTTAGTAAAAAATACATCTTCCATGTACAAAAGTTATACACTTGACAACACAACCTCAATAAACAAGAAATTTGTTTCCCCACACACAACACAACACAAAGCTTTAATCTTCCCTTCATAGAAACAAACAAAAACCGTGAAACGTTTATAAACAAGTTTCCAAGAAATTGCACTGTCAAACTTGTGTTTTTTTTATTTTATGTTT